>NC_064640.1:1077579601-1077884683 GCF_023864345.2 Schistocerca serialis cubense | reverse complement strand
AATTTCTGTGTTTCGTCGTCAATAAGAAGGTCCAAGGGATACCGTAAACCTATAATGAAGTATCGGAATCTATAACAGGTGTCACAGGAATGGTTCAAAACGTAGACAGTAAGAAGAGTCAGTCTTCTTGTACATATGTCGGCATTGTGCCTTTTGTATTTAATTCCGATGCAATTTCTGTGTTTCATCGTCCATAAGAAGGTCAGAGGGATTCAGTAAACCTGAAGTGAAGCATCGGAATCTATAACTAGTGTCACAGGAATGGTTGAAAACATACACAGCAAGAAGAGTCAGTCTTCATGTACTTAAGTCGGCATTGTGCCTTTTGTATTTAATTCCAATGCAATTTCTGTGTTTCATCGTCAATAACATGGTCCAAGGAATACAGTAAACATATAGTGAGGCATCGGAATCTAAAACTGGTCTCACAGGCAATGTTCAAATCATAGTCAGTAAGAAGAGTCAGTCTGCTTATACTTAAGTCGTCTTTGTGCCTTTTGTATTTAATTCCGATGCAATTTCTGTGTTTCATCGTAAATAAGAAGGTCCAAGGGATACAGTAAACATATAGTGAAGCATCGGAATCTTAAACTGGTCTCACAGGAAATGTTCACAACATAGTCAGTAAGAAGAGTCAGTCTTCTTGTACTTAAGTCGGCACAGTGCCGTTTGTATTTGATTCCGATGCATTTTCTGTGTTTCATCGTCAATAAGAATGTGAGAGGGATACAGTGAACCTGAAGTGAAGCATCGGAATCTAGAACTTGTGTCACAGGAATGGTTCAAATCATAGACAGTAAGAAGAATCAGTCTTCTTGTACATGAGTCGGCATTGTGCCTTTTGTATTTAATTCCGATGCAATTACTGTGGTTCATTGACAATAAGAAGATCAGAGGGATACAGTAAACCTGAAGAGAACCATCGGAATCTATAACTAGTGTCACAGGAATGGTTCAAAACTTACACAGCAAGAAGAGTCAGTCTTCTTGTACTTATGTCGGCATTGTGCCTTTTGTATTTAGTTCCGATGTAATTTCTGTGTTTCGTCGTCAATAAGAAGGTCGAAGGGATACAGTAAACCTGAAGTGAAGCATCGGAATCTAAAACCGGTCTCACAGGAAAGGTTCAAAGCATCGAGAGTGAGAATAGCCAGTCATCTTGTATTTGAGCCGGCAATGTGCCTTTTGAATTTAATTCCGATGCAATTTCTGTGTTTCATCGTCAATAAGAAGGTCAGAGGGATACAGTAAACCTGAAGTGAAGCATCTGAATCTATAACTAGTGTCACAGGAATGGTTAAAACATAGACAGTGGGAAGGGTCAGTCTTCTTGTACTTAAGTCAGCATTGTGCCTTTTGTATTTAATTCCGATGCAAATCCTGTGTTTCATCATCAATAAGAAGGTCCAAAGGATACAGTAAACCTGAAGTGAAGCTTCGGAATCTATAACTAGTGGCACAGGAATGGTTCAAATCATAGACAGTAAGAAGAATCAGTCTTCTTGTTCTTAAGTCAGCATTGTGGCTTTTGTATTTAATTCCGATGCTATTTCTGTGTTTCATCGTCAATAAGAGTGTCAGAGGGATACAGTAAACCTGAAGTGAAGCATCGGAATCTAAAACCGGTCTCACAGGAAAGGTTCAAAACATAGAGAGTAAGAAGAGCCAGCCATCTTGTATTTGAGTCGGCATTGTGCATTTTGAATTTAATTCCGATGCAATTTCTGCGTTTCATTGTCAATAAGAACTTCAGAGGGATACAGTAACCTGAAGTGAAGCATCGGAATCTATAACTAGTGTCACAGGAATGGTTAAAACATAGACAGTAGGAAGAATCAGTCTCCTCGTACTTAAGTCGGCATTGTGCCTTTTCTATTTAATCCCGATTCAATTTCTGTGTTTCGTCGGCAATAAGAAGGTCCAAGGGATACAGCAAACGTGACGTGAAGCATCCGAATCTATAACTAGTGTCTCAGGAATGGTGAAAACATAGACTGTAGGAAGGGTCAGTCTTCTTGTACTTAAGTCGGCATTGTGCCTTTTGTATTTAATCCTGATTCATATTCTGTGTTTCGTCGTCAATAAGAAGGTCCAAGGGATACAGTAAACCTGAAGTGAAGCATCGGAATCTATAACTAGTGTCACAGGAATGGTTCAAAACATAGACAGAGGGAAGAGTCAGTCTTCTTGTACTTAAGTCGGCATTGTGCCTTTTGTATTTAATTCCGATGCTATTTCTGTGTTTCATCGTCGATAAGAAGGTCCAAGGGATACAGTAAACCTGAAGTGAAGCGTCGGAAACTATAACTAGTGTCACAGAAATTGCTCAAAACATAGACAGTAAGAAGAGTCAGTCTTCTTGTACTTAAGTCGGCATTGTGCCTTTTGTATTTCGTTCCGATGCAGTTTCTGTGTTTCATCGTCAATATGAAGATCAGAGGGAATCAGTAAACCTGAAGTGAAGCATCGGAATCTATAACTAGTGTCACAGGAATGGTTAAAACGTAGACAGTAGGAAGAATCAGTCTTCTTGTACTTAAGTCGGAATTGTGCCTTTTCTATTTAATTCCGATGAATTTTCTGTGTTTCATCGTCAATAAGAAGGTCCAAGGGATACAGTAAACATATAGTGAATTATCGGAATCTAAAGCTGGTCTCACAGGAAATGTTCACAACATAGTCTGTAAGAAGAGTCAGTCTTCTTGTACTTAAGACGGCATTGTGCATTTTGTATTTAATTCCGATGCAATATTTGTGTTTCATCATCAATAAGAATGTCAGAGGGATACAGTAAACCTGAAGTGAAGCACCGGAAACTAAAACCGGGCTCTCAGGAAAGGTTCAAAACATAGAGAGTAAGAAGAGCCAGTCATCTTGTATTTGAGACGGCATTGTGCCTTTTGTATTTCGTTTCGATGCTGTTTCTGTGTTTCATCGTCAATATGAAGATCAGAGGGAATCAGTAAACCTGAAGTGAAGTATCGGAATCTATAACTAGTGTCACAGGAATGGTTAAAACGTAGCCAGTAGGAAGAGTCAGTCCTCTTATACTTAAGTCGGCATTGTGCATTTTCTATTTAATTCCGATGCAAATTCTGTGTTTCGTCGTCAATAAGAAGGTCCAAGATATACAGTAAACCTGAAGTGAAGCATCGGAATCTATAACTAGTGTCTCAGGAATGGATCAAAGCATAGACAGTAAGAAGAGTCAGTTTTCTTGTACTTAAGTCGGCATTGTGCCTTTTCTATTTAATTCCGATGCAATTTCTGTGTTTCGCGGTCAGTAAGAAGGTCCAAGGGATACCGTAAGCCTGAAGTGAAGCATCTGAATCTATAACTAGTGTCACAGGAATGGTTCAAACATAGTCAGTAAGAAGATTGAGTCTTCTTGTACTTATGTCGGCATTTTGCCTTTTCTATTTAATTCCGATGCAATTTCTGTGTTTCATCGTCAATAAGAACGTCAGAGGGATACAGTAAAACTGAAGTGAAGCATCGGAATGTATAACTAGTGTCACAGGAATGGTTCAAAACGTAGACAGTAGGAAGGGTCAGTCTTCTTGTATTTGAGTCGGCATTGTGCCTTTTGTATTTATTTCCGATGCAATTTTTGAGTTTCATCGTCAATAAGAAGGTCAGATGGATACAGTAAACCTGAAGTGAAGCATCGGAATCTATAACTAGTGTCAGAGGAATGGTTCAAACATAGACAGCAGGAAGAGTCATTCATCTTGTGCTTAAGTCGGCATTGTGCCTTTTCTATTTAATTCCGATGCAATTTCTGTGTTTCATCGTCATTAAGAAGGGCAAAGGGATACAGTAAACGTGAAGTGAATCATCGGAATCTATAACTAGTGACACAGGAATGGTTCAAAACATAGACAGTAAGAAGAGTCAGTCTTCTAGTACTTCAGTCGGCATTGTGGCTTATGTATTTAATTCCGATGCAATTTCTGTGTTTCATCGTCAATAAGAAGGTCCAAGGGATACAGTAAACCTGAAGTAAAGCATCGGAATCTCTAACTAGTGTCACAAGGATGGTTCAAAAATTAGACAGTAGGAAGAGTCAGTCTTCTTATACTTAAGTCGGCATTGTGCCTTTTCTGTTTAATTCCGATGCAATTTCTGTGTTTCATCGTCAATAAGAAGGTCAGAGGGAAACAGTAAAACTGAAGTGAAGCATCAGAATCTATAACTAGTGTCACAGGAATGGTTCAAAACATAGACAGTAAGAAGAGTCAGTCTACTTGTACTTAAGTCGGCATTGTGCCTTTTGTATTTTATCCCGATGCAATTTCTGTGTTTCATCGTCAATAAGAAGGTCCAAGGAGGACACTACACCTGAAGTGAAGCATCGGATTATTACTAGTGTCACAGGAATGGTTCAAATCATAGACAGTAAGAAGAGTCAGTCTTCTTGTACTTAAGTCGATATTGTGGCCTTTCTATTTAATTCCGATGCAATTTCTGTGTTTCATCATCAAGATGAAGGTCAAAGGAATGAAGTAAACCTGAAGTGAAGCATCGGAATCTATAAATAGTGTCACAGACAAGGTTCAAAACATAGACCGTAACGAGAGTCTCTCTTCTTGTACTTAAGTCGACATTGTGCCTTTTGTATTTAATTCCGATGCAATTTCTGTGTTTCATCGTCATTAAGAAGGTCTGAGGGATACAGTAAACCTGAAGTGAAACATCGGAATCCATAACTGGTGTCACAGGAATGGTTCAAAGCATATACAGTAGGAAGATTCAGTCTTCTTGTACTTAAGTCGGCATTGTGCCTTTTCTATTTAATTCCGATGCAATTTATGTGTTTCGTCGTCAATAAGAAGGTCGGAGAGATACAGTCAACCTGAAGTGAAGCATCGGAATCTATAACTAGTGTCACAGGAATGGTTCAAAACATACACAGCAAGAAGGGTCAGCCTTCTTGTACTTAAGTCGGCATTGTGCCTTTTGTATTTAATTCCGATGCAATTTCTGGGTTTCATCGTCAATAAGAATGTCAGAGGGATACAGTAAACCTGAAGTGAAGCATCGGAATCTATAACTAGTGTCACAGGAATGGTTCAAAACATAGACAGTAGGAAGAGTCAGTCTTCTTGTACTTAAGTCGGCATTGTGCTTTTTCTATTTAATTCCGATGCAATTTCTGTTTTTCATCATGAAGAAGAAGGTCAGAGGGATGCTGTAAACCTGAAGTGAAACATCGGAATCTATAACTAGTGTCACAGAAAGTGTTCAAAACATAGACAGTAAGAAGAGTCTGTCTTCTTGTACTGAAGTCGACATTGTGCCTTTTGTATTTAATTCCGATGCAATTTCTGTGTTTCATCGTCAATAAGAAGTTCAGAGGTATACAGTAAACCTGAAGTGAAGCATCGGAATCTATAACTAGTGTCACAGGAAGGGTTCAAAGCATAGACAGTAGGAAGAGTCAGTCTTCTTGTACTAAAGTCGGCATTGTGCCTTTTCTGTTTAATTCCGATGCAATTTCTGTGTTTCGTCGTCAATAAGAAGGTCAGAGGGATACAGTAAATCTGAAGTGAAGCATCGGAATCTATAACTAGTGTAACAGGAATGGTTCAAAACATACACAGCAAGAAGAGTCAGTCTTCTTGTACTTAAGTCGGCATTGTGCCCTTTGTATTTACTTCCGATGCAATTTCTGTGTTTCATCGTCAATAAGAAGGTCCAAGGGATACAGTAAACCCGAAGTGAAGCATTGGAATCTATAACTAGTGTCACAGGAATAGTTCAAATCATAGACAGTAAGATGAGTCAGTCTTCTTGTACTTAAGTCGGCATTGTGCATTTTGTATTTAATTTCGATGCAATTTCTGTGTTTCATCGTCAATAAGAAGGTCCAAGGGATACAGTAAACACATAGTGAAGCATCGGAATCTAAAACTGGTCTCACAGGAAATGTTCATAACATAGTCAGTAAGAAGAGTCAGTCTTCTTGTACTTAAGTCGGCATTGTGCCTTTTCTATTTAATTCCGATGCAATTTCTGTGTTTCGTTGTCAGTAAGAAGGTCCAAGGGATACAGTAAACCTGAAGGGAAGCACCGGAATCTAAAACCGGTCTCTCAGGAAAGGTTCAAAACATAGAGAGTAAGAAGAGCCAGTCATTTTGTATTTGAGTCGGCATTGTGCCTTTTATATTTAATTCCGATGCAGTTTCTGTGTTTCATCGTCAATAAGAAGGTCAGAGGGAATCAGTAAACCTGAAGTGAAGCATCGGAAACTATAACTAGTGTCACCAGAATGATTCAAAACATAGACAGTAAGAAGAGTCAGTCTTCTTGTACTTAAGTCGGCTATGTGCCTTTTGTATTTAATTCCGATGCAATTTCTGTGTTTCATCATCAATAAGAAGGTCAGAGGGATACAGTAAACCTGAAGTGAAGCATCGGAATCTATAACTAGTGTCACAGGAATGGTTCAAAACTTAGACAGTAGGAAGAGTCAGTCTTCTTGTAATTAAGTCGGCATTGTGCCTTTCCTATTTAATTCCGATGCAATTTATGTGTTTCATCATGAAGAAGAAGGTCAGAGGGATGCAGTAAACCTGAAGTGAAGCATCTGAATCTATAACTAGTGTAGCAGAAAGGGGTCAAAACATAGACAGTAAGAAGAGTCTGTCTTCTTGTATTTAAGTCGACATTGTGGCTTTTGTATTTAATTCCGATGCAATTTCTGTGTTTCATCGTGAATAGGAAGGTCAGAGGGATACTGTAAACCTGAGGTGAAACATCAAAATCTATAACTAGTGTCACAGGAATGGTTCAAAGCATGGACAGTAGGAAGACTCAGTCTTCTTGTACTTAAGTCGACATTGTGCCTTTTCTGTTTATTTCCGATGCTATTTCTGTGTTTCGCCGTCAATAAGAAGGTCAGAGGGATACAGTAAACCTGAAGTGATGCATCGGAATCTATAACTAGTGTCACAGGAATGGTTCAAAACAGAGACAGTAGGAAGAGTCAGTCTTCTTGTACTTAAGTCGGCATTGTGCCTTTTCTATTTAATTCCGTTGCAAATTCTGTGTTTCGTCGTCAATAAGAAGGTCCAAGGGATACAGTAAACCTGAAGTGAAGCATCGGAATCTACAACTAGTGTCACAGGAATGGTTCAAAACATAGACAGTAAGAAGAGTCAGTCTTCTTGTACTTAAGTCGACATTGTGCCTTTTCTATTTAATTCCGATGCAATTTCTGTGTCTCATCGTCAATAAGAGGGTCAGAGGGATACTGTAAACCTGAAGTGAAGCATGGGAAGATATAACTAGTGTCACAGGAATGGTTCAAATCATAGGAAATAGGGATGGTCAGTCTTCTTTTACTTAAGTCCTCATTGTGCCTTTCCTATTTAATTCCGGTGCAATTTCTGTGTTTCGTCGTCAATAAGATGGTCCAAGGGATGCAGTAAACCTGAAGTGTAGCATCGGAATGTATAACTAGTGTCACAGGATTGGATCAAACATAGACAGTAGGAAGAGTCAGTCTTCTTGTACTTAAGTCGGCATTGTGCATTTTCTATTTAATTCCGATGCAATTTCTGTGTTTCGTCGTCAATGAGAAGGTCCAAAGGATACAGTAAAAGGATACAGTAAACCTGAAGTGAAGCTTCGGAATCTATAACTAGTGTCACAGGAATGGTTCAAAACATAGACAGTAAGAAGAGTCAGTCTACTTGTACTCAAGTCGGCATTGTGCTTTTTGTATTTAATCCCGATGGAATTTCCGTGTTTCATCGTCAATAAGAAGGTCCAAGGGATACAGTACACCTGAAGTGAAGTATCGGAATCTATAACTAGTGTCACAGGAATGGTTCAAATCATAGACAGTAAGAAACTCAGTCTTCTAGTACTTAAGCCGGCATTGTGCCTTTTCTATTTAATTCCGATGCAATTTCTGTGTTTCATCATCAAGATGAAGGTCAGAGGGATACAGTAAACCAGAAGCGAAGCATCGGAATGTGTAACTAGTGTTACAGGAATGGTTCAAAACATAGACAGTAGGAAGAGTCAGTCTTCCTGTACTTGAGTCGGCATTGTGCCTTTTGTATTTAATTCAGATGCAATTTATGTGTTTCATCGTCAATAAGGAGGTCAGAGGGATACAGTAAACCTGAAGTGAAGCATCGGAATCTACAACTAGTTTCACAGGAATGGTTCAAAACATACACAGCAAGAAAAGTCAGTCTTCTTGTACTTAAGTCGGCATTGTGCCTTTTGTATTTAATTCCGATGCAATTTCTGTGTTTCATCGTCAATAAGAAGGTCCAAGAGATACAGTAAACCTGAAGTGAAGCATCGGAATCTATAACTAGTGTCACAGGAATGGTTAAAAACATAGACAGTAAGAAGAGTCAGTCTTCTTGTACTTAAGTCGGCATTGTGCCTTTTGTATTTACTTTCGATGCAATATCTGTGTTTCATCGTCAATAAGAAGGTCAGAGGGAATCAGTAAACCTGAAGTGAAGCATCGGAATTTATAACTAGTGTCACAGGAATGGTTTAAACATAGACAGTAGGAAGAGTCAGTCTTCTTGTACTTAAGTTGGCATTGTGCCTTTTGTATTTATTTGCGATGCAATTTATGTGTTTCATCGTCAATAACAAGGTGCAAGTGATACAATAAACATATAGTGAAGCATCGGAATCTAAAACTGGTCTCACAGGAAATGTTCACAACATAGTCAGAAAGAAGAATCAGTCTTCTTGTACTTAAGTCACCATTGTGCCTTTTGAATTTAATTCCGATGCAATTTCTGTGTTTCATCGTCAATAAGAAGGTCAGAGGGATACAGTAAACCTGAAGTGAAGCATCGGAATCTATACCTAGTGTCACAGGAATGGTTCAAAACAGAGACAGTAGGAAGAGTCAGTCTTCTTGTACTTAAGTCGGCATTGTGCCTTTTCTATTTAATTCCGATGCAATTTCTGTGTTTCATCGTCAATAAGAGGGTCAGAGGGATACAGTAAACCTGAAGTGAAGCATCGGAAGATATAACTAGTGTCACAGGAATGGTTCAAAACATAGACAGTAAGAACAGTCAGTCTTCTTGTACTTAAGTCGGCATTGTGCCTTTTCTATTTAATTCCGAAGCAATTTCTGTGTTTCATCATCAAGAATAAGGTCAGAGGGATACAGTAAACCAGAAGCGAAACATCGGAATGTGCAACTAGTGTCACAGGAATCGTTCAAAACATAGACAGTAGGAAGAGTCAGTCTTCCTGTACTTGAGTCGGCATTGTGCCTTTTGTATTTAATTCCGATGCAATTTATGTGTTTCATCGTCAATAAGAAGGTCAGAGGGATACAGTAAACCTGAAGTGAAGCATCGGAATCTATAACTAGTTTCACGGGAATGGTTCAAATCATACACAGCAAGAAAAGTCAGTCTTATTGTACTTACGTCGGCATTGTGCCTTTTGTATTTAATTCCGATGCAATTTCTGTGTTTCATCGTCAATAAGAGGGTCAGAGGGATACCGTCAACCTGAAGTGAAGCATCGGAATCTATAGCTAGTGTCACAGGAATGGTACAAAACATAGACAATAGGAAGGGTAAGTCTTCTTGTACTTAACTCGGCATTGTGCCTTTTCTATTAAATTCCGTATCAAATTCTGTGTTTCGTCGTCAATAAGAAGGTCCAAGGGATACAGTAAACCTGAAGGGAAGCATCAGAATCTATAACTAGTGTCACAGGAATGGTTCAAAACATAGACAGTAAGAAGAGTCAGTCTTCTTGTACTTAAGTCGGCATTGTGCCTTTTCTATTTAATTCCGATGCAATTTCTGTGTCTCATCGTCAATAAGAGGGTCAGAGGGATACAGTAAACCTGAAGTAAAGCATGGGAAGATATAACTAGTGTCACAGGAATGGTTCAAAACATAGGAAATAGGGATGGTCAGTCTTCTTTTACTTAAGTCCTCATTGTGCCTTTCCTATTTAATTCCGGTGCAATTTCTGTGTTTCGTCGTCAATAAGATGGTCCAAGGGATGCAGTAAACCTGAAGTGTAGCATCGGAATGTATAACTAGTGTCACAGGTTTGGATCAAACATAGACAGTAGGAAGAGTCAGTCTTCTTGTACTTAAGTCGGCATTGTGCATTTTCTATTTAATTCCGATGCAATTTCTGTGTTTAGTCGTCAATGAGAAGGTCCAAAGGATACAGTAAAAGGATACAGTAAACCTGAAGTGAAGCATCGGAATCTATAACTAGTATCACAGGAATAGTTCAAAACATAGACAGTAAGAAGAGTCAGTCTACTTGTACTCAAGTCGGCAATGTGCCTTTTGTATTTAATCCCGATGGAATTACTGTGTTTCATCGTCAATAAGAAGGTCCAAGGGATACAGTACACCTGAAGTGAAGTATCGGAATCTATAACTAGTGTCACAGGAATGGTTCAAATCATAGATAGTAAGAAACTCTGTCTTCTAGTACTTAAGCCGGCATTGTGCCTTTTCAATTTAATTCCGATGCAATTTCTGTGTTTCATCATCAAGAAGAAGGTCAGAGGGATACAGTAAACCAGAAGCGAAGAATCGGAATGTGTTACTAGTGTTACAGGAATGGTTGAAAACATAGACAGCAGGAAGAGTCAGTCTTCCTGTACTTGAGTCGGCATTGTGCCTTTTGTATTTAATTCAGATGCAATATCTGTGTTTCGTCGTCAATAAGGAGGTCAGAGGGATACAGTAAACCTGAAGTGAAGCATCGGAATATACACCTAGTCCCACAGGAATGGTTCAAAACATACACAGCAAGAAAAGTCAGTCTTCTTGTACTTAAGTCGGCATTGTGCCTTTTGTATTTAATTCCGATGCAATTTCTGTGTTTCATCGTCAATAAGAAGGTGCAAGAGATACAGTAAACCTGAAGTGAAGCATCGGAATCTATAACTAGTGTCACAGGAATGGTTCAAAACATAGACAGTAAGAAGAGTCAGTCTTCTTGTACTTAAGTCGGCATTGTGCCTTTTCTATTTAATTCCGATGCAATATCTGTGTTTCGTCGTCAATAAGAAGGTCCAAGGGATACAGTAAACCAGAGGTGAAGCATCGGAATCTATAACTAGTGTCACAGGAATGGTTCAAAACATAGACAGCAAGAAGAGTCGGTCTTCTTGTACTTAAGTCGGCATTGTGGGTATTGTATTTAATTCCGATGCAATTTCTGTGTTTCATCGTCAATTAGAGGGTCAGAGGGATACCGTCAACCTGAAGTGAAGCATCGGTATCTATAACTAGTGTCACAGGAATGGTTCAAAACATAGACAATAGGAAGGGTAAGTCTCTTTGTACATAAGTCGGCATTGTGCCTTTCCTATTTAATTCCGATGCAATTTCTGTGTTTCGTCGTCAATAAGATGGTCCAAGGGATGCAGTAAACCTGAAGTGAAGCATCGGAATCTATAGCGAGAGTCACAGGAATGGTTCAAAACATAGACAGTAAGAGGAGTCAGTCCTCTTGTACTTAAGTCGGCATTGTGCCATTTGTATTTAATTCCGATGCAATTTCTGTGTTTCATCGTCAATAAGTAGGTCAGACGGATACAGTATACCTGAAGTGATGCATCGGAATCTATAACTAGTGTCACAGGAATGGTTCAAAACATAGACAGTAGGAGGAGTCAGTCTTCTTGTACTTAAGTAGGCATTGTGCCTTTTGTATTTAATTCCGATGCAGTTTCTGTGTTTCATCGTCAATAAGAAGGTCCAAGGGATACAGTAAACCTGAAGTGAAGCATCGAAATCTATAACTAGTGTCAAAGGAATGGTTCAAAGCATAGACAGTAGGAAGAGTCAGTCTTCTTGTACTTAAGTCGGCATTGTGCCTTTTCTGTTTAGTTCCGATAGAATTTCTGTGTTTCGTCGTCAATAAGAGGGTCCAAGGGATACAGTAAACCTGAAGTGAAGCACCGGAATCTAAAACCAGTCTCTCAGGAAAGGTTCAAAACATAGAGAGTGAGAAGAGCCAGTCATCTTGTATTTGAGTCGGCATTGTGCCTTTTGTATTTAATTTCGATGCAGTGTCTGTGTTTCATCGTCAATAAGAAGGTCAGAGGGAATCAGTAAACCTGAAGTGAAGCATCGGAATTTATAACTAGTGTCACAGGAATGGTTTAAACATAGACAGTAGGAAGAGTCAGTCTTCTTGTACTTAAGTTGGCATTGTGCCTTTTGTATCTAATTGCGATGCAATTTCTGTGTTTCATCGTCAATAACAAGGTGCAAGTGATACAATAAACATATAGTGAAGCATCGGAACCTAAAACTGGTCTCACAGGAAATGTTCACAACATAGTCAGAAAGAAGAGTCAGTCTTCTTGTACTTAAGTCACCATTGTGCCTTTTGTATTTAATTCCGATGCAACTTCTATGTTTCATCGTCAATAAGAAGGTCAGAGGGATACAGTAAACCTGAAGTGAAGCTTCGGAATCTATAACTAGTGTCACAGGAATTGTTCAAAACAGAGACAGTAGGAAGAGTCAGTCTTCTTGTACTTAAGGCGGCATTGTGCCTTTTGTATTTAATTCCGATGCAATTTCTGTGTTTCATCGTCAATAAGAGGGTCAGAGGGATACAGTAAACCTGAAGTGAAGCATCGGAAGATATAACTAGTGTCACAGGAATGGTTCAAAACGTAGGAAATAGGGAGGGTCAGCCTTCTTTTACTTAAGTCGGCATTGTGCCTTTCCTATTTAATTCCGGTGCAATTTCTGTGTTTCGTCGTCAATAAGATGGTCCAAGGGATGCTGTAAACCTGAAGTGAAGCATCGGAATGTATAACTAGTGTCACAGGAATGGTTCAAAACATAGACAGTAGGAAGGGTCAGTCTTCTTGTACTTAAGTCGGCATTGTGCATTTTCTATTTAATTCCGATGCCATTTTTTGTGTTTCGTCGTCAATGAGAAGGCCCAAAGGATACAGTAAAAGGATACAGTAAACCTGAAGTGAAGCATCGGAATCTATAACTAGTGTCACAGGAATGGTTCAAAACATAGACAGTAAGAAGAGTCAGTCTACTTGTACTCATGTCGGCATTGTGCCTTTTGTATTTAATCCCGATGCAATTTCTGTGTTTCATCGTCAATAAAAAGGTCCAAGGGATACAGTACACCTGAAGTGAAGCATCGTAATCTGTAACTAGTGTCACAGGAATGGTTCAAATCATAGACAGTAAGAAACTCAGTCTTCTAGTACTTAAGCCGGCATTGTGCCTTTTCTATTTAATTCCGATGCAATTTCTGTGTTTCATCATCAAGAATAAGGTCAGAGGGATACAGTAAACCAGAAGCGAAGCATCGGAATGTGCAACTAGTGTCACAGGAATCGTTCAAAACATAGACAGTAGGAAGAGTCAGTCTTCCTGTACTTGAGTCGGCATTGTGCCTTTTGTATTTAATTCCGATGCAATTTATGTGTTTCATCGTCAATAAGAAGGTCAGAGGGATACAGTAAACCTGAAGTGAAGCATCTGAACCTATAACTAGTGTCACAGGAATGGTTCAAAACATAGACAGTAAGAAGAGTCAGTCTTCTTGCACTTAAGTCGGCATTGTGCTTTTTGTAGTTACTTTCGATGCAATTTCTGTGTTTCATCGTCAATAAGAAGGTCCAAGGGATACAGTAAACACATAGTGGAGCATCGGAATCTAAAACTGGTCTCACAAGAAATAATCAAATCATAGTCAGTAAGATGAGTCAGTCTTCTTGTACTTAAGTCGGCATTGTGCCTTTTCTATTTAATTCCGATGCAATATCTGTGTTTCGTCGTCAATAAGAAGGTCCCAGGGATACAGTAAACCAGAGGTGAAGCATCGGAATGTGTAAGTAGTGTCACAGGAATGGTTCAAAACATAGACAGTAGTACTTGTACTTGAGTCGGCATTGTGCCTTTTGTATTTAATTCCGATGCAATTTATGTGTTTCATCGTCAATAAGAAGGTCAGAGGGATACAGTAAACCTGAGGTGAAGCACCGGAATCTATAACTAGTGTCACAGAAATGGTTCAAAACATAGACAGCAAGAAGAGTCGGTCTTCTTGTACTTAAGTCGGCATTGTGGGTATTGTATTTAATTCCGAAGCAATTTCTATGTTTCAACGTCAATAAGAAGGTCCAAGGGATACAGTAAACCTGAAGTCAAGCATCGGAATCTATAACTAGTGTCACAGGAATGGTTAAAACATAGACAGTAAGAAAAGTCAGTCTTCTCGTACTTAAGTCGGCATTGTGCCTTTTCTATTTAATTCCGATGCAATTTCTGTGTTTCATCGTCAATAAGAGGGTCAGAGGGATACCGTCAACCTGAAGTGAAGCATCGGAATCTATAGCTAGTGTCACAGGAATGGTACAAAACATAGACAATAGGAAGGGTAAGTCTTCTTGTACTTAAGTCGGCATTGTGCCTTTTCTAATTAATTCCGTTGCAAATTCTGTGTTTCGTCGTCAATAAGAAGGTCCAAGGGATACAGTAAACCTGAAGGGAAGCATCGGAATCTATAACTAGTGTCACAGGAATGGTTCAAAACATAGACAGTAAGAAGAGTCAGTCTTCTTGTACTTAAGTCGGCATTGTGCCTTTTCTATTTAATTCCGATGCAATTTCTGTGTCTCATCGTCAATAAGAGGGTCAGAGGGATACAGTAAACCTGAAGTAAAGCATGGGAAGATATAACTAGTGTCACAGGAATGGTTCAAAACATAGGAAATAGGGATGGTCAGTCTTCTTTTACTTAAGTCCTCATTGTGCCTTTCCTATTTAATTCCGGTGCAATTTCTGTGTTTCGTCGTCAATAAGATGGTCCAAGGGATGCAGTAAACCTGAAGTGTAGCATCGGAATGTATAACTAGTGTCACAGGTTTGGATCAAACATAGACAGTAGGAAGAGTCAGTCTTCTTGTACTTAAGTCGGCATTGTGCATTTTCTATTTAATTCCGATGCAATTTCTGTGTTTCGTCGTCAATGAGAAGGTCCAAAGGATACAGTAAAAGGATACAGTAAACCTGAAGTGAAGCATCGGAATCTATAACTAGTGTCACAGGAATGGTTCAAAACATAGACAGTAAGAAGAGTCAGTCTACTTGTACTCAAGTCGGCAATGTGCCTTTTGTATTTAATCCCGATGGAATTACTGTGTTTCATCGTCAGTAAGAAGGTCCAAGGGATACAGTACACCTGAAGTGAAGTATCGGAATCTATAACTAGTGTCACAGGAATGGTTCAAATCATAGATAGTAAGAAACTCTGTCTTCTAGTACTTAAGCCGGCATTGTGCCTTTTCTATTTAATTCCGATGCAATTTCTGTGTTTCATCATCAAGAAGAAGGTCAGAGGGATACAGTAAACCAGAAGCGAAGAATCGGAATGTGTAACTAGTGTTACAGGAATGGTTGAAAACGTAGACAGTAGGAAGAGTCAGTCTTCCTGTACTTGAGTCGGCATTGTGCCTTTTGTATTTAATTCAGATGCAATTTATGTGTTTCATCGTCAATAAGGAGGTCAGAGGGATACAGTAAACCTGAAGTGAAGCATCGGAATCTACACCTAGTCTCACAGGAATGGTTCAAAACATACACAGCAAGAAAAGTCAGTCTTCTTGTACTTAAGTCGGCATTGTGCCTTTTGTATTTAATTCCGATGCAATTTCTGTGTTTCATCGTCAATAAGAAGGTGCAAGAGATACAGTAAACCTGAAGTGAAGCATCGGAATCTATAACTAGTGTCACAGGAATGGTTCAAAACATAGACAGTAAGAAGAGTCAGTCTTCTTGTACTTAAGTAGGCATTGTGCCTTTTGTATTTAATTCCGATGCAGTTTCTGTGTTTCATCGTCAATTAGAGGGTCAGAGGGATACCGTCAACCTGAAGTGAAGCATCGGAATCTATAACTAGTGTCACAGGAATGGTTCAAAACATAGACAATAGGAAGGGTAAGTCTCTTTGTACATAAGTCGGCATTGTGCCTTTCCTATTTAATTCCGATGCAATTTCTGTGTTTCGTCGTCAATAAGATGGTCCAAGGGATGCAGTAAACCTGAAGTGAAGCATCGGAATCTATAGCGAGTGTCACAGGAATGGTTCAAAACATAGACAGTAAGAAGAGTCAGTCCTCTTGTACTTAAGTCGGCATTGTGCCATTTGTATTTAATTCCGATGCAATTTCTGTGTTTCATCGTCAATAAGTAGGTCAGACGGATACAGTATACCTGAAGTGATGCATCGGAATCTATAACTAGTGTCACAGGAATGGTTCAAAACATAGACAGTAGGAGGAGTCAGTCTTCTTGTACTTAAGTAGGCATTGTGCCTTTTGTATTTAATTCCGATGCAGTTTCTGTGTTTCATCGTCAATAAGAAGGTCCAAGGGATACAGTAAACCTGAAGTGAAGCATCGAAATCTATAACTAGTGTCAAAGGAATGGTTCAAAGCATAGACAGTAGGAAGAGTCAGTCTTCTTGTACTTAAGTCGGCATTGTGCCTTTTCTGTTTAGTTCCGATAGAATGTCTGTGTTTCGTCGTCAATAAGAGGGTCCAAGGGATACAGTAAACCTGAAGTGAAGCACCGGAATCTAAAACCAGTCTCTCAGGAAAGGTTCAAAACATAGAGAGTGAGAAGAGCCAGTCATCTTGTATTTGAGTCGGCATTGTGCCTTTTGTATTTAATTTCGATGCAGCGTCTGTGTTTCATCGTCAATAAGAAGGTCAGAGGGAATCAGTAAACCTGAAGTGAAGCATCGGAATTTATAACTAGTGTCACAGGAATGGTTTAAACATAGACAGTAGGAAGAGTCAGTCTTCTTGTACTTAAGTTGGCATTGTGCCTTTTGTATCTAATTGCGATGCAATTTCTGTGTTTCATCGTCAATAACAAGGTGCAAGTCATACAATAAACATATAGTGAAGCATCGGAACCTAAAACTGGTCTCACAGGAAATGTTCACAACATAGTCAGAAAGAAGAGTCAGTCTTCTTGTACTTAAGTCACCATTGTGCCTTTTGTATTTAATTCCGATGCAACTTCTATGTTTCATCGTCAATAAGAAGGTCAGAGGGATACAGTAAACCTGAAGTGAAGCATCGGAATCTATAACTAGTGTCACAGGAATTGTTCAAAACAGAGACAGTAGGAAGAGTCAGTCTTCTTGTACTTAAGGCGGCATTGTGCCTTTTGTATTTAATTCCGATGCAATTTCTGTGTTTCATCGTCAATAAGAGGGTCAGAGGGATACAGTAAACCTGAAGTGAAGCATCGGAAGATATAACTAGTGTCACAGGAATGGTTCAAAACGTAGGAAATAGGGAGGGTCAGCCTTCTTTTACTTAAGTCGGCATTGTGCCTTTCCTATTTAATTCCGGTGCAATTTCTGTGTTTCGTCGTCAATAAGATGGTCCAAGGGATGCAGTAAACCTGAAGTGAAGCATCGGAATGTATAACTAGTGTCACAGGAATGGTTCAAAACATAGACAGTAGGAAGGGTCAGTCTTCTTGTACTTAAGTCGGCATTGTGCATTTTCTATTTAATTCCGATGCCATTTTTTGTGTTTCGTCGTCAATGAGAAGGCCCAAAGGATACAGTAAAAGGATACAGTAAACCTGAAGTGAAGCATCGGAATCTGTAACTAGTGTCACAGGAATGGTTCAAATCATAGACAGTAAGAAACTCAGTCTTCTAGTACTTAAGCCGGCATTGTGCCTTTTCTATTTAATTCCGATGCAATTTCTGTGTTTCATCATCAAGAATGAGGTCAGAGGGATACAGTAAACCAGAAGCGAAGCATCGGAATGTGCAACTAGTGTCACAGGAATCGTTCAAAACATAGACAGTAGGAAGGGTCAGTCTTCCTGTACTTGAGTCGGCATTGTGCCTTTTGTATTTAATTCCGATGCAATTTATGTGTTTCATAGTCAATAAGAATGTCAGAGGGATACAGTAAACCTGAAGTGAAGCATCGGAATCTATAACTAGTTTCACGGGAATGGTTCAAATCATACACAGCAAGAAAAGTCAGTCTTCTCGTACTTAAGTCGGCATTGTGCCTTTTGTATTTAATTCCGATGCAATTTCTGTGTTTCATCGTCAATAAGAAGGTCCAAGGGATACAGTCAACCTGAAGTGAAGCATCGGAATCTATAACTAGTGTCACAGGAATGGTTCAAAGCATAGACAGTAGGAAGAGTCATCTTCTTGTACCTAAGTTTGCATTATGCCTTTTATATTTAATTCCGAATCTATTTCTGTGTTTCATCATCAAGAAGAAGATCAGAGGGATGCAGTAAACCTGAAGTGAAGCATCGGAATCTGTAACTAGTGTCACAGGAATGGTTCAAAACATAGACAGTAAGAAGAGTCAGTCTCTTGTACTTAAGTCGGCATTGTGCCTTTTCTATTTAATTCCGATGCAATATCTGTATTTCATCGTCAATAAGAGGGTCAGAGGGATACCGTAAACCTGAAATGAAGCATCGGAATCTATAACGAGTGTCACAGGAATGGTTCAAAACATAGAAAATAAGATGAGTCAGTCTTCTTGTACGTAAGTCGGCATTGTGCCTTTTGTATTTAATTCCGATGCAATTTCTGTGTTTTATAGTCAATAAGAAGGTCAGAGGGGATACAGTGAACCTGAAGTGAAGCATCGGAATCTATTACTAGTGTCACGGTAGTGGTTCAAAACATATAGATTAGGAAAGGTCAGTCTTCTTATACGTAAGTCGGCACTGTGCCTTTTGTATTTAATTCAGATGCAATTTCTGTGTATCATCGTCAATAAAAGGGTCCAAGGTATACAGTAAACCTGGAGTGAAGCATCGGAATCTATAACTAGTGTCACAGGAATGGTTCAAAACATAAACAGTAGGAAGAGTCAGTCTTCTAGCACATAAGTCGGCATTGTGCCTTTTCTATTTAATTCCGATGCAATTTCTGTGTTTCATCGTCAATAAGAAGGTCAGAGGGATACAGAAAACCTGAAGTGAAGCATCGGAATCTATAACTAGTGTCACAGAAAAGGCTCAAAACATATACAGTAAGAAGAGTCTGTCTTCTTGTACTTAAGTCTACATTGTGACATTTGTATTTAATTCCGATGCAATATCTGTGTTTCGTCGTCAATAAGAAGGTCCAAGGGATACAGTAAACCAGAGGTGAAGCATCGGAATGTGTAAGTAGTGTCACAGGAATGGTTCAAAACATAGACAGTAGTACTTGTACTTGAGTCGGCATTGTGCCTTTTGTATTTAATTCCGATGCAATTTATGTGTTTCATCGTCAATAAGAAGGTCAGAGGGATACAGTAAACCTGAAGTGAAGCACCGGAATCTAAAACTAGTGTCACAGAAATGGTTCAAAACATAGACAGCAAGAAGAGTCGGTCTTCTTGTACTTAAGTCGGCATTGTGCCTTTTGTATTTAATTCCGATGCAATTTCTGTGTTTCGTCGTCAATAAGAAGGTCTAACGGATACAGTAAACCGGAAGTGAAGCACCGGAATCTATAACTAGTGTCACAGGAATGGTTCAAACATAGTCAGTAAGAAGAGTCAGTCTTCTTGTACTTAAGTCGGCATTGTGCCTTTTCTATATAATTCCGATGCAATTTCCGTGTTTTATCGTCACTAAGAAGGTCAGAGGGATACAGTAAACCTGAAGTGAAGCATCGGAATGTATAACTAGTGTCACAGGAATGGTTCAAAACATAGACAGTAGGTAGGGTCAGTCTTCTTGTACTTGAGTCGGCATTGTACCTTTTGTATTTATTTCCGATGCAATTTCTGTGTTTCATCGTCAATAAGAAGGTCAGAGGGATACAGTAAACCTGAAGTGAAGCATCGGAATCTATAACTAGTGTCACAGGAATGGTTAAAACATAGACAGTAGGAAGAGTCAGTCTTCTTGTACTTAAGTCGGCATTGTGCCATTTCTATTTAGTTCCGATGCAATTTCTGTGTTTCATCGTCAATAAGAAGGTCCAAGGGATACAGTAAACATATAGTGAAGCATCGGAATCTAAAACTGGTCTCACAGGAAATGTTCACAATATAGTCAGTAAGAAGAGTCAGTCTTCTTGTACTTAAGTCGGCATTGTGCATTTTGTATTTAATTCCGATGCAATTTCTGTGATTCATCATCAATAAGAAGGTCAGAGGGATACAGTAAACCTGAAGTGAAGCAATCGAATCTATAACTAGTGTCACAGGAATAGGTCAAAGCATAGACAGTAGGAAGAGTCATCTTCTTGTACCTAAATTGGCATTGTGCCTTTTCTATTTAATTCCGAAGCTATTGCTGTGTTTCATCATCAAGAAGAAGATCAGAGGGATGCAGTAAACCTGAAGTGAAGCATCGGAATCTATAACTAGTGTCACAGAAAAGGTTCAAAACATAGACAGTAAGAAGAATCTGTCTTTTTGTACTTAAGTCGACATTGTGCCATTTGTATTTAACTCCGATGCAATTTCTGTGTTTCATCGTCAATAAGAAGGTCAGAGGGATACAGAAATCCTGAAGTGAAGCATCGGAATCTATAACTAGTGTCACAGGAATGGTTCGAATCATAGACAGTAGGAGGAGTCAGTCTTCTTGTACCTAAGTCGGCATTGTGCCTTATGTATTTAATTCCGATGCAATTTCTGTGTTTCATCGTCAATAAGAAGGTCCAAGGGATACGTTAAACCTGAAGTGAAGCATCGGAATCTGTAACTAGCGTCACAGGAATGGTTCAAAACATAGACAGTAAGAAGAGTCAGTCTCTTGTACTTAAGTCGGCATTGTGCCTTTTCTATTTAATTCCGATGCAATATCTGTGTTTCATCGTCAATAACGGGGTCAGAGGGATACCGTAAACCTGAAGTGAAGCATCGGAATCTATAACTAGTGTCACAGGAATGGTTCAAAACATAGACAATAGGAAGGGTCAGTCTTCTTGTACATAAGTCTGCATTGTGCCTTTCCTATTTAATACCGTTGCAATTCCTGTGTTTCGTCGTCAATAAGAAGGTCCAAGGGATGCAGTAAACCTGAAGTGAAGCATCGGAATCTTTAACGAGTGTCACAGGAATGGTTCAAAACATAGAAAATAAGATGAGTCAGTCTTCTTGTACGTAAGTCGGCATTGTGCATTTTGTATTTAATTCCGATGCAATTTCTGTGTTTCATCGCCAATAAGAAGGTCAGAGGGGATACAGTAAACCTGAAGTGAAGCATCCGAATCTATAACTAGTGTCACGGTAATGGTTCAAAACATAGAGATTAGGAAAGGTCAGTCTTCTTATACTTAAGTCGGCACTGTGCCTTTTGTATTTAATTCCGATGCAATTTCTGTGTCTCATCGTCAATAAGAAGGTCAGAAGGATACAGTAAACCATAAGGGAAGCATCGGAATCTATAACTAGTGTCACAGGAATGGTTCAAAACATGAACAGTAGGAAGAGTCAGTCTTCTAGCACTTAAGTCGGCATTGTGCCTTTTCTATTTAATTCCGATGCAATTTCTGTGTTTCATCGTCAATAAGAAGGTCCAAGGGATATAGTAAACTTGGAGTGAAGCATCGGAATCTATAACTAGTGTCACAGGAATGGTTCAAAACATAGTCAGTAAGAAGAGTAAGTCTTCTTGTACTTAATTAGGCATTGTGCCTTTTGTATTTAATTCCGATGCAATTTCTGTGTTTCATCGTCAATAAGAAGGTCTAACGGATACAGTAAACCGGAAGTGATGCACCGGAATCTATAACTAGTGTCACATGTATGGTTCAAAACATAGTCAGTAAGAAGAGTCAGTCTTCTTGTACTTAAGTCGCCAATGTGCCTTTTGTATTTAATTGCGATGCAATTTCTGTGTTTCATCGTCAATAAGAAGGTCCAAGGGATACAGTAAACCTGGAGTGAAGCATCGGAATCTATAACTAGTGTCACATGTATGTTTCAAAACATAGACAATAGGAAGAGTCAGTCTTCTTGTACTTAATTCGGCATTGTGCCTTTTGTATTTAATTCCGATGCAATTTCTGTGTTTCATCGTCAATAAGAAGGTCAGAGGGATACAATAAACCTGAAGTGAAGCACCGGAATCTATAACTAGTGTGACAGGAATGGTTCAAAACATAGTCAGTAAGAAGAGTCTGTCTTCTTGTACTTAAGTCGGCATTGTTCCTTAAGTATTTAATTCCGATGCAATTTCTGTGTTTCATCGTCAATAAGAAGGTCCAAGGGATACAGTAAACCTGAAGCGAAGCACCGGAATCTATAAGTAGTGTCACAGATATGGTTCAAAACGTACACAGTAGGAAGAGTTAGTATTGCTGTACTTAAGTTGGCATTGTGCCTTTTTATTTAATTCCAATGCAATTTCTGTGTTTCATCGTCAATAAGAAGGGCAGAAAGATACTGTAAACCTGTAGTGAAGCATCTGAATCTATAACTAGTGTCACAGGAATGGTTCAAAACATAGACAGTAGAAAGAGTCAGTCTTCTAGTACTTAAGTCGGCATTGTGCCTTTTCTATTTAATTCCGATGGAATTTCTGTGCTTCATCGTCAATAAGAAAGTCCAAGGGATACAGTAAACCTGAAGTGAAGCATCGGAATCTATAACTAGTGTCACAGGAATGGTTCAAACATAGTCAGTAAGAAGAGTCAGTCTTCTTGTACTTAAGTCGCCATTATGCCTTTTCCATTTAATTCGATGCAATATCTGTGTTTCATCATCAATAAGAAGGTCCTAGGGATACAGTAAACCTGGAGTGAAGCATCGGAATCTATAACTAGTGTCACAGGAATAGTTCAAAACGTAGACAGTAAGAAGAGTCAGTCTTCTTGTACTTAAGTCGGCATTGTGCCTTTTGTATTTAATTCCGATGCAATTTCTGTGTTTGATCGTCAATAAGGAGGTCCAAGGGATACAGTAGACCTGTACTGAAGCATCGGAATCTATAACTAGTGTCACAGGAATGGTTCATAACATAGTCAGTAAGAAGAGTCAGTCTTCTTGTACTTAAATCGGCATTGTGCCTTTTGTATATAATTCCAATGCAATTTCTGTGTTTCATCGTCAATACGAAGGTCCAAGGGATAGAGTAAACCTGGAGTGAAGCATCGGAATCTAAAACTAGTGTCACAGGAATGAATCAAACATAGTCAGTAAGAAGAGTCAGTCTTCTTGTACTTAAGTCGGCATTGTGCCTTTTGTATTTAATTCCGATGCAATATCTGTGTTTCATCGTCAACATGAAGGTCCAAGGGATACAGTAAACCTGAAGTGAAGCCTCGGAATCTATAACTAGTGTCACAGGAATGGTTCAAAACATAGAGAGTAAGAAGAGTCAGTCTTCTTGTAATTAAGTCGGCATTGTGCCTTTTTTATTTAATTCCGATGCAATTTCTGTGTTTCATCGTCTATAGGAAGGTCCAAGGGATACAGTAAACCTGGAGTGAAGCATCGGAATCTATAACTAGTGTCACAGGAATGAATCAAACATAGTCAGTAAGAAGAGTCAGTCCTCTTGTACTTAAGTCGGCATTGTGTCTTTTCTATTTAATTCCGAAGCAATTTCTGTGTTTCATCGTCAATAAGAAGTTCCAAGAGATATAGTAAACCTGGAGTGAAGCATCGGAATATATAACTAGTGTCACAGGAATGGTTCAAAACATAGACAGAAAGGAGAGTCTTTCTTCTTGTACGTAAGTCGGCATTGTGCATTTTTTATTTAATTACCATGCAAATTCTGTGTTACATCGTCAATAGGAAGGTCCAAGGGATACAGTAAACCTGAAGTGAAGCATCGGAATCTATAACTAGTGTCACAGGAATGGTTAAAACATAGTCAGTAAGAACAGTCAGTCTTCTTGTACTTAAGTCGGCATTGTGCCTTTTGTATTTAATTCCGATGCAATTACTGTGTTTCATCGTCAATAAGAATGTCCAAGGGATACAGTAAACATGAAGTGAAGCATCAGAATCTATAACTAGTGTCACAGGAATGTTTCGAAACATAGACAGTAAGAAGAGTCAGTCTTCTTGTACTTAAGTCGGCATTGTGCCTTATGTATTTAATTCCGATGCAATTTCTGTGTTTCATCGTCAATAAAAAGGTCTAACGGATACAGTAAACCGGAAGTGAAGCACCGGAATCTATAACTAGTGTCAAAGGAATGGCTCAAAACATAGACAGTAGGAAGAGTCAGTCTTCTTGTACTTAAGTCGGCATTGTGCCTTATGTATTTAATTCCGATGCAATTTCTGTGTTTCATCGTCAATAAGAAGGTCTAACGGATACAGTAAACCGGAAGTGAAGCTCCGGAATCTATAACTAGTGTCACATGAATGGTTCAAAACATAGTCTGTAAGAAGAGTCAGTCTTCTTGTACTTAAGTCGCCAATGTGCCTTTTGTATTTAATTGCAATGCAATTTCTGTGATTCATCGTCAATAAGAATGTCAAGGGGATACAGTAAACATGAAGTGAAGCATCAGAATCCTTAACTAGTGTCACAGGAATGTTTCAAAACATAGTCAGTAAGAAGAGTCAGCCTTCTTGTACTTAAGTCTTCATTGTGCTTTTTGTAATTAATTCCGATGCAATTTCTGTGTTTCATCGTCAATAAGAAGGTCTAACAGATACATTAAACCGGAAGTGAAGCACCGGAATCTATAACTAGTGTCACATGAATGGTTCAAAACATAGTCAGTAAGAAGAGTCAGTCTTCTTGTACTTAAGTCGCCAATGTGCATTTTGTATTTAATTGCGATGCAATTTCTGTGTTTCATCGTCAATAAGAAGGTCCAAGGGATACAGTAATACTGGAGTGAAGCATCGGAATCTATAACTAGTGTCACATGAATGTTTCAAAACATAGACAGTAAGAAGAGTCAGTCTTCTTGTACTTAATTCGGCATTGTGCCCTTTGTATTTAATTCCGATGCAATTTCTGTGTTTCATCGTCAATAAGAAGGTTAGAGGGATACAGTAAACCTGAAGTGAAGCACCGGAATCTATAACTAGTGTGACAGGAATGGTTCAAAACATAGTCAGTAAGAAGAGTCAGTCTTCTTGTACTTAAATCGACATTGTTCCTTAAGTATTTAATTCCGATGCAATTTCTGTGTTTCATCGGCAATAAGAAGGTCCAAGGGATACAGTAAACCTGAAGTGGAGCATCGGAATCTATAAGTAGTGTCACAGGAATGGTTCAAAATATACACAGTAGGAAGAGTCAGTATTGTTGTACTTAAGTTGGCATTGTGCCTTTTTATTTAATTCCAATGCAATTTCTGTGTTTCATCGTCAATAAGAAGGGCAGAGGGATACTGTAAACCTGTAGTGATGCATCGGAATCTATAACTAGTGTCACAGGAATGGTTCAAAACATAGACAGTAGGAAGAGTCAGTCTTCTAGTTCTTAAGTCGGCATTGTGCCTTTTCTATTTAATTCCGATGAAATTTCTGTGCTTCATCGTCAATAAGAATGTCCAAGGGATACAGTAAACCTGAAGTGAAGCATCGGAATCTATAACTAGTGTCACAGGAATGGTTGAAAACATAGTCAGTAAGAAGAGTCAGTCTTCTTGTACTTAAGTCGTCATTATGCCTTTTCCATTTAATTCCGATGCAATTTCTGTGTTTCATCATCAATAAGAAAGTCCAAGGGATACAGTAAACCTGGAGTGAAGCATCGGAATCTATAACTAGTGTCACAGGAATGGTTCAAAGCATAGACAGTAAGAAGAGTCAGTCTTCTTCTGCTTAAGTCGGTATTGTGCCTTTTGTATTTAATTCCGATGTAATTTCTGTGTTTGATCGTCAATAAGGAGGTCCAAGGGATACAGTAAACCTGGAGTGAAGCATCGGAATCTATAACTAGTGTCACAGGAATGGTGCAATACATAGTCAGTAAGAAGAGTCAATCTTCTTGTACTTAAGTCGGCATTTTGCCTTTTGTATATGATTCCGATGCAATTTCTGTGTTTCATCGTCAAAACGAAGGTCCAAGGGAAAGAGTAAACCTGGAGTGAAGCATCGGAATCTATAACTAGTGTCACAGGAATGAATCAAACATAGTCAGTAAGAAGAGTCAGTCTTCTTGTACTTAAGTCGGCATTGTGCCTTTTGTATTTAATTCCGATGCAATATCTGTGTTTTATTGTCAACAAGAAGGTCCAAGGGATACAGTAAACCTTAAGTGAAGCCTCGGAATCTATAACTAGTGTCACAGGAATGGTTCAAAACATAGACAGTAAGAAGAGTCAGTCTTCTTGTACTTAAGTCGGCATTGTGCCTTTTTTATTTAATTCCGATGCAATTTCTGTGTTTCATCGTCTATAGGAAGGTCCAAGGGATACAGTAAACTTGGAGTGATGCATCGTAATCTATAACTAGTGTCACAGGAATGAATCAAACATAGTCAGTAAGAAGAGTCAGACCTCTTGCACTTAAGTCGGCATTGTGCCTTTTCTATTTAATTCCGATGCAATTTCTGTGGTTCATCGTCAATAAGAAGGTCAAAGAGATATAGTAAACCTGGAGTGAAGCATCGGAATCTATAACTAGTGTCACAGGAATGGTTCAAAACATAGACAGTTAGAAGAGTCTGTCTTCTTGTACTTAAGTCGGCATTGTGCCTTTTTTATTTAATTACGATGCAAATTCTGTATTACATCGTCTATAGGAAGGTCCAAGGGATACAGTAAACCTGAAGTGAAGCATCGGAATCTATAACTAGTGTCACAGGAATGGTTGAAAACATAGTCAGTAAGAAGAGTCAGTCTTCTTGTACATAAGTCGGCATTGTGCCTTTTGTATTTAATTCCGATGCAATTACTGTGTTTCATCGTCTATAAGAATGTCCAAGGGATACAGTAAACCTGAAGTGAAGCATCATAATCTATAACTAGTGTCACAGGAATGTTTCAAAACATAGTCAGTAAGAAGAGTCAGTCTTCTTGTACTTACGTCGGCATTGTGCCTTTTGTATTTAATTCCGATGCAATTTCTGTGTTTCATCGTCAATAAGAAGGTCCAACGGATACAGTAAACCTGAAGTGAAGCACCGGAATCTATAACTAGTGTCACATGAATGGTTCAAAACATAGTCAGTAAGAAGAGTCAGTCTTCTTGTACTTTAGTCGGCATTGTGCCTTTTGTATTTAATTCCGATGCAATTTCTGTGTTTCATCGTCAATAAGAAGGTCCAAGGGATACAGTAAACCTGGAGTGAAGCATCGGAACCTATAACTTGTGTCACATGACTGTTTCAAGACATAGACAGTAAAAAGAGTCAGTCTTCTTGTACTTAATTCTACATTGTGCCTTTTGTATTTAATTCCGATGCAATTTCTGTGTTTCATCGTCAATAAGAAGGTCAGAGGGATACAGTAAACCTGAAGTAAAGCATCGGAATCTATAACTAGTGTCACAGGAATGGTTCAAAACATAGTCAGTAAGAAGCGTCAGTCTTCTTGTACTTAAGTCGGCATTGTGCATTTTGTGTGTAAATGCGATGCAAATTCTGTGTTTCATCGTCAATAAGAAGGTCCAAGGGTTACAGTAAACCTGGAGTGAAGCATCGGAATCTATAACTAGTGTCACAGGAATGAATCAAACATAGTCAGTAAGAAGAGTCAGTCTTCTTGTACTTAAGTCGGCATTGTGCCTTTTGTATTTAGTTCCGATGCAGTTTCTGTGTTTCATCGTCAACAAGAAGGTCCAAGGGATACAGTAAACCTGAAATGAAGCATTGGAATGTGTAACTAGTGTCACAGGAATGGTTCAAAACATAGACTGTAAGAACTGTCAGATATCTTGTAATTAAGTCTGCATTGTGCCTTTTCTATTTAATTCCGATGCAATTTCTGTGTTTCATCGTCAATAAGAAGGTCCAAAGGATACAGTAAACCTGGAGTGAAGCACCGGATCTATAACTAGGATCAAAGGAATGGTTCAAATCATAGACAGTAGGAAGAGTCACTCTTCTTGTACTTAAGTCGGCATTGTGCCTTTTGTATTTAATTCCGATGCAATTTCTGTGTTTCATCGTCAATAAGAAGGTCAGAGGGATACAGTAAACCTGAAGTGAAGCATCGGATTCTATAACTAGTGTCACAGGAATGGTTCAAAACATAGTCAGTAAGAAGAGTCAGTCTTCTTGTACTTAACTCGGCATTGTGCCTTTTATATTTAATTCCGATGCAATTTCTGTGTTTCATCGTCAATAAGAAGGTCAAAGGGATACAGTAAACCTGAAGTGAAGCATCGGAATCTAAAACTAGTGTCACAGGAATGGTTCAAATCATAGACAGTAGGAAGAGTCAGTCCCCTTGTACTTAAGTCGGCATTGTGCCTTTTGTATTTAATTCCGATGCAATTTCTGTGATCCATCTTCAATAAGTATGTCCAAGGGATCAAGTAAACCTAAAGTGAAGCACCGGAATCTGTAACTAGTGTCACAGGAATGGTTCAAATCATAGTCAGTAAGAAGAGTCAGTCTTCTTGTACTTAAGTCGCCATTGTGCCTTTTGTAATAAATTCCGATGCAATTTCTGGTTTTCATCGTCAATAAGCAGGTCCAAGGGATGCAGTGAACCTGGAGTGAAGCATCGGAATTGTAACTAGTGTCACAGGAATGTTTCAAAACATAGACCGTGAGAAGAGTCAGTCTAGTTGTACTTCATTCGGCACTGTGCTTTTGGATTTAATTCCGATGAAATTTCTGTGTTTCATCGACAATAAAAAGGTCAGAGTTATACAGTAAACCTGAAGTGAATCATCGGAATCTATAACTATTGTGTTAGGATTGGTTCATAACATAGTAAGAAGAGTCAGTGTTCTTGTACTTAAGTCGGCACTGTGCCTTTTGTATTTAATTCCGACGCAATTTCTGTGTTTCATCGTCAATAACAACGTCCAACGGATACAGTAAATCTGAAGTGAAGCATCGGAATCTATAACTAGTGTCACAGGAATGGTTCAAAACATAGTCAGTAAGAAGAGTCAGTCATCTTGTACTAAAGCCGGCATTGTGCCTTTTGTATTTAATTCCGATGGAATTTCAGTGTTTCATCGTCAATAAGAATGTCAAAGGGATACAGTAAACATGGAGTGAAGCTTAGGAATCTATAACAAGTGTCTTAGGAATGGTTCAAAACATAGACAGCAGGAAGAGTCAGTCTTCTAGTACTTAAGTCGGCATTGTGCCTTTTGTATTTAATTCCGATGCAATTTCTGTGTTTCATCCTCAATACGAAGGTCCAGGGTATACAGTAAACCTGAAGTGAAGCATCGGAATCCATAACTAGTGTCACAGGAATGGTTCAAAACATAGACAGTAGAAAGAGGCAGTCTTCTTGTACTTAATTCGGCATTGTGCCTTTTCTATTCAATTCCGATGCAATTTCTGTATTTCATCGTCAATAAGAAGGTCCAAGGGATACATTAAACATGGAGTGAAGCATCGGAATCTATAACTAGTGTCACAGGAGTGGTTCAAAAAATCGGCAGTAAGAAGAGTCAGTCTTCTTGTACTTAATTCGGCATTGTGCCTTTAGTATTTAATTCCGATGCAATTTCTGTGTTTCATCGGCAATATGAAGGTCAGAGGGAAACAGCAAATCTGAAGTAATGCATCGGAATCTATAACTAATGTCAGAGGAATGGTTCAAAACATAGTCAGTAAGAAGAGTCAGTCTTCTTGTACTTAAGTTGGCATTGTGCCTTTTCAATTAAATTCCGATGCAATTGCTGAGTTTCATCGTCCATAAGAAGGTCCAAGGGATACAGTAAACCTGAAGTGAAGCATCGGAATCTATAACTAGTGTCACAGGAATGGTTCAAAACATAGTCAGTAAGAAGAGTCAGTCTTCTTGTACTTAAGTCGGCATTGTGCCTTTTGTATTTAATTCGGATGCAATTTCTGTGTTTCATCGTCAATAAGAAGGTCCAAGGGATACAGTAAACGTGGAGTGAAGCATCGGAATCTATAACTAATGTCACAGGATTGGTTCAAAACATAGTCAGTAAGAAGAGTCGATCTTCTTGTACTAAAGTCGGCATTGTGCCTTTTGTATTTAATTCCGATGCAATTTCTGTGTTTCATCGTCAATAAGAATGTCCAAGGGATACAGTAAACCTGGAGTGTAGCATCGGAATCTATAACAAGTGTCACAGGGATGGTTCAAAACATAGACAGTAAGAAGAGCCAGTATTCTTGTACATAAGTCGGCATTGTGCCTTTTCAATTTACTTCCGATGCAATTTCTGTGTTTCGTCGTCAATAAGAAGGTCAGAGGGATACAGTAAACCTGAAGTGAAGCATCGGAATCTATAACTAGTGTCACAGGAATGGTTCAAAACATACACAGCAAGAAGAGTCAGTCTTCTTGTACTTAAGTCGGCATTGTGCCTTTTGTATTTAATTCTGATGCAATTTCTGTTTTTCATAGTCAATAGGAAGGTCCAAGGGATACAGTAAACCAGAAGTGATGCATCGGAATTTATAACTAGTGTCTCAGGAATGGTTCAAAACATAGACAGTAGGAAGAGTCAGTCTTCTTATACTTAAGTCGGCATTGTGCCTTTTGTATTTAATTACGATGCAATTTCTGTGTTTCATCGTATATAACAGGGTCCAAGGGATACAGTAAACCTGAAGTGAATCATCGGAATCTATTACTAGTGTCACAGGAATGGTTCAGAACATAGACAGTAAGAAGGGTCACTCATCTTGTACTTAAGTCGGAATTGTGCATTTGCATTTAATTCCGATGCAATTTCTGTGTTTCGTCGTCAATAAGAAGGTCCAAGGGATACAGTAAACCTGAAGTGAAGCATCGGAATCTATATCTAGTGTCACAGGAATGGTTCAAAACAATGACACGGAAGAGTCAGTTTTCTTGTACTTAAGTCGGCATTGTGCCTTTTCTATTTAATTCCGATGCAATTTCTGTGTTTCGTCGTCAACAAGAAGGTCCAAGCGATACAGTAAACCTGAAGTGAAGCATCGGAATCTATATCTAGTGTCAGAGGTATGGTTCAAAACATAGACACGGAAGAGTCAGTCTTCTTGTACTTAAGTCGGCATTGTGCCTATTCTATTTAATTCCGATACAATTTCTGTGTTTCGTCGTCAATAACAAGGCCCAAGCGATACCGTATACCTGAAGTGAAGCATCAGAATCTATAACTAGTGTCACAGAAAAGGTTCAAAACATAGACAGTAGGAAGAGTCAGTCTTCTTGTACTTATGTCGGCATTGTGCATTTTGTATTTAATTGCGATGCAATTTCTGTGTTTCGTCGTCAATAAGAAGGTCCAGGCGATACAGTAAACCTGAAGTGAAGCAACAGAATCTATAACTAGTGTCACAGATAAGGTTCAAAACATAGACAGTAAGAAGAGTCAGTCTTCTTGTACTAAAGTCGGCATTGTGCCTTTTGCATTTAATTTCGGTGCAATTTCTGTGTTTTATCGACAATAAGAAGGTCAGAGGGATACAGTTAACCTGAAGTGAAGCATCGGAATCTATAACTAGAGACACAGGAATGGTTCAAAACATAGGCAGTACTAAGAGTCAGTCTTCTTGTACTTAAGTCGGCATTGTGCCTTTTGTATTTAATTCCGATGCAATTTCTGTTTTTCATAGTCAATAGGAAGGTCCAAGGGATACAGTAAATCAGAAGTGATGCATCGGAATTTATAACTAGTGTCTCAGGAATGGTTCAAAACATAGACAGTAGGAAGAGTCAGTCTTCTTATACTTAAGTCGGCATTGTGCCTTTTGTATTTAATTACGATGCAATTTCTGTGTTTCATCGTATATAACAGGGTCCAAGGGATACAGTAAACCTGAAGTGAATCATCGGAATCTATTACTAGTGTCACAGGAATGGTTCAGAACATAGACAGTAAGAAGGGTCACTCATCTTGTACTTAAGTCGGAATTGTGCATTTGCATTTAATTCCGATGATATTTCTGTGTTTCGTCGTCAATAAGAAGGTCCAAGCGATACAGTAAACCTGAAGTGAAGCATCGGAATCTAAAACTAGTGTCACAGGAATGGTTCAAATCATAGACAGTAGGAGGATTCAGTCTTCTTGTACTTAAGTCGGCATTGTGCCTTTTGTATTTAATTCCGATGCAATTTCTGTGTTTCATCGTCAATAACAAAGTCCAAGGGATTCAGTAAACCTGAAGTGAAGCATCGGAATCTATATCTAGTGTCACAGGATTGGTTCAAAACATAGTCAGTAAGAAGAGTCAGTCTTCTTGTACTTAAGTCGGCATGGTGCCTTTTGTACTTAATTCCGATGCAATTTCTGTGTTTCATCGTCAATAAGAAGGTCCAAACGAAGCATCAGAATCTATAACTAGTGTCACAGGAATGGTTCAAAAGTTAGACAGTAAGTAGAGTCAGTCTTCTAGTACTTAAGTCGTCATTGTGCCTTTTCAATTTACCTCCGATGCAATTTCTGTGTTTCGTCGACAATAAGAAGGTCAGAGGGATACAGTAAACCTGAAGTGATGCATCGGAATCTATAACTAGTGTCACAGGAATGGTTCAAAACATACACAGCAAGAAGAGTCAGTCTTCTTACACTTAAGTCGGCATTGTGCCTTTTGTATTTAATGCCGATGCAATTTCTTTGTTTCATCATCAATAAGAAGGTCCAAGGGATACAGTAAACCTGAAGTGATGCATCGGAATCTATAACTAGTGTCACAGGAATGGTTCAAACAATAGACAGTAGGAAGAGTCAGTCTTCTTGTACTTAAGACGGAATGTGCCTTTTTTATTTAATTACGATGCAATTTCTGTGTTTCATCTTCAATAACAAGGTCCAAGGGATACAGTAAACCTGAAGTGAATCATCGGAATCTATAACTAGTGTCACAGGAATGGTTCAGAACATATACAGTAAGAAGAGTCACTCATCTTGTACTTAAGTCGGAATTGTGTATTTGTATTTAATTCCGATGCAATTTCTGTGTTTCGTCGTCAATAAGAAGGCCCAAGCGATACCGTATACCTGAAGTGAAGCATCAGAATCTATTACTAGTGTCACAGAAAAGGTTCAAAACATAGACAGTAGGAAGAGTCAGTCTTCTTGTACTTAAGTCGGCATCGTGCCTTTTGTATTTAATTCCGATGCAATTTCTGTGGTTCGTCGTCAATAAGAAGGTCCTAGCGATACAGTAAACCTGAAGTGAAGCATCAGAATCTATAACTAGTGTCACAGATAAGGTTCAAAACATAGACAGTAAGAAGAGTCAGTCTTCTTGTACTTAAGTCGGCATTGTGCCTTTTGCATTTAATTTCGATGCAATTTCTGTGTTTTATCGTCAATAAGATGGTCAGAGGGATACAGTTAACCTGAAGTGAAGCATCGGAATATATAACTAGAGTCACAGGAATGGTTCAAAGCATAGGCAGTAGTAAGAGTCAGTCTTCTTGTACTTAAGTCGGCATTGTGCCTTTTCTATTTAATTCCGATGCAATTTCTGTGTTTCATCGTCAATAAGAAGGTCTGAGAAATACAGCAAACCTGAAGTGAAGCATCGAAATTTATAACTAGTGTCACAGGAATGGTTCAAACATAGACAGTAAGAAGAGTCAGTCTTCTTGTACTTAAGTCGGCATTGTGCCTTTTGTATTCAATTCCAATGCAATTTCTGTTTTTCATCGTCAATAAGAAGGTCCAAGGGATACAGTAAACCTGAAGTGAAGCATCGGAATCTATAACTAGTGTCACAGGAATGTTTCAAAACATAGTCAGTAAGAAGAGTCAGTCTTCTTGTACTTAAGTCGGCATTGTGCCTTTTATATTTAATTCCGATGCAATTTCTGTGTTTCATCGTCAATAAGAAGGTCAGAGTGATACAGTAAACCTGAAGAGAAGCATCGGAATCTAAAACTAGTGTCACAGGAATGGTTAAAATCATACACAGTTGGAAGATTCAGTCTTCTTGTACTTAAGTCGGCATTGTGCCTTTTGTATTTAATTCCGATGCAATTTCTGTGTTTCATCGTCAACAACAAGGTCCAAGGGATACAGTAAACCCTAAGTGAAGCATCGGAATCCATATTTAGTGTGACAGGATTGCCTCAAAACATAGTCAGTAAGAAGAGTCAGTCTTCTTCTACTTAAGTCGGCACTGTGCCTTTTGTATTTAATTCCAATGCAATTTCAGTGTTTCATCGTCAATAAGAATGTCCAAGGGATACAGTGAACCTGGAGTGAAGCATCGGAATCTATAACAAGTGTCACAGGGATGGTTCAAAACATAGACAGTAAGAAGAGTCAGTATTCTTGACTTAATTCGGCATTGTGCCTTTTGTATTTAATTCCGATGCAATTTCTGTGTTTCATCTTCAATACGAACGTCCAAGGGATACAGTAAACCTGAAGTGAAGCATCAGAATCTATAACTAGTGTCACAGGAATGTTTCAAATCAGAGTCAGTAAGAATAGTCAGTCTTCTTGTACTTAGGTCGGCATTGTGCCTTTTGTATTCAATTCCGATGCAATTTCTGTGTTTGGTCGTCAATAAGAAGGTCCAAGCGATACAGTAAACCTGAAGTGAAGCATCAGAATCTATAACTAGTGTCACAGATAAGGTTCAAAACATAGACAGTAAGAAGAGTCAGTCTTCTTGTACTTAAGTCGGCATTGTGCCTTTTGCATTTAATTTCGATGCAATTTCTGTGTTTTATCGTCAATAAGAAGGTCAGAGGGATACAGTTAACCTGAAGTGAAGCATCGGAATCTATAACTAGAGTCACAGGAATGGTTCAAAACATAGGCAGTAGTAAGAGTCAGACTTCTTGTACTTAAGTCGGCATTGTGCCTTTTGTATTTAATTCCGATGCAATTTCTGTGTTTCATCGACAATAAGAAGGTCTGAGGGATTCAGCAAACCTGAAGTGAAGCATCGAAATCTATAACTAGTGTCACAGGAATGGTTCAAACATAGACAGTAAGAAGAGGCTGTCTTCTTGTACTTAAGTCGGCATTGTGCCTTTTGTATTTAATTCCAAAGCAATTTCTGTATTTCATCGTCAATAAGAAGGTCCAAGGGATACAGTAAACCTGAAGTGAAGCATCGGAATCTATAACTAGTGTCACAGGAATGGTTCAAATCATACACAGTAGGAAGATTCAGTCTTCTTGTACTTAAGTCGGCATTGTGCCTTTTGTATTTAATTCCGATGCAATTTCTGTGTTTCAACGTCAATAACAAAGTCCAAGGAATACAGTAAACCTGAAGTGAATCATCGGAATCTATAACTAGTGTCACAGGAATGGTTCAAAACATACACAGCAAGAAGAGTCAGTCTTCTTGTACTTAAGTCGGCATTGTGCCTTTTGTATTTAATGCCGATGCAATTTCTTTGTTTCATCATCAATAAGAAGGTCCAAGGGATACAGTAAACCTGAAGTGATGCATCGGAATCTATAACTAGTGTCACAGGAATGGTTCAAATCATAGACAGTAGGAAGAGTCAGTCTTCTTGTACTTAAGTCGGAATGTGCCTTTTGTATTTAATTACGATGCAATTTCTGTGTTTCATCTTCAATAACAAGGTCCAAGGGATACAGTAAACCTGAAGTGAATCATCGGAATCTATAACTAGTGTCACAGGAATGGTTCAGAACATATACAGTAAGAAGAGTCACTCATCTTGTACTTAAGTCGGAATTGTGTATTTGTATTTAATTCCGATGCAATTTCTGTGTTTCGTCGTCAATAAGAAGGCCCAAGCGATACCGTATACCTGAAGTGAAGCATCAGAATCTATTACTAGTGTCACAGAAAAGGTTCAAAACATAGACAGTAGGAAGAGTCAGTCTTCTTGTACTTAAGTCGGCATCGTGCCTTTTGTATTTAATTCCGATGCAATTTCTGTGTTTCGTCGTCAATAAGAAGGTCCTAGCGATACAGTAAACCTGAAGTGAAGCATCAGAATCTATAACTAGTGTCACAGATAAGGTTCAAAACATAGACAGTAAGAAGAGTCAGTCTTCTTGTACTTAAGTCGGCATTGTGCCTTTTGCATTTAATTTCGATGCAATTTCTGTGTTTTATCGTCAATAAGATGGTCAGAGGGATACAGTTAACCTGAAGTGAAGCATCGGAATATATAACTAGAGTCACAGGAATGGTTCAAAACATAGGCAGTAGTAAGAGTCAGTCTTCTTGTACTTAAGTCGGCATTGTGCCTTTTCTATTTAATTCCGATGCAATTTCTGTCTTTCATCGTCAATAAGAAGGTCTGAGAAATACAGCAAACCTGAAGTGAAGCATCGAAATTTATAACTAGTGTCACAGGAATGGTTCAAACATAGACAGTAAGAAGAGTCAGTCTTCTTGCACTTAAGTCGGCATTGTGCCTTTTGTATTCAATTCCAATGCAATTTCTGTTTTTCATCGTCAATAAGAAGGTCCAAGGGATACAGTAAACCTGAAGTGAAGCATCGGAATCTATAGCTAGTGTCACAGGAATGGTTCAAAACATAGTCAGTAAGAAGAGTCAGTCTTCTTGTACTTAAGTCGGCATTGTGCCTTTTATATTTAATTCCGATGCATTTCCTGTGTTTCATCGTCAATAAGAAGGTCAGAGTGATTCAGTAAACCTGAAGAGAAGCATCGGAATCTAAAACTAGTGTCACAGGAATGGTTCAAATCATACACAGTAGGAAGATTCAGTCTTCTTGTACTTAAGTCGGCATTGTGCCTTTTGTATTTAATTCCGATGCAATATCTGTGTTTCATCGTCAACAACAAGGTCCAAGGGATACAGTAAACCTGAAGTGAAGCATCGGAATCTATATTTAGTGTGACAGGATTGGTTCAAAACATAGTCAGTAAGAAGAGTCAGTCTTCTTCTACTTAAGTCGGCACTGTGCCTTTTGTATTTAATTCCAATGCAATTTCAGTGTTTCATCGTCAATAAGAATGTCCAAGGGATACAGTGAACCTGGAGTGAAGCATCGGAATCCATAACAAGTGTCACAGGGATGGTTCAAAACATAGACAGTAAGAAGAGTCAGTATTCTTGTACTTAATTCGGCATTGTGCCTTTTGTATTTAATTCCGATGCAATTTCTGTGTTTCATCCTCAATACGAAGGTCCAAGGGATACAGTAAACCTGAAGTGTAGCATCAGAATCTATAACTAGTGTCACAGGAATGTTTCAAAACAGAGTCAGTAAGAATAGTCAGTCTTCTTGTACTTAGGTCGGCATTGTGCCTTTTGTATTCAATTCCGATGCAATTTCTGTGTTTGGTCGTCAATAAGAAGGTCCAAGCGATACAGTAAACCTGAAGTGAAGCATCAGAATCTATAACTAGTGTCACAGATAAGGTTCAAAACATAGACAGTAAGAAGAGTCAGTCTCCTTGTACTTAAGTCGGCATTGTGCCTTTTGCATTTAATTTCGATGCAATTTCTGTGTTTTATCGTCAATAAGAAGGTCAGAGGGATACAGTTAACCTGAAGTGAAGCATCGGAATCTATAACTAGAGTCACAGGAATGGGCCAAAACATAGGTAGTAGTAAGAGTCAGACTTCTTGTACTTAAGTCGGCATTGTGCCTTTTGTATTTAATTCCGATGCAATTTCTGTGTTTCATCGACAATAAGAAGGTCTGAGGGATTCAGCAAACCTGAAGTGAAGCATCGTAATCTATAACTAGTGTCACAGGAATGGTTCAAACATAGACAGTAAGAAGAGGCTGTCTTCTTGTACTTAAGTCGGCATTGTGCCTTTTGTATTTAATTCCAATGCAATTTCTGTTTTTCATCGTCAATAAGAAGGTCCAAGGGATACAGTAAACCTCAAGTGAAGCATCGGAATCTATAACTAGTGTCACAGGAATGGTTCAAAACATAGTCAGTAAGAAGAGTCAGTCTTCTTGTACTTAAGACGGCATTGTGCCTTTTATATTTAATTCCGATGCAATTTCTGTCTTTCATCGTCAACAAGAAGGTCAGAGTGATACAGTAAACCTGAAGTGAAGCATCGGAATCTAAAACTTGTGTCACAGGAATGGTTCAAATCATACACAGTAGGAAGATTCAGTCTTCTTGTACTTAAGTCGGCATTGTGCCTTTTGTATTTAATTCCGATGCAATTTCTGTGTTTCAACGTCAATAACAAAGTCCAAGGAATACAGTAAACCTGAAGTGAATCATCCGAATCTATAACTAGTGTCACAGGAATGGTTCAAAACATAGAAATTAAGAAGAGTCAGTCATCTTGTACTTAAGTCGGCATTGTGCTTTCTGTATTTAATTTCGATGCAATTTCTGTGTTTTATCGTCAATAAGACGGTCAGAGGGATACAGTAATCCTGATTTGAAGCATCGGAATCTATAACTAGTGTCACAGAAATGGTTCAAAACATACACAGCAAGAAGAGTCAGTCTTCTTGTACTTAAGTCGGCATTGTGCCTTTTGTATTTAATTCCGATGCAATTTCTGCGTTTCATCCTCAATAAGAAGGGCAGAGGTATGCAGTAAACCTGAAGTGAAGCATCGGAATCTGTACCTAGTGTCGCAGGAATGGTTCAAAACATAGACAGTAAGAAGAGTCAGTATTCTTGTACATAAGTCGGCATTGTGCCTTTTCTATTTAATTCCGATGCAATTTCTGTGTTTCGTCGTCAATAAGAAGGTCCAAGCGATACAGTAAACCTGTAGTGAAGCATCAGAATCTATAACTAGAGACACAGATAGGGTTCAATACATAGACAGTAAGAAGAGTCAGTCTTCTTGTACTTAAGTCGGCATTGTGCCTTTTCTATTTAATTCCGATGCAATTTCTGTGTTTCGTCGTCAATAAGAAGGTCCAAGCGACACAGTAAACCTGAAGTGATGCATCAGAATGTATTACTAGAGTCACAGGAATGGTTCAAAACATAGACAGTAAGAAGAGTCAGTCTTCTTGTACTTAAGTCGGCATTGTGCCTTTTGTATTTAATTTCGATGCAATTTCTGTGTTTTATCGTCAATAAGACGGTCAGAGGGATACAGTAATCCTGATTTGAAGCATCGGAATCTATAACTAGTGTCACAGAAATGGTTCAAAACATACACAGCAAGAAGAGTCAGTCTTCTTGTACTTAAGTCGGCATTGTGCCTTTTGTATTTAATTCCGATGCAATTTCTGTGTTTCATCGTCAATAAGAAGGTACAAGGGATACAGTAAACCTGAAGTGATGCATCGGAATCTATAAGTAGTGTCACAGGAATGGTTGAAAACATAGACAGTAGGAAGAGTCGGTCTTCTTGTACTTAAGTCGGCATTGTGCATTTTGTATTTAATTCCGATGCAATTTCTGTGTTTCATCGTCAATAACAAGGTCCAAGGGATACAGTAAACCTGAAGTGAATCATCGGAATCTATATCTAGTGTCACAGGAATGGTTCAAAACATAGACAGTAAGAAGAGTCAGTCTTCTTGTACTTAAGTCGGCATTGTGCCTTTTCTATTTAATTCCGATGCAATTACTGTGTTTCATCGTCAATAAGAAGGTCAGAGGGATACAGTAAATTTGAAGTGAAGAAACGGAATCTATAACTAGTCTTACAGGAATGGTTCAAAGCATAGACTGTAAGAAGGTTCAGTCTTCTTGTACTTAAGTCGGCATTGTGCCTTTTCTATTTAATTCCGATGCAATTTCTGCGTTTCGTCGTCAACACGAAGGTCCAAGGGATACAGTAAATCTGAAGTGAAGCATCGGAATCTATAACTAGTGTCACAGAAAAGGTTCAAAACATAGACAGGAAGAAGAGTCTGTCTTCTTGTACTTGAGTCGACATTGTGCCTTTTGTATTTAATTCCGATGCAATTTCTGTGTTTCATCGCCAATAAGAAGGTCAGAGGGATACAGTAAACCTGAAGTGAAGCATTGGAAATTATAACTAGTGTCACAGGAATGGTTCAAAACATAGACAGTAAGAAGAGTCAGTTTTCTTGTACTTGATTCCGCCTTGTGCCTTTTGTATTTCATTCCGATACAATTTCTGTGTTTCATCGTCAACAAGAAAGTCAGAGGAATACAGTAAACCTGAAGTGAAGCATCGGAATCTATATTTAGTGTGACAGGATTGGTTCAAAACATAGTCAGTAAGAAGAGTCAGTCTTCTTCTACTTAAGTCGGCACTGTGCCTTTTGTATTTAATTCCAATGCAATTTCAATGTTTCATCGTCAATAAGAATGTCCAAGGGATACAGTGAGCCTGGAGTGAAGCATCGGAATCTATAACAAGTGTCACAGGGATGGTTCAAAACATAGACAGTAAGAAGAGTCAGTATTCTTGTACTTAATTCGGCATTGTGCCTTTTGTATTTAATTCCGATGCAATTTCTGTGTTTCATCCTCAATACGAAGGTACATGGGATACAGTAAACCTGAAGTGAAGCATCAGAATCTATAACTAGTGTCACAGGAATGTTTCAAAAGAGAGTCAGTAAGAATAGTCAGTCTTCTTGTACTTATGTCGGCATTGTGCCTTTTGTATTCAATTCCGATGCAATTTCTGTGTTTGGTCGTCAATAAGAAGGTCCAAGCGATACAGTAAACCTGAAGTGAAGCATCAGAATCTATAACTAGTGTCACAGATAAGGTTCAAAACATAGACAGTAATAAGAGTCAGTCTTCTTGTACTTAAGTCGGCATTGTGCCTTTTGCATTTAATTTCGATGCAATTTCTGTGTTTTATCGTCAATAAGAAGGTCAGAGGGATACAGTTAAACTGAAGTGAAGCATCGGAATCTATAACTAGAGTCACAGGAATGGTTCAAAACATAGGCAGTAGTAAGAGTCAGACTTCTTGTACTTAAGTCGGCATTGTGCCTTTTGTATTTAATTCCGATGCAATATCTGTGTTTCATCGACAATAAGAGGGTCTGAGGGATTCAGCAAACCTGAAGTGAAGCATCGAAATCTATAACTAGTGTCACAGGAATGGTTCAAACATAGACAGTAAGAAGAGGCTGTCTTCTTGTACTTAAGTCGGCATTGTGCCTTTTGTATCTAATTCCAATGCAATTTCTGTTTTTCATCGTCAATAAGAAGGTCCAAGGGATACAGTAAACCTGAAGTGAAGCATCGGAATCTATAACTAGTGTCACAGGAATGGTTCAAAACATAGTCAGTAAGAAGAGTCAGTCTTCTTGTACTTAAGACGGCATTGTGCCTTTTATATTTAATTCCGATGCAATTTCTGTCTTTCATCGTCAACAAGAAGGTCAGAGTGATACAGTAAACCTGAAGTGAAGCATCGGAATCTAAAACTAGTGTCACAGGAATGGTTCAAATCATACACAGTACTAAGATTCAGTCTTCTTGTACGTGATTCGGCATTGTGCCTTTTGTATTTAATTCCGATGCAATTTCTGTCTTTCGTAGTCAATAAGAAGGTCCAAGGGATACAGTAAGCCTGAAGTGAAGCCCCGGAATCTAAAACCGGTCTCTCAGGAAAGGTTCGAAACATAGAGAGTAAGAAGAGCCAGTCATCTTGTATTTGAGTCGGCATTGTGCATTTTGTATTTAATTCCGATGCAGTTTCTGTGTTTCATCGTCAATAAGTAGGTCAGAGGGAATCAGTAAACCCGAAGTGAACCATCGGAATCTATAACTAGTGTCACAGGAATGGTTAAAACATAGACAGTGGGAAGAGTCAGTCATTTTGTACTTGAGTCGGCATTGCGCCTATGCATTTAATTCCGATGCAATATCTGTGTTTCATCGTCAATAAGAAGGTAAGAGGGATACAGTAATCCTGAAGTGAAGCATCGGAATCTATAACTAGTGTCACAGGAATGGTTCAAAGCATAGACAGTAAGAAGAACCAGTCTTCTTGTACGTGATTCGGCATTGTGCCTTTTGTATTTAACTCCGATGCAATTTCTGTGTTTCATCGCAAATAAGAAGGTCAGTGGGATACAGTAAACCCGAAGTGAAGCATGGGAATCTATTACTAGTGTTACTGGAATGGTTAAAAACATAGACAGTAAGAAGAGCCAGTCTTCTTGTACTTGAGTCGGCATTGTGCTTTTGTATTTAATTCCAATGCAATTTCTGTGTTTCATCGTCAATGAGAAGGTCAGAGGGATACAGTAAACCAGAAGTGAAGCATCGGAATCTATAACTAGTGTGACAGGAATGGTTGAAAACTTAGGCAGTAGGAAGAGCCAGTCTTCTTGTACTTGATTCGGCATTGTGCCTTTTGTATTTTGTTCCGATGCAATTTCTGTGTTTCATCGTCAACAAGAAGGTCAGAGGGATACAGTAAACCTGAAGTGAAGCATCGGAATCTATAACTAGTGTCACAGGAATAGTTCAAAGCATAGACAGTAAGACGAGTCAGTCTTGTTGTACTTAAGTCGGCATTGTGCCTTTTGTATTTAATTCCGAAGCAATTTCTGTGTTTCATCGCGAATAAGAAGGTCAGAAGGATTCCGTAAACCTGAAGTGAAGCATTGGAAATTATAACTAGTGTCACATTAATGGTTCAAAACATAGACTGTAAGAAGAGTCAGTTTTTTTGTACTTGATTCGGCATGTGCCTTTTGTATTTAATTCCGATGCAATTTCTGTGTTTCATCGTCAACAAGAAGGTCAGAGGGATACAGTAAACCTGAAGTGAAGCATCGGAATCTATAACTAGTGTCACAGGAATGGTTCAAATCAAAGACAGTAAGAAGTGTCAGTTTTCTTGTACTTAAGTCGTCATTTTGCTTTTTGTAGTTAATTCCACTGCAATTTCTGTGTTTCATCGTCAATACGAAGGTCAGAGGGATACAGTAAACGTGAAGTGAAGCATCGGAATGTGTAACTAGTGTCACAGGAATGGTTCAAAATCATAGACAGTAAGAAGAGTCAGTTATCTTGTACTGAAGTCAGCATTGTGGCTCTACTATTTAATTCCGATGCAATTTCTGTGTTTCGTCGTCAATAAGAAGATCAATGGGATACAGTGAACCGGAAGTGAAGCATCGGAATCTAAAACCAGTCTCACAGGAAAGTTTCAAAACATAGACAGTAAGAAGAGCCAGTCGACTTTTACTTGAGTCGGCATTGTGCCTTTTGTATTTAAGTCCGTTGCAATTTCTGTGTTTCATCGTCAATAAGAAAGTCAGAGAGATACAGTGTACCTGAAGTGAAGCATCGGACTCTATAACTAGTGTCACAGGAATGGTTGAAAGCATACACAGTAAGAAGAGTCAGTTTTCTTGTACTTAAGTCGGCATTGTGCCTTTTGTATTTAATTCCAATTCAATATCTGTGTTTCATCGTCAATAAGAAAGTCCATGGGATACAGTAAACATATAGTGAAGCATCGGAATCTAAAACTGGTCTCACAGGAAATGTTGAAATCATAGTCAGTAGGAAGAGTCAGTCTTCTTGTACTTAAGTCAGCATTGTGCCTTTTGTATTTAATTCTGATGCAATTTCTGTGTTTCATCGTCAATAAGAAGGTCCAAGGGATACAGTAAAACATATAGTCAAGCATCGGAATGTAAAACTGGTCTCACAGGAAATGTTCAAAACATAGTCAGTAAGAAGAGTCAGTCTTCTTGTACTTAAGTCGGCGTTGTGCCTTTTGTATTTAATTCCGATGCAATTTCTGTGTTTCATCGTCAATAAGAAGGTCCAAAGGATACAGTAAACCTGAAGTGAAGCATCGGAATCTAAAACTGGTCGCACAGGTAAGGTTCAGAACATAGACTGTAAGAAGAGTAGTTTTTTAGTACTTAAATCAGCATTGTGCCTTTTCTATATAATTCTGTTTCAATTGCTGTGTCTCGTCGTCAGTAAGAAGGCCCAAGGGATACAGTAAACCTGAAGTGAAGCATCTGAATCTAAAACCGGTCTCACAGGAAAGCTTCAAAACATAGACAGTAAGAAGAGCCAGTCTTCTAGTACTTAAGTCGTCATTGTGCCTTTTCTATTTAATTCCGATGCTATTTGTGTGTTTCATCGTTAATAAGAAGGTCAGAGGCATACAGTTAACCTGAAGTGAAGCTTCGGAATCTATAACTAGTGTCACAGGAATGGTTCAAAGCATAGACAGTAAGAAGAGCCAGTCTTCATGTACATGAGTCGGCATTGTGCCTTGTGTTTTTAATTCCGATGCAATTTCTGTGTTTCATCGTCAATAAGAAGGTCAGTGGGATACAGTAAACCCGAAGTGAAGCATCGGAATCTACAACTAGTGTCACAGGAATTGTTCAAAACATAGACAGTAGGAAGAGTAGATCTCTTGTACTTAATTCGGCATAGTGCTTTTGTATTTAAGTCCGATGCAAATTCTGTGTTTCATCGTCAATAAGAAGGTCAGAGGGATGCAGTAAACCTGAAGTGAAGCATCTGAATCTATAACTAGTGTCACAGGAATGGTTCAAAACATAGACGGTAGGAAGAGTCAGCCTTCATGTACTTAAGTCGGAATTGTGCCTTTTGTATTTAATTCCGATGCCATTTCTGTGTTTCATCGTCAATAAGAAGGTCCAAGGGATACAGTATACCTGAAGTGAAGCATCGGAATCTAAAACTGGTCGCACAGGTAAGGTTCAGAACATAGACTGTAAAAAGAGTTAGTTTTTTTGTACTTAAATCTGCATTGTGCCTTTTCTATATTATTCAGATTCAATTTCTGTGTTTCGTCGTCAATAAGAAGGCCCAAGGGATACAGTAAACCTGAAGTGAAGCATCTGAATCTAAAACCGGTCTCACAGGAAAGCTTCAAAACATAGACAGTATGAAGAGCCAGTCTTCTAGTACTTAAGTCGGCATTGTGCCTTTTCTATTTATATCCGATGCTATTTCTGTGTTTCATCGTCAATAAGAAGGTCAGAGGCCATCAGTTAACCTGAAGTGAAGCTTCGGAATCTATAACTAGTGTCACAGGAATGGTTCAAAGCATAGACAGTAAGAAGAGCCAGTCTTCTTGTACTTGAGTTGGAATTGTGCCTATGTATTTAATTCCGATGCAATTTCTGTGTTTCATCGTCAATAAGAAGGTCAGTGGGATACAGTAAACCCGAAGTGAAGCATCGGAATCTACAACTAGTGTCACAGGAATTGTTCAAAACATAGACGGTAGGAAGAGTCAGCCTTCTTGTACTTAAGTCGGAATTGTGCCTTTTCTATCTAATTCTGATGCAATTTCTGTGTTTCATCGTCAATAAGAAGGTCAGAGGGATACAGTAAACCTGAAGTGAAACATCGGAATCTATGACTAGTGTCACAGGAATGGTTCAAAGCATAGACAGTAAGAAGAGCCAGTCTTCTTGTACTTGAGTCGGCATTGTGCCTATGTATTTAATTCCGATGCAATTTCTGTGTTTCATCGTCAATAAGAAGGGCAGTGGGATACAGTAAACCTGAAGTGAAGCATATGAATCTATAACTAGTGTCACAGGAATGGTTCAAAACATAGACGGTAGGAAGAGTCAGTCTTCTTGCACTTAAGTCGGAATTGTGCCTTTTGTATTTAATTCCGATGCCATTTCTGTGTTTCATCGTCAATAAGAAGGTCCAAGGGATACAGTAAACCTCAGGTGAAGCATCGGAATCTAAAACTAGTGTCACAGGAATGGTTCAATACATAGACAGTAAAAAGACCCAGTCTTCTTGTACTTGAGTCGGCATTATGCCTAAGTATTTAATTCCGATGCAATTTCTGTGTTTCATCGTCAATAAGACGGTCAGAGGGATACAGTAAACCTGAACTGAAGCATCGGAATCTATAACTAGTGTCACAGGAATGGTTCAAAACATAGACAGTAGGAAGAGCCAGTCTTCTTGTACTTGATTCGGCATTGTGCCTTTTGTATTTAATTCCGATGCAATTTCTGTGTTTCATCGTCAACAAGATGGTCAGAGGGATACAGTAAACCTGAAGTGAAGCATCGGAATCTATAACTAGTGTCACAGGAATAGTTCAAAGCATAGACAGTAAGACGAGTCAGTCTTCTTGTACTTAAGTCGGCATTGTGCCTTTTGTATTTAATTCTGATGCAATTTTTGTGTTTCATCGTCAATAAGAAGGTCCAAGGGATACAGTAAACATATAGTCAAGCATCGGATTCTAGAACTGATCTCACAGGAAATGTTCAAAACATAGTCAGTAAGAAGAGTCAGTCTTCTTGTACTTAAGTCGGCATTGTGCCTTTTGTATTTAATTCTGATGCAATTTCTGTGTTTCATCGTCAATAAGTAGGTCAGAGGGAATCAGTAAACCTGAAGTGAACCATCGGAATCTATAACTAGTGTCACAGGAATGGTTAAAACATAGACAGTGGGAAGAGTCAGTCTTTTTGTACTTGAGTCGGCATTGTGCCTATGCATTTAATTCCGATGCAATTTCTGTGTTTCATCGTCAATAAGAAGGTAAGAGGGATACAGTAATCCTGAAGTGAAGCATCGGAATCTATAACTAGTGTCACAGGAATGGTTAAAAACATAGACAGTAAGAAGAGCCATTCTTCTTGTACTTGAGTCGGCATTGTGCTTTTGTATTTAATTCCAATGCAATTTCTGTGTTTCATCGTCAATGAGAAGGTCAGAGGGATACAGTAAACCAGAAGTGAAGCATCGGAATCTATAACTAGTGTCACAGGAATGGTTGAAAACTTAGGCAGTAGGAAGAGCCAGTCTTCTTGTACTTGATTCGGCATTGTGCCTTTTGTATTTAGTTCCGATGCAATTTCTGTGTTTCATCGTCAACAAGAAGGTCAGAGGGATACAGTAAACCTGAAGTGAAGCATCGGAATCTACAACTAGTGTCACAGGAATTGTTCAAAACATAGACGGTAGGAAGAGTCAGCCTTCTTGTACCTAAGTCGGAATTGTGCCTTTTCTATCTAATTCTGATGCAATTTCTGTGTTTCATCGTCAATAAGAAGGTCAGAGAGATACAGTAAACCTGAAGTAAAACATCGGAATCTATAACTAGTGTCACGGGAATGCTTCAAAACATAGACAGTAAGAAGAGTCAGTTTTCTTGTACTTAAGTCGGCATTGTGCCTTTTCTATTTAATTCTGATGCAATTTCTGTGTTTCATCGTCAATAAGAAGGTCAGAGGGATACAGTAAACCTGAAGTGAAACATCGGAATCTATGACTAGTGTCACAGGAATGGTTCAAAGCATAGACAGTAAGAAGAGCCAGTCTTCTTGTACTTGAGTCGGCATTGTGCCTATGTATTTAATTCCGATGCAATTTCTGTGTTTCATCGTCAATAAGAAGGTCAGTAGGATACAGTAAACCTGAAGTGAAGCATCTGAATCTATAACTAGTGTCACAGGAATGGTTCAAAACATAAACGGTAGGAAGAGTCAGTCTTCTTGCACTTAAGTCGGAATTGTGCCTTTTGTATTTAATTCCGATGCCATTTCTGTGTTTCATCTTCAATAAGAAGGTCCAAGGGATACAGTAAACCTCAGGTGAAGCATCGGAATCTAAAACTAGTGTCACAGGAGTAGTTCAATACATAGACAGTAAAAAGAGCCAGTCTTCTTGTACTTGAGTCGGCATTGTGCCTAAGTATTTAATTCCGATGCAATTTCTGTGTTTCATCGTCAATAAGACGGTCAGAGGGATACAGTAAAACTGAACTGAAGCATCGGAATCTATAACTAGTGTCACAGGAATAGTTCAAAGCATAGACAGTAAGACGAGTAAGTCTTCTTGTACTTAAATCGGCATTGTGCCTTTTGTATTTAATTCCGATGCAATTTCTGTGTTTCATCGCCAATAAGAAGGTCAGAGGGATACAGTAAACCTGAAGTGAAGCATTGGAAATTATAACTAGTGTCACAGGAATGGTTCAAAACATAGACAGTAAGAAGAGTCAGTTTTCTTGTAGTTGATTCGGCCTTGTGCCTTTTGAATTTAATTCCGATGCAATTTCTGTGTTTCATCGTCAACAAGAAGGTCAGAGGGATACAGTAAACCTGAAGTGAAGCATCGGAATCTATAACTCGTGTCACAGGAATGGTTCAAATCAAAGACAGTAAGAAGAGTCAGTTTTCTTGTACTTACGTCGGCATTTTGCCTTTTGTATTTAATTCCGCTGCAATTTCTGTGTTTCATCGTCAATACGCAGGTCAGAGGGATACAGTAAACGTGAAGTGAAGCATCGGAATGTGTAACTAGTGTCACAGGAATGGTTCAAAACATAGACAGTAAGAAGAGTCAATTATCTTGTACTTAAGTCGGCATTGTGCCTCTTCTATTTAATTCCGATGCAATTTCTGTGTTTCGTCGTCAATAAGAAGATCAAAGGGACACAGTAAACCCGAAGTGCAGCATCGGAATCTAAAACCAGTCTCACAGGAAAGTTTCAAAACATAGACAGTAAGAAGCGCCAGTCTACTTGTACTTGAGTCGGCATTGTGCATTTTGTATTTAATTCCGATGCAATTTCTGTGTTACATTGCAAATAAGAAGGTCAGAGAGATACAGTGTACCTGAAGTGAAGCATCGGAATCTATAACTAGTGTCACAGGAATGGTTCAAAGCATACACAGTAAGAAGAGTCAGTTTTCTTGTACTTAAGTTGGCATTGTGCCTTTTGTATTTATTTCCAATTCAATTTCTGTGTTTCATCGTCAATAAGAAAGTCCATGGGATACAGTAAACATATAGTGAAGCATCGGAATCTAAAGCTGGTCGCACAGGAAATGTTGAAATCATAGTCAGTAGGAAGGGTCAGTCTTCCTGTACTTAAGTCAGCATTATGCGTTTTGTATTTAATTCTGATGCAATTTCTGTGTATCATCGTCAATAAGAAGGTCCAAGGGATACAGTAAACATATAGTCAAGCATCGGAATCTAAAACTGGTCTCACAGGAAATGTTCAAAACATAGTCAGTAAGAAGAGTCAGTCTTCTAGTACTTAAGTCGGCGTTGTGCCTTTTGTATTAAATTCCTATGCAATTTCTGTGTTTCATCGTCAATAAGAAGGTCCAAAGGATACAGTAAACCTGAAGTGAAGCATCGGAATCTAAAACTGGTCGCACAGGTAAGGTTCAGAACATAGACTGTAAGAAGAGTTAGTTTTCTTGTACTTGAGTCGCAATTGTGCCTTTTCTATTTAATTCCGATGCTATTTCTGTGTTTCATCGTCATTAAGAAGGTCAGAGGCATACAGTTAACCTGAAGTGATGCTTCGGAATCTATAACTAGTGTCACAGGAATGGTTCAAAGCATAGACAGTAAGAAGAATCAGTCTTCTTGTACTTGAGTCGGAATTGTGCCTATGTATTTAATTCCGATGCAATTTCTGTGTTTCTTCGTCAATAAGAAGGTCAGTGGGATACAGTAAACCTGAAGTGAAGCTTCGGAATCTATAACAAGTGTCACAGGAATGGTTCAAAGCATAGACAGTAAGAAGAGCCAGTCTTCATGTACATGAGTCGGCATTGTGCCTTTTGTTTTTAATTCCGATGCAATTTCTGTGTTTCATCGTTAATAAGAAGGTCAGTGGGATACAGTAAACCCGAAGTGAAGCATCGGAATCTACAACTAGTGTCACAGGAATTGTTCAAAACATAGACAGTAGGAAGAGTAGATCCCTTGTACTTAATTCGGCATTCTGCTTTTGTATTTAAGTCCGATGCAAATTCTGTGTTTCATCGTCAATAAGAAGGTCAGAGGGATGCAGTAAACCTGAAGTGAAGCATCTGAATCTATAACTAGTGTCACAGGAATGGTTCAAAACATAGACGGTAGGAAGAGTCAGCCTTCTTGTACTTAAGTCGGAATTGTGCCTTTTGTATTTAATTCCGATGCCATTTCTGTGTTTCATCGTCAATAAGAAGGTCCAAGGGATACAGTATTCCTGAAGTGAAGCATCGGAATCTAAAACTGGTCGCACAGGTAAGGTTCAGAACATAGACTGTAAAAAGAGTTAGTTTTTTGTACTTAAATCTGCATTGTGCCTTTTCTATATAATTCAGTTTCAATTTCTGTGTTTCGTCGTCAATAAGAAGGCCCAAGGGATACAGTAAACCTGAAGTGAAGCATCTGAATCTAAAACCGGTCTCACAGGAAAGCTTCAAAACATAGACAGTAAGAAGAGCCAGTCTTCTAGTACTTAAGTCGGCATTGTTCCTTTTCTATTTAATTCCGATGCTATTTCTGTGTTTCATCGTCAATAAGAAGGTCAGAGGCATTCAGTTAACCTGAAGTGAAGCTTCGGAATCTATAACTAGTGTCACAGGAATGGTTCAAAGCATAGACAGTAAGAAGACCCAGTCTTCCTGTACTTGAGTTGGAATTGCGCCTATGTATTTAATTCCGATGCAATTTCTGTGTTTCATCGTCAATAAGAAGGTCAGAGGGTTACAGTAAACCTGAAGTGAAGCATCGGAATCTATAACTAGTGTCACAGGAATGGTTCAAAGCATAGACAGTAAGAAGAGCCAGTCTTCATGTACATGAGTCGGCATTGTGCCTTTTGTTTTTAATTCCGATGCAATTTCTGTGTTTCATCGTCAATAAGAAGGTCAGTGGGATACAGTAAACCCGAAGTGAAGCATCGGAATCTATATCTAGTGTCACAGGAATTGTTCAAAACATAGACGGTAGGAAGAGTCAGCCTTCTTGTACTTAAGTCGGAATTGTGCCTTTTCTATCTAATTCTGATGCAATTTCTGTGTTTCATCGTCAATAAGAAGGTCAGAGAGATACAGTAAACCTGAAGTGAAGCATCGGAATCTATAACTAGTGTCACGGGAATGCTTCAAAACATAGACAGTAAGAAGAGTCAGTTTTCTTGTACTTAAGTCGGCATTGTGCCTTTTCTATTTAATTCTGATGCAATTTCTGTGTTTCATCGTCAATAAGAAGGTCAGAGGGATACAGTAAACCTGAAGTGAAACATCGGAATCTATGACTAGTGTCACAGGAATGGTTCAAAGCATAGACAGTAAGAAGAGCCAGTCATCTTGTACTTGAGTCGGCATTGTGCCTATGTATTTAATTCCGATGCAATTTCTGTGTTTCATCGTCAATAAGAAGGTCAGTGGGATACAGTAAACCTGAAGTGAAGCATCTGAATCTATAACTAGTGTCACAGGAATGGTTCAAAACATAGACGGTAGGAAGAGTCAGTCTTCTTGCACTTAAGTCGGAATTGTGCCTTTTGTATTTAATTCCGATGCCATTTCTGTGTTTCATCTTCAATAAGAAGGTCCAAGGGATACAGTAAACCTCAGGTGAAGCATCGGAATCTAAAACTAGTGTCACAGGAATGGTTCAATACATAGACAGTAAAAAGAGCCAGTCTTCTTGTACTTGAGTCGGCATTGTGCCTAAGTATTTAATTCCGATGCAATTTCTGTGTTTCATCGTCAATAAGACGGTCAGAGGGATACAGTAAACCTGAACTCAAGCATCGGAATCTATAACTAGTGTCACAGGAATAGTTCAAAGCATAGACAGTAAGACGAGTCAGTCTTCTTGTACTTAAGTCGGCATTGTGCCTTTTGTATTTAATTCCGATGCAATTTCTGTGTTTCATCGCCAATAAGAAGGTCAGAGGGATACAGTAAACCTGAAGTGAAGCATTGGAAATTATAACTAGTGTCACAGGAATGGTTCAAAACATAGACAGTAAGAAGAGTCAGTTTTCTTGTAGTTGATTCGGCCTTGTGCCTTTTGAATTTAATTCCGATGCAATTTCTGTGTTTCATCGTCAACAAGAAGGTCAGAGGGATACAGTAAACCTGAAGTGAAGCATCGGAATCTATAACTAGTGTCACAGGAATGGTTCAAATCAAAGACAGTAAGAAGAGTCAGTTTTCTTGTACTTAAGTCGGCATTCTGCCTTTTGTATTTAATTCCGCTGCAATTTCTGTGTTTCATCGTCAATACGAAGGTCAGAGGGATACAGTAAACATGAAGTAAAGCATCGGAATGTGTAACTAGTGTCACAGGAATGGTTCAAAACATAGACAGTAAGAAGAGTCAATTATCTTGTACTTAAGTCGGCATTGTGCCTCTTCTATTTAATTCCGATGCAATTTCTGTGTTTCGTCGTCAATAAGAAGATCAAAGGGATACAGTAAACCCGAAGTGCAGCATCGGAATCTAAAACCAGTCTCACAGGAAAGTTTCAAAACATAGACAGTAAGAAGCGCCAGTCTACTTGTACTTGAGTCGGCATTGTGCATTTTGTATTTAATTCCGATGCAATTTCTGTGTTTCATCGCAAATAAGAAGGTCAGAGACATACAGTTAACCTGAAGTGAAGCTTTGGAATCTTTAACTAGTGTCACAGGAATGGTTCAAAGCATAGACAGTAAGAAGAATCAGTCTTCTTGTACTTGAGTCGGAATTGTGCCTATGTATTTAATTCCGATGCAATTTCTGTGTTTCATCGTCAATAAGAAGGTCAGAGAGATACAGTAAACCTGAAGTGAAGCCACGGAATCTATAACTAGTGTCACAGGAATGGTTCAATACATAGACAGTAAAAAGACCCAGTCTTCTTGTACTTGAGTCGGCATTATGCCTAAGTATTTAATTCCGATGCAATTTCTGTGTTTCATCGTCAATAAGACGGTCAGAGGGATACAGTAAACCTGAACTGAAGCATCGGAATCTATAACTAGTGTCACAGGAATGGTTCAAAACATAGACAGTAGGAAGAGCCAGTCTTCTTGTACTTGATTCGGCATTGTGCCTTTTGTATTTAATTCCGATGCAATTTCTGTGTTTCATCGTCAACAAGATGGTCAGAGGGATACAGTAAACCTGAAGTGAAGCATCGGAATCTATAACTAGTGTCACAGGAATAGTTCAAAGCATAGACAGTAAGACGAGTCAGTCTTCTTGTACTTAAGTCGGCATTGTGCCTTTTGTATTTAATTCTGATGCAATTTTTGTGTTTCATCGTCAATAAGAAGGTCCAAGGGATACAGTAAACATATAGTCAAGCATCGGATTCTAGAACTGATCTCACAGGAAATGTTCAAAACATAGTCATTAAGAAGAGTCAGTCTTCTTGTACTTAAGTCGCCATTGTGCCTTTTGTATTTAATTCTGATGCAATTTCTGTGTTTCATCGTCAATACGTAGGTCAGAGGGAATCAGTAAACCTGAAGTGAACCATCGGAATCTATAACTAGTGTCACAGGAATGGTTAAAACATAGACAGTGGGAAGAGTCAGTCTTTTTGTACTTGAGTCGGCATTGTGCCTATGCATTTAATTCCGATGCAATTTCTGTGTTTCATCGTCAATAAGAAGGTAAGAGGGATACAGTAATCCTGAAGTGAAGCATCGGAATCTATAACTAGTGTCACAGGAATGGTTAAAAACATAGACAGTAAGAAGAGCCATTCTTCTTGTACTTGAGTCGGCATTGTGCTTTTGTATTTAATTCCAATGCAATTTCTGTGTTTCATCGTCAATGAGAAGGTCAGAGGGATACAGTAAACCAGAAGTGAAGCATCGGAATCTATAACTAGTGTCACAGGAATGGTTGAAAACTTAGGCAGTAGGAAGAGCCAGTCTTCTTGTACTTGATTCGGCATTGTGCCTTTTGTATTTAGTTCCGATGCAATTTCTGTGTTTCATCGTCAACAAGAAGGTCAGAGGGATACAGTAAACCTGAAGTGAAGCATCGGAATCTACAACTAGTGTCACAGGAATTGTTCAAAACATAGACGGTAGGAAGAGTCAGCCTTCTTGTACCTAAGTCGGAATTGTGCCTTTTCTATCTAATTCTGATGCAATTTCTGTGTTTCATCGTCAATAAGAAGGTCAGAGAGATACAGTAAACCTGAAGTGAAACATCGGAATCTATAACTAGTGTCACGGGAATGCTTCAAAACATAGACAGTAAGAAGAGTCAGTTTTCTTGTACTTAAGTCGGCATTGTGCCTTTTCTATTTAATTCTGATGCAATTTCTGTGTTTCATCGTCAATAAGAAGGTCAGAGGGATACAGTAAACCTGAAGTGAAACATCGGAATCTATGACTAGTGTCACAGGAATGGTTCAAAGCATAGACAGTAAGAAGAGCCAGTCTTCTTGTACTTGAGTCGGCATTGTGCCTATGTATTTAATTCCGATGCAATTTCTGTGTTTCATCGTCAATAAGAAGGTCAGTAGGATACAGTAAACCTGAAGTGAAGCATCTGAATCTATAACTAGTGTCACAGGAATGGTTCAAAACATAAACGGTAGGAAGAGTCAGTCTTCTTGCACTTAAGTCGGAATTGTGCCTTTTGTATTTAATTCCGATGCCATTTCTGTGTTTCATCTTCAATAAGAAGGTCCAAGGGATACAGTAAACCTCAGGTGAAGCATCGGAATCTAAAACTAGTGTCACAGGAGTAGTTCAATACATAGACAGTAAAAAGAGCCAGTCTTCTTGTACTTGAGTCGGCATTGTGCCTAAGTATTTAATTCCGATGCAATTTCTGTGTTTCATCGTCAATAAGACGGTCAGAGGGATACAGTAAAACTGAACTGAAGCATCGGAATCTATAACTAGTGTCACAGGAATAGTTCAAAGCATAGACAGTAAGACGAGTAAGTCTTCTTGTACTTAAATCGGCATTGTGCCTTTTGTATTTAATTCCGATGCAATTTCTGTGTTTCATCGCCAATAAGAAGGTCAGAGGGATACAGTAAACCTGAAGTGAAGCATTGGAAATTATAACTAGTGTCACAGGAATGGTTCAAAACATAGACAGTAAGAAGAGTCAGTTTTCTTGTAGTTGATTCGGCCTTGTGCCTTTTGAATTTAATTCCGATGCAATTTCTGTGTTTCATCGTCAACAAGAAGGTCAGAGGGATACAGTAAACCTGAAGTGAAGCATCGGAATCTATAACTCGTGTCACAGGAATGGTTCAAATCAAAGACAGTAAGAAGAGTCAGTTTTCTTGTACTTACGTCGGCATTTTGCCTTTTGTATTTAATTCCGCTGCAATTTCTGTGTTTCATCGTCAATACGCAGGTCAGAGGGATACAGTAAACGTGAAGTGAAGCATCGGAATGTGTAACTAGTGTCACAGGAATGGTTCAAAACATAGACAGTAAGAAGAGTCAATTATCTTGTACTTAAGTCGGCATTGTGCCTCTTCTATTTAATTCCGATGCAATTTCTGTGTTTCGTCGTCAATAAGAAGATCAAAGGGACACAGTAAACCCGAAGTGCAGCATCGGAATCTAAAACCAGTCTCACAGGAAAGTTTCAAAACATAGACAGTAAGAAGCGCCAGTCTACTTGTACTTGAGTCGGCATTGTGCATTTTGTATTTAATTCCGATGCAATTTCTGTGTTACATTGCAAATAAGAAGGTCAGAGAGATACAGTGTACCTGAAGTGAAGCATCGGAATCTATAACTAGTGTCACAGGAATGGTTCAAAGCATACACAGTAAGAAGAGTCAGTTTTCTTGTACTTAAGTCGGCATTGTGCCTTTTGTATTTATTTCCAATTCAATTTCTGTGTTTCATCGTCAATAAGAAAGTCCATGGGATACAGTAAACATATAGTGAAGCATCGGAATCTAAAGCTGGTCGCACAGGAAATGTTGAAATCATAGTCAGTAGGAAGGGTCAGTCTTCCTGTACTTAAGTCAGCATTATGCGTTTTGTATTTAATTCTGATGCAATTTCTGTGTATCATCGTCAATAAGAAGGTCCAAGGGATACAGTAAACATATAGTCAAGCATCGGAATCTAAAACTGGTCTCACAGGAAATGTTCAAAACATAGTCAGTAAGAAGAGTCAGTCTTCTTGTACTTAAGTCGGCGTTGTGCCTTTTGTATTAAATTCCTATGCAATTTCTGTGTTTCATCGTCAATAAGAAGGTCCAAAGGATACAGTAAACCTGAAGTGAAGCATCGGAATCTAAAACTGGTCGCACAGGTAAGGTTCAGAACATAGACTGTAAGAAGAGTTAGTTTTCTTGTACTTGAGTCGCAATTGTGCCTTTTCTATTTAATTCCGATGCTATTTCTGTGTTTCATCGTCATTAAGAAGGTCAGAGGCATACAGTTAACCTGAAGTGATGCTTCGGAATCTATAACTAGTGTCACAGGAATGGTTCAAAGCATAGACAGTAAGAAGAATCAGTCTTCTTGTACTTGAGTCGGAATTGTGCCTATGTATTTAATTCCGATGCAATTTCTGTGTTTCTTCGTCAATAAGAAGGTCAGTGGGATACAGTAAACCTGAAGTGAAGCTTCGGAATCTATAACAAGTGTCACAGGAATGGTTCAAAGCATAGACAGTAAGAAGAGCCAGTCTTCATGTACATGAGTCGGCATTGTGCCTTTTGTTTTTAATTCCGATGCAATTTCTGTGTTTCATCGTTAATAAGAAGGTCAGTGGGATACAGTAAACCCGAAGTGAAGCATCGGAATCTACAACTAGTGTCACAGGAATTGTTCAAAACATAGACAGTAGGAAGAGTAGATCCCTTGTACTTAATTCGGCATTCTGCTTTTGTATTTAAGTCCGATGCAAATTCTGTGTTTCATCGTCAATAAGAAGGTCAGAGGGATGCAGTAAACCTGAAGTGAAGCATCTGAATCTATAACTAGTGTCACAGGAATGGTTCAAAACATAGACGGTAGGAAGAGTCAGCCTTCTTGTACTTAAGTCGGAATTGTGCCTTTTGTATTTAATTCCGATGCCATTTCTGTGTTTCATCGTCAATAAGAAGGTCCAAGGGATACAGTATTCCTGAAGTGAAGCATCGGAATCTAAAACTGGTCGCACAGGTAAGGTTCAGAACATAGACTGAAAAAAGAGTTAGTTTTTTGTACTTAAATCTGCATTGTGCTTTTTCTATATAATTCAGTTTCAATTTCTGTGTTTCGTCGTCAATAAGAAGGCCCAAGGGATACAGTAAACCTGAAGTGAAGCATCTGAATCTAAAACCGGTCTCACAGGAAAGCTTCAAAACATAGACAGTAAGAAGAGCCAGTCTTCTAGTACTTAAGTCGGCATTGTTCCTTTTCTATTTAATTCCGATGCTATTTCTGTGTTTCATCGTCAATAAGAAGGTCAGAGGCATTCAGTTAACCTGAAGTGAAGCTTCGGAATCTATAACTAGTGTCACAGGAATGGTTCAAAGCATAGACAGTAAGAAGACCCAGTCTTCCTGTACTTGAGTTGGAATTGCGCCTATGTATTTAATTCCGATGCAATTTCTGTGTTTCATCGTCAATAAGAAGGTCAGAGGGTTACAGTAAACCTGAAGTGAAGCATCGGAATCTATAACTAGTGTCACAGGAATGGTTCAAAGCATAGACAGTAAGAAGAGCCAGTCTTCATGTACATGAGTCGGCATTGTGCCTTTTGTTTTTAATTCCGATGCAATTTCTGTGTTTCATCGTCAATAAGAAGGTCAGTGGGATACAGTAAACCCGAAGTGAAGCATCGGAATCTATATCTAGTGTCACAGGAATTGTTCAAAACATAGACGGTAGGAAGAGTCAGCCTTCTTGTACTTAAGTCGGAATTGTGCCTTTTCTATCTAATTCTGATGCAATTTCTGTGTTTCATCGTCAATAAGAAGGTCAGAGAGATACAGTAAACCTGAAGTGAAGCATCGGAATCTATAACTAGTGTCACGGGAATGCTTCAAAACATAGACAGTAAGAAGAGTCAGTTTTCTTGTACTTAAGTCGGCATTGTGCCTTTTCTATTTAATTCTGATGCAATTTCTGTGTTTCATCGTCAATAAGAAGGTCAGAGGGATACAGTAAACCTGAAGTGAAACATCGGAATCTATGACTAGTGTCACAGGAATGGTTCAAAGCATAGACAGTAAGAAGAGCCAGTCATCTTGTACTTGAGTCGGCATTGTGCCTATGTATTTAATTCCGACGCAATTTCTGTGTTTCATCGTCAATAAGAAGGTCAGTGGGATACAGTAAACCTGAAGTGAAGCATCTGAATCTATAACTAGTGTCACAGGAATGGTTCAAAACATAGACGGTAGGAAGAGTCAGTCTTCTTGCACTTAAGTCGGAATTGTGCCTTTTGTATTTAATTCCGATGCCATTTCTGTGTTTCATCTTCAATAAGAAGGTCCAAGGGATACAGTAAACCTCAGGTGAAGCATCGGAATCTAAAACTAGTGTCACAGGAATGGTTCAATACATAGACAGTAAAAAGAGCCAGTCTTCTTGTACTTGAGTCGGCATTGTGCCTAAGTATTTAATTCCGATGCAATTTCTGTGTTTCATCGTCAATAAGACGGTCAGAGGGATACAGTAAACCTGAACTCAAGCATCGGAATCTATAACTAGTGTCACAGGAATAGTTCAAAGCATAGACAGTAAGACGAGTCAGTCTTCTTGTACTTAAGTCGGCATTGTGCCTTTTGTATTTAATTCCGATGCAATTTCTGTGTTTCATCGCCAATAAGAAGGTCAGAGGGATACAGTAAACCTGAAGTGAAGCATTGGAAATTATAACTAGTGTCACAGGAATGGTTCAAAACATAGACAGTAAGAAGAGTCAGTTTTCTTGTAGTTGATTCGGCCTTGTGCCTTTTGAATTTAATTCCGATGCAATTTCTGTGTTTCATCGTCAACAAGAAGGTCAGAGGGATACAGTAAACCTGAAGTGAAGCATCGGAATCTATAACTAGTGTCACAGGAATGGTTCAAATCAAAGACAGTAAGAAGAGTCAGTTTTCTTGTACTTAAGTCGGCATTCTGCCTTTTGTATTTAATTCCGCTGCAATTTCTGTGTTTCATCGTCAATACGAAGGTCAGAGGGATACAGTAAACGTGAAGTAAAGCATCGGAATGTGTAACTAGTGTCACAGTAATGGTTCAAAACATAGACAGTAAGAAGAGTCAATTATCTTGTACTTAAGTCGGCATTGTGCCTCTTCTATTTAATTCCGATGCAATTTCTGTGTTTCGTCGTCAATAAGAAGATCAAAGGGATACAGTAAACCCGAAGTGCAGCATCGGAATCTAAAACCAGTCTCACAGGAAAGTTTCAAAACATAGACAGTAAGAAGCGCCAGTCTACTTGTACTTGAGTCGGCATTGTGCATTTTGTATTTAATTCCGATGCAATTTCTGTGTTTCATCGCAAATAAGAAGGTCAGAGACATACAGTTAACCTGAAGTGAAGCTTTGGAATCTTTAACTAGTGTCACAGGAATGGTTCAAAGCATAGACAGTAAGAAGAATCAGTCTTCTTGTACTTGAGTCGGAATTGTGCCTATGTATTTAATTCCGATGCAATTTCTGTGTTTCTTCGTCAATAAGAAGGTCAGTGGGATACAGTAAACCTGAAGTGAAGCATCTGAATCTATAACTAGTGTCACAGGAATGGTTCAAAACACAGACGGTAGGAAGAGCCAGTCTTCTTGCACTTAAGTCGGAATTGTGCCATTTGTATTTAATTCCGATGCCATTTCTGTGTTTCGTCGTCAATAAGAAGGTCCAAGGGATACAGTAAACCTCAGGTGAAGCATCGGAATCTAAAACTAGTGTCACAGGAATGGTTCAATACATAGACAGTAAAAAGAGCCAGTCTTCTTGTACTTGAGTCGGCATTGTGCCTAAGTATTTAATTCCGATGCAATTTCTGTGTTTCATCGTCAATAAGAAGGTCCAAAGGATACAGTAAACCTGAAGTGAAGCATCGGAATCTAAAACTGGTCGCACAGGTAAGGTTCAGAACATAGACTGTAAGAAGAGTTAGTTTTCTTGTACTTGTGTCGGCATTGTGCCTTTTCTATTTAATTCCGATGCTATTTCTGTGTTTCATCGTCAATAAGAAGGTCAGAGACATACAGTTAACCTGAAGTGAAGCTTCGGAATCTTTAACTAGTGTCACAGGAATGGTTCAAAGCATAGACAGTAAGAAGAATCAGTCTTCTTGTACTTGAGTCGGAATTGTGCCTATGTATTTAATTCCGATGCAATTTCTGTGTTTCTTCGTCAATAAGAAGGTCAGTGGGATACAGTAAACCTGAAGTGAAGCATCTGAATCTATAACTAGTGTCACAGGAATGGTTCAAAACATAGACGGTAGGAAGAGCCAGTCTTCTTGCACTTAAGTCGGAATTGTGCCTATGTATTTAATTCCGAAGCCATTTCTGTGTTTCGTCGTCAATAAGAAGGTCCAAGGGATAGAGTAAACCTCAGGTGAAGCATCGGAATCTAAAACTAGTGTCACAGGAATGGTTCAATACATAGACAGTAAAAAGAGCCAGTCTTCTTGTACTTGAGTCGGCATTGTGCCTAAGTATTTAATTCCGATGCAATTTCTGTGTTTCATCGTCAATAAGACGGTCAGAGGGATACAGTAAACCTGAAGTGAAGCATCGGAATCTATAACTAGTGTCACAGGAATAGTTCAAAGCATAGAGAGTAAGACGAGTCAGTCTTCTTGTACTTAAGTCGGCATTGTGCCTTTTGTATTTAATTCCGATGCAATTTCTGTGTTTCATCGCCAATAAGAAGGTCAGAGGGACACAGTAAAACTGAAGTGAAGCATTGGAAATTATAAGTAGTGTCATAGGAATGGTTCAAAACATTGACAGTAAGAAGAGTCAGTTTTCTTGTAGTTGATTCGGCCTTGTGCCTTTTGTATTTTATTCCGATGCAATTGCTGTGTTTCATCGTCAACAAGAAGGTCAGAGGGATACAGTAAACCTGAAGTGAAGCATCGGAATCTATAACTAGTGTCACAGGAATGGTTCAAATCAAAGACAGTAAGAAGAGTCAGTTTTCTTGTACTTAAGTCGGCATTTTGCCTTTTGAATTTAATTCCGCTGCAATTTCTGTGTTTCATCGTCAATACGAAGGTCAGAGGGATACAGTAAACGTGAAGTGAAGCATCGGAATGTGTAACTAGTGTCACAGGAATGGTTCAAAACATAGACAGTAAGCAGGGTCAGTTATCTTGTACTTAAGTCGGCATTGTGCTTCTTCTATTTAATTCCGATGCAATTTCTGTGTTTCGTCGTCAATAAGAAGATCAAAGGGAATATAGTAAACCGGAAGTGAAGCATCGGAATCTAAAACCAGGCCCACAGGAAAGTTTCAAACATAGACAGTAAGAAGAGCCAGTCTACTTGTACTTGAGTCGGCATTGTACCTTTTGTATTTAATTCCGATGCAATTTCTGTGTTTCATCGTCAATAAGAAGGTCAGAGAGATACAGTGTACCTGAAGTGAAGCATCGGAATCTATAACTAGTGTCACAGGAATGGTTCAAAGCCTACACAGTAAGAAGAGTCAGTTTTGTTGTACTTAAGTCGGCATTGTGCCTTTTGTATTTAATTCCAATTCACTTTCTGTGTTTCATCGTCAATAAGAAAGTCCATGGGATACAGTAGACATATAGTGAAGCATCGGAATCTTAAACTGGTCTCACAGGAAATGTTGAAATCATAGTCAGTAGGAAGAGTCAGTCTTCTTGTCCTTAAGTCAGCATTGTGCCTTTTGTATTTAATTCTGATGCAATTTCTGTGTTTCATCGTCAATAAGAAGGTCCAAGGGATACAGGAAACATATAGTCATCCATCGGATTCGCAAAACTGGTCTCACAGGAAATGTTCAAAACATAGTCAGTAAGAAGAGTCAGTCTTCTTGTACTTAAGTCGGCGTTGTGCCTTTTGTATTTAATTCCGATGCAATTTCTGTCTTTCGTAGTCAATAAGAAGGTCCAAGGGATACAGTAAGCCTGAAATGAAGCCCCGGAATCTAAAACCGGTCTCTCAGGAAAGGTTTGAAACATAGAGAGTAAGAAGAGCCTGTCATCTTGTATTTGAGTCGGCATTGTGCATTTTGTATTTAATTCCGATGCAGTTTCAGTGTTTCATCGTCAATAAGTAGGTCAGAGGGAATCAGTAAACCTGAAGTGAACCATCGGAATCTATAACTAGTGTCACAGGAATGGTTAAAACATAGACAGTAGGAAGAGTCAGTCTTTTTGTACTTGAGTCGGCATTGTGCCTATGCATTTAATTCCGATGCAATTTCTGAGTTTCATCGTCAATAAGAAGGTCAGAGGCATACAGTTAACCTGAAGTGAAGCTTCGGAATCTATAACTAGTGTCACAGGAATGGTTCAAAGCATAGACAGTAAGAAGAATCAGTCTTCTTGTACTTGAGTCGGAATTGTGCCTATGTATTTAATTCCGATGCAATTTCTGTTTTTCTTCGTCAATAAGAAGGTCAGTGGGATACAGTAAACCTGAAGTGAAGCTTCTGAATCTATAACTAGTGTGACAGGAATGGTTCAAAACATAGACGGTAGGAAGAGTCAGTCTTCTTGCACTTAAGTCGGAATTGTGCCTTTTGTATTTAATTCCGATGCCATTTCTGTGTTTCGTCGTCAATAAGAAGGTCCAAGGGATATAGTAAACCTCAGGTGAAGCATCGGAATCTAAAACTAGTGTCACAGGAATGGTTCAATACATAGACAGTAAAAAGAGCCAGTCTTCTTGTACTTGAGTCGGCATTGTGCCTAAGTATTTAATTTCGATGCAATTTCTGTGTTTCATCGTCAATAAGACGGTCAGAGGGATACAGTAAACCTGAACTGAAGCATCGGAATCTATAACTAGTGTCACAGGAATAGTTCAAAGCATAGAGAGTAAGACGAGTCAGTCTTCTTGTACTTAAGTCGGCATAGTGCCTTTTGTATTTAATTCCGATGCAATTTCTGTGTTTCATCGCCAATAAGACGGTCAGAGGGACACAGTAAAACTGAATTGAAGCATTGGAAATTATAAGTAGTGTCATAGGAATGGTTCAAAACATAGACAGTAAGAAGAGTCAGTTTTCTTGTAGTTGATTCGGCCTTGTGCCTTTTGTATTTTATTCCGATGCAATTTCTGTGTTTCATCGTCAACAAGAAGGTCAAGGGATACAGTAAACCAGAGGTGAAGCATCGGAATCTATAACTAGTGTCACAGGAATGGTTGATAACTTAGGCAGTAGGAAGAGCCTGTCTTCTTGTACTTGATTCGGCATTGTGCCTTTTGTATTTAGTTCCGATGCAATTTCTGTGTTTCATCGTCAACAAGAAGGTCAGAGGGATACAGTAAACCTGAAGTGAAGCATCGGAATCTATAACTAGTGTCACAGGAATAGTTCAAAACATAGACAGTAAGACGAGTCAGTCTTCTTGTACTTAAGTCGGCATTGTGCCTTTTGGGTTTAATTCCGAAGCAATTTCTGTGTTTCATCGCGAATAAGAAGGTCAGAGGGATTCAGTAAACCTGAAGTGAAGCATTGGAAATTATAACAAGTGTCACAGGAATGGTTCAAAACATAGACAGTAAGAAGAGTCAGTTTTTTTGTACTTGAGTCGGCATTGTGCCTTTTGTATTTAATTCCGATGCAATTTCTGTGTTCCATCGTCAATAAGAAGGTCAGAGAGATACAGTGTACCTGAAGTGAAGCATCGGAATCTATAACTAGTGTCACAGGAATGGTTCAAAGCTTACACAGTAAGAAGAGTCAGTTTTGTTGTACTTAAGTCGGCATTGTGCCTTTTGTATTTAATTCCAATTCACTTTCTGTGTTTCATCGTCAATAAGAAAGTCCATGGGATACAGTTAACATATAGTGAAGCATCGGAATCTTAAACTGGTCTCACAGGAAATGTTGAAATCATAGTCAGAAGGAAGAGTCAGTCTTCTTGTACTTAAGTAATCATTGTGCCTTTTGTATTTAATTCTGATGCAATTTCTGTGTTTCATCGTCAATAAGAAGGTCCAAGGGATACAGTAAACATATAGTCATGCATCGGATTCTAAAACTGGTCTCACAGGAAATGTTCAAAACATAGTCAGTAAGAAGAGTCAGTCTTCTTGTACTTAAGTCGGCGTTGTGCCTTTTGTATTTAATTCCGATGCAATTTCTGTCTTTCGTAGTCAATAAGAAGGTCCAAGGGATACAGTAAGCCTGAAGTGAAGCCCCGGAATCTAAAACCGGTCTCTCAGGAAAGGTTCGAAACATAGAGAGTAAGAGGAGCCAGTCATCTTGTATTTGAGTCGGCATTGTGCATTTTGTATTTAATTCCGATGCAGTTTCTGTGTTTCATCGTCAATACGTAGGTCAGAGGGAATCAGTAAACCTGAAGTGAAACATCGGAATCTATAACTAGTGTCACAGGAATGGTTACAACATAGACAGTAAGAAGAGCCAGTCTTCTTGTACTTGAGTCGGCATTGTGCTTTTGTATTTAATTCCAATGCAATTTCTGTGTTTCATCGTCAATGAGAAGGTCAGAGGGATACAGTAAACCAGAAGTGAAGCATCGGAATCTATAACTAGTGTCACAGGAATGGTTGAAAACTTAGGCAGTAGGAAGAGCCAGTCTTCTTGTACTTGATTCGGCATGTGCCTTTTGTATTTAATTCCGATGCAATTTCTGTGTTTCATCGTCAACAAGAAGGTCAGAGGGATACAGTAAACCTGAAGTGAAGCATCGGAATCTATAACTAGTGTCACAGGAATGGTTCAAATCAAAGACAGTAAGAAGAGTCAGTCTTCTTGTACTTAAGTCGGCATTGTGCCTTTTGTATTTAATTCCGCTGCAATTTCTGTGTTTCATCGTCAATACGAAGGTCAGAGGGATACAGTGAACGTGAAGTGAAGCATCGGAATGTGTAACTAGTGTCACAGGAATAATTCAAAAACATAGACAGTAAGAAGAGTCAGTTATCTTGTACTTAAGTCAGCATTGTTGCTCTTCTATTTAATTCCGATGCAATTTCTGTGTTTCGTCGTCAATAAGAAGATCAAAGGTATACAGTAAACCGGAAGTGAAGCATCGGAATCTAAAACCAGACTCACAGGAAAGTTTCAAAACATAGACAGTAAGAAGAGCCAGTCGACTTTTACTTGAGTCGGCATTGTGCCTTTTGTATTTAATTCCGATGCAATTTCTGTGTTTCATCGTCAATAAGAAGGTCAGAGAGATACAGTGTTCCTGAAATGAAGCATCGGAATCTATAACTAGTGTCACAGGAATGGTTGAAAGCATACACAGTAAGAAGAGTCAGTTTTCTTGTACTTAAGTCGGCATTGTGCCTTTTGTATTTAATTCCAATTCAATTTCTGTGTTTCATCGTCAATAAGAAAGTCCATGGGATACAGTAAACATATAGTGAAGCATCGGAATCTAAAACTGGTCTCACAGGAAATGTTGAAATCATAGTCAGTAGGAAGAGTCAGTCTTCTTGTACTTAAGTCAGCATTGTGCCTTTTGAATTTAATTCTGATGCAATTTCTGTGTTTCATCGTCAATAAGAAGGTCCAAGGGATACAGTAAAACATATAGTCAAGCATCGGAATCTAAAACTGGTCTCACAGGAAATGTTCAAAACATAGTCAGTAAGAAGAGTCAGTCTTCTTGTACTTAAGTCGGCGTTGTGCCTTTTGTATTTAATTCCGATGCAATTTCTGTCTTTCATCGTCAATAAGAAGGTCCAAAGGATACAGTAAACCTGAAGTGAAGCATCGGAATCTAAAACTGGTCGCACAGGTAAGGTTCAGAACATAGACTGTAAGAAGAGTAGTTTTTTTGTACTTAAATCAGCATTGTGCCTTTTCTATATAATTCTGTTTCAATTTCTGTGTCTCGTCGTCAGTAAGAAGGCCCAAGGGATACAGTAAACCTGAAGTGAAGCATCTGAATCTAAAACCGGTCTCACAGGAAAGCTTCAAAACATAGACAGTAAGAAGAGCCAGTCTTCTAGTACTTAAGTCGGCACTGTGCCTTTTCTATTTAATTCCGATGCTATTTCTGTGTTTCATCGTCAATAAGAAGGTCAGAGGCATACAGTTAACCTGAAGTGAAGCTTCGGAATCTATAACTAATGTCACAGGAATGGTTCAAAGCATAGACAGTAAGAAGAGCCAGTCTTCTTGTACTTGAGTTGGAATTGTGCCTATGTATTTAATTCCGATGCAATTTCTGTGTTTCATCGTCTATAAGAAGGTCAGAGTTATACAGTAAACCTGAAGTGAAGCATCGGAATCTATAACTAGTGTCACAGGAATGGTTCAAACATATACAGTAAGAAGAGCCAGTCTTCATGTACATGAGTCGGCATTGTGCCTTTTGTTTATAATTCCGATACAATTTCTGTGTTTCATCGTCAATAAGAAGGTCAGTGGAATACAGTAAACCCGAAGTGAAGCATCGGAATCTACAACTAGTGTCACAGGAATTGTTCAAAACATAGACGGTAGGAAGAGTCAGCCTTCTTGTACTTAAGTCGGAATTGTGCCTTTTCTATCTAATTCTGATGCAATTTCTGTGTTTCATCGTCAATAAGAAGGTCAGAGAGATACAGTAAACCTGAAGTGAAGCATCGGAATCTATAACTAGTGTCACGGGAATGCTTCAAAACATAGACAGTAAGAAGAGTCAGTTTTCTTGTACTTAAGTCGGCATTGTGCCTTTTCTATTTAATTCTGATGCAATTTCTGTGTTTCATTGTCAATAAGAAGGTCAGAGGGATACAGTAAACCTGAAGTGAAACATCGGAATCTATGACTAGTGTCACAGGAATGGTTCAAAGCATAGACAGTAAGAAGAGCCAGTCTTCTTGTACTTGAGTCGGCATTGTGCCTATGTATTTTATTCCGATGCAATTTCTGTGTTTCATCGTCAATAAGAAGGTCAGTGGGATACAGTAAACCTGAAGTGAAGCATCTGAATCTATAACTAGTGTCACAGGAATGGTTCCAAACATAGACGGTAGGAAGAGTCAGTCTTCTTGCACTTAAGTCGGAATTGTGCCTTTTGTATTTAATTCCGATGCCATTTCTGTGTTTCATCGTCAATAAGAAGGTCCAAGGGATACAGTAAACCTCAAGTGAAGCATCGGAATCTAAAACTAGTTTCACAGGAATGGTGCAATACATACACAGTAAAAAGAGCCAGTCTTCTTGTACGTGAATCGGCATTGTGCCTAACTATTTAATTCCGATGCAATTTCTGTGTTTCATCGTCAATAAGACGGTCAGAGGGATACAGTAAACCTGAACTGAAGCATCGGAATCTATAACTAGTGTCACAGGAATGGTTCAAAACATAGACAGCAGGAAGAGCCAGTCTTCTTGTACTTGATTCGGCATTGTGCCTTTTGTATTTAATTCCGATGCAATTTGTGTGTTTCATCGTCAACAAGAAGGTCAGAGGGATACAGTAAACCTGAAGTGAAGCATCGGAATCTATAACTAGTGTCACAGGAATGGTTCAAAGCATAGACAGTAAGAAGAGCCAGTCTTCTTGTACTTGAGTTGGAATTGTGCCGATGTATTTAATTCCGATGCAATTTCTGTGTTTCATCGTCAATAAGAAGGTCAGAGGGATACAGTAAACCTGAAGTGAAGCATCGGAATCTATAACTAGTGTCACAGGAATGGTTCAAAGCATAGACAGTAAGAAGAGCCAGTCTTCATGTACATGAGTCGGCATTGTGCCTTTTGTTTTTAATTCCGATGCAATTTCTGTGTTTCATCGTCAATAAGAAGGTCAGTGGGATACAGTAAACCCGAAGTGAAGCATCGGAATCTACAACTAGTGTCACAGGAATTGTTCAAAACATAGACAGCAGGACGAGTAGATCTCTTGTACTTAATTCGGCATTGTGCTTTTGTATTTAAGTCCGATGCAAATTCTGTGTTTCATCGTCAATAAGAAGCTCAGAGGGATGCAGTAAACCTGAAGTGAAGCATCTGAATCTATAACTAGTGTCACAGGAATGGTTCAAAACATAGACGGTAGGAAGAGTCAGCCTTCTTGTACTTAAGTCGGAATTGTGCCTTTTGTATTTAATTCCGACCCCATTTCTGTGTTTCATCGTCAATAAGAAGGTCCAAGGGATACAGTATAAATGAAGTGAAGCATCGGAATCTAAAACTGGTCGCACAGGTAGGGTTCAGAACATAGACTGTAAAAAGAGTTAGTTTTTTTGTACTTAAATCTGCATTGTGCCTTTTCTATATAATTCAGGTTCAATTTCTGTGTTTCGTCGTCAAAAAAAAGGCCCAAGGCATACAGTAAACCTGAAGTGAAGCATCTGAATCTAAAACCGGTCTCACAGGAAAGCTTCAAAACATAGACAGTAAGAAGAGCCAGTCTTCTAGTACTTAAGTCGGCATTGTGCATTTTCTATTTAATTCCGATGCTATTTCTGTGTTTCATCGTCAATAAGAAGGTCAGAGGCATTCAGTTAACCTGAAGTGAAGCTTCGGAATCTATAACTAGTGTCACAGGAATGGTTCAAAGCATAGACAGTAAGAAGAGCCAGTCTTCTTGTACTTGAGTTGGAATTGTGCCTATGTATTTAATTCCGATGCAATTTCTGTGTTTCATCGTCAATTAGAAGGTCAGAGGCATTCAGTTAACCTGAAGTGAAGCTTCGGAATCTATAACTAGTGTCACAGGAATGGTTCAAAGCATAGACAGTAAGAAGAGCCAGTCTTCTTGTACTTGAGTTGTAATTGTGCCTATGTATTTAATTCCGATGCAATTTCTGTGTTTCATCGTCAATAAGAAGGTCAGTGGGATACAGTAAACCCGAAGTGAAGCATCGGAATCTAAAACTAGTGTCACAGGAATTGTTCAAAGCATAGACAGTAGGAAGAGTAGATCTCTTGTACTTAATTCGGCATTGTGCCTTTTGTTTTTAATTCCGATGCAATTTCTGTGTTTCATCGTCAATAAGAAGGTCAGTGGGATACAGTAAACCCGAAGTGAAGTATCTGAATCTATGACTAGTGTCACAGGAATGGTTCAAAACATAGACGGTAGGAAGAGTCAGCCTTCTTGTACTTAAGTCGGAATTGTGCCTTTTCTATCTAATTCTGATGCAATTTCTGTGTTTCATCGTCAATAAGAAGGTCAGAGAGATACAGTAAACCTGAAGTGAAACATCGGAATCTATGACTAGTGTCACAGGAATGGTTCAAAGCATAGACAGTAAGAAGAGCCAGTCTTCTTGTACTTGAGTCAGCATTGTGCCTATGTATTTAATTCCGATGCAATTTCTGTGTTTCATCGTCAATAAGAAGGTCAGTGGGATACAGTAAACCTGAAGTGAAGTATCTGAATCTATGACTAGTGTCACAGGAATGGTTCAAAACATGGACGGTAGGAAGAGTCAGTCTTCTTGCACTTAAGTCGGAATTGTGCCTTTTGTATTTAATTCCGGAGCCATTTCTGTGTTTCATCGTCAATAAGAAGGTCCAAGGGATACAGTAAACCTCAGGTGAAGCATCGGAATCTAAAACTAGTGTCACAGGAATGGTTCAATACATAGACAGTAAAAAGAGCCAGTCTTCTTGTACTTGAGTCGGCATTGTGCCTAAGTATTTAATTCCGATGCAATTTCTGTGTTTCATCGTCAATACGACGGTCAGAGGGATACAGTAAACCTGAACTGAAGCATCGGAATCTATAACTAGTGTCACAGGAATAGTTCAAAGCGTAGAGAGTAAGACGAGTCAGTCTTCTTGTACTTAAGTCGGCATTGTGCCTTTTGTATTTAATTCCGATGCAATTTCTGTGTTTCATCGCCAACAAGAAGGTCAGAGGGATACAGTAAACCTGAAGTGAAGCATCGGAATCTATAACTAGTGTCACAGGAATGGTTCAAATCAAAGACAGTAAGAAGAGTCAGTTTTCTTGTACTTAAGTCGGCATTTTGCCTTTTGTATTTAATTCCGCTGCAATTTCTGTGTTTCATCGTCAATACGAAGGTCAGAGGGATACAGTAAACGTGAAGTGAAGCATCGGAATGTGTAACTAGTGTCACAGGAATAATTCAAAACATAGACAGTAAGCAGGGTCAGTTATCTTGTACTTAAGTCGGCATTGTGCTTCTTCTATTTAATTCCGATGCAATTTCTGTGTTTCGTCGTCAATAAGAAGATCAAAGGGATACAGTAAACCGGAAGTGAAGCATCGGAATCTAAAACCAGTCTCACAGGAAAGTTTCAAAACATAGACAGTAAGAAGAGCCAGTCTACTTGTACTTGAGTCGGCATTGTGCCTTTTGTATTTAATTCCGATGCAATTTCTGTGTTTCATCGTCAATAAGAATGTCAGAGAGATACAGTGTACCTGAAGTGAAGCATCGGAATCTATAACTAGTGTCACAGGAATGGTTCAAAGCATACACAGTAAGAAGAGTCAGTTTTGTTGTACATAAGTCGGAATTGTGCCTTTTGTATTTAATTCCAATTCACTTTCTGTGTTTCATCGTCAATAAGAAAGTCCATGGGATACAGTTAACATATAGTGAAGCATCGGAATCTTAAACTGGTCTCACAGGAAATGTTGAAATCATAGTCAGTAGGAAGAGTCAGTCTTCTTGTACTTAAGTCAGCATTGTGCCTTTTGTATTTAATTCCGATGCAATTTATGAGTTTAATCGTCAATAAGAAGGTCCAAGGGATACAGTAAACATATAGTCAAGCATCGGATTCTAAAACTGTTCTCACAGGAAATGTTCAAAACATAGTCAGTAAGAAGAGTCAGTCTTCTTGTACTTAAGTCGGCGTTGTGCCTTTTGTATTTAATTCCGATCTAATTTCTGTCTTTCGTAGTCAATAAGAAGGTCCAAGGGATACAGTAAGTCTGAAGTGAAGCCCCAGAATCTAAAACCGGTCTCTCAGGAAAGGTTCGAAACATAGAGAGTAAGAAGAGCCAGTCATCTTGTATTTGAGTCGGCATTGTGAATTTTGTATTTAATTCCGATGCAGTTTCTGTGTTTCATCGTCAATAAGGAGGTCAGAGGGAATCAGTAAACCTGAAGTGAACCATCGGAATCTATAACTAGTGTCACAGGAATGGTTAAAACATAGACAGTAGGAAGAGTCAGTCTTTTTGTACTTGAGTCGGCATTGTGCCTATGCATTTAATTCCGATGCAATTTCTGTGTTTCTTCGTCAATAAGAAGGTAAGAGGGATACAGTAATCCTGAAGTGAAGCATCGGAATCTATAACTAGTGTCACAGGAATGGTTGAAAACTTAGGCAGTAGGAAGAGCCAGTCTTCTTGTACTTGATTCGGCATTGTGCCTTTTGTATTTAGTTCCGATGCAATTTCTGTGTTTCATCGTCAACAAGAAGGTCAGAGGGATACAGTAAACCTGAAGTGAAGCATCGGAATCTATAACTAGTGTCACAGGAATAGTTCAAAGCATAGACAGTAAGACGAGTCAGTCTTCATGTACTTAAGTCGGCATTGTGCCTTTTGTATTTAATTCCGAAGCAATTTCTGTGTTTCATCGCGAATAAGAAGGTCAGAGGGACTCAGTAAACCTGAAGTGAAGCATCGGAATCTATAACTAGTGTCACAGGAATGGTTCAAATCAAAGACAGTAAGAAGAGTCAGTTTCTTGTACTTAAGTCGTGTTTTTGCCTTTTGTATTTAATTCCGCTGCAATTTCTGTGTTTCATCGTCAATACGAAGGTCAGAGGGATACAGTAAACGTGAAGTGAAGCATCGGAATGTCTAACTAGAGTCACAGGAATGGTTCAAAAACATAGACAGTAAGAAGAGTCAGTTATCTTGTACTTAAGTCAGCATTGTGGCTCTTCTATTTAATTCCGATGCAATTTCTGTGTTTCGTCGTCAATAAGAAGATCAAAGGGATACAGTAAACCGGAAGTGAAGCATCGGAATCTAAAACCAGTCTCGCAGGAAAGTTTCAAAACATAGACAGTAAGAAGAGCCAGTCGACTTGTACTTGAGTCGGCATTGTGCCTTTTGTATTTAATTCCGATGCAATTTCTGTGTTTCATCGTCAACAAGAAGGTCAGAGGGATACAGTGTACCTGAAGTGAAGCATCGGAATCTATAACTAGTGTCACAGGAATGGTTCAAAGCATACACAGTAAGAAGAGTCAGTTTTCTTGTACTTAAGTCGGCATTGTGCCTTTTGTATTTAATTCCAATTCACTTTCTGTGTTTCATCGTCAATAAGAAAGTCCATGGGATACAGTAAACATATAGTGAAGCATCGGAATCTTAAACTGGTCTCACAGGAAATGTTGAAATCATAGTCAGTACGAAGAGTCAGTCTTCTTGTACTTAAGTCAGCATTGTGCCTTTTGTATTTAATTCTGATGCAATTTCTGTGTTTCATCGTCAATAAGAAGGTCCAAGGGATACAGTAAACATATAGTCATGCATCGGATTCCAAAACTGGTCTCACAGGAAATGTTCAAATCATAGTCAGTAAGAAGAGTCAGTCTTCTTGTACTTAAGTCGGCGTTGTGCGTTTTGTATTTAATTCCGATGCAATTTCTGTCTTTCGTAGTCAATAAGAAGGTCCAAGGGATACAGTAAGCCTGAAGTGAAGCCCCGGAATCTAAAACCGGTCTCTCAGGAAAGGTTCGAAACATAGAGAGTAAGAAGAGCCAGTCATCTTGTATTTGAGTCGGCATTGTGCATTTTGTATTTAATTCCGATGCAGTTTCTGTGTTTCATCGTCAATACGTAGGTCAGAGGGAATCTGTAAACCTGAAGAGAACCATCGGAATCTATAACTAGTGTCACAGGAATGGTTCAAACATAGACAGTAAGAAGAGCCAGTCTTCATGTACATGAGTCGGCATTGTGCCTTTTGTTTTTAATTCCGATGCAATTTCTGTGTTTCATCGTCAATAAGAAGGTCAGTGGGATACAGTAAACCCGAAGTGAAGCATCGGAATCTGCAACTAGTGTCACAGGAATTGTTCAAAACATAGACGGTAGGAAGAGTCAGCCTTCTTGTACTTAAGTCGGAATTGTGCCTTTTCTATCTAATTCTGATGCAATTTCTGTGTTTCATCGTCAATAAGAAGGTCAGAGAGATACAGTAAACCTGAAGTGAAGCATCGGAATCTATAACTAGTGTCACGGGAATGCTTCAAAACATAGACAGTAAGAAGAGTCAGTTTTCTTGTACTTAAGTCGGCATTGTGCCTTTTCTATTTAATTCTGAAGCAATTTCTGTGTTTCGTTGTCAATAAGAAGGTCAGAGGGATACAGTAAACCTGAAGTGAAACATCGGAATCTATGACTAGTGTGACAGGAATGGTTCAAAGCATAGACAGTAAGAAGAGCCAGTCTTCTTGGACTTGAGTCGGCATTGTGCCTATGTATTTAATTCCGATGCAATTTCTGTGTTTCATCGTCAATAAGAAGGTCAGTGGGATACAGTAAACCTGAAGTGAAGCATCTGAATCTATAACTAGTGTCACAGGAATGGTTCCAAACATAGACGGTAGGAAGAGTCAGTCTTCTTGCACTTAAGTCGGAATTGTGTCTTTTGTATTTAATTCCGATGCCATTTCTGTGTTTCATCGTCAATAAGAAGGTCCAAGGGATACAGTAAACCTCAAGTGAAGCATCGGAATCTAAAACTAGTTTCACAGGAATGGTTCAATACATAGACAGTAAAAAGAGCCAGTCTTCTTGTACTTGAGTCGGCATTGTGCCTAACTATTTAATTCCGATGCAATTTCTGTGTTTCATCGTCAATAAGACGGTCAGAGGGATACAGTAAACCTGAACTGAAGCATCGGAATCTATAACTAGTGTCACAGGAATGGTTCAAATCATAGACAGTAGGAAGAGACAGTCTTCTTGTACTTGATTCGGCATTGTGCCTTTTGTATTTAATTCCGATGCAATATCTGTGTTTCATCGTCAACAAGAAGGTCAGAGGGATACAGTAAACCTGAAGTGAAGCATCGGAATCTATAACTAGTGTCACAGGAATGGTTCAAAGCATAGACAGTAAGAAGAGCCAGTCTTCTTGTACTTGAGTTGGAATTGTGCCTATGTATTTAATTCCGATGCAATTTCTGTGTTTCATCGTCAATAAGAAGGTCAGAGGGATACAGTAAACCTGAAGTGAAGCATCGGAATCTATAACTAGTGTCACCGGAATGGTTCAAAGCATAGACAGTAAGAAGAGCCAGTCTTCATGTACATGAGTCGGCATTGTGCCTTTTGTTTTTAATTCCGATGCAATTTCTGTGTTTCATCGTCAATAAGAAGGTCAGTGGGATACAGTAAACCCGAAGTGAAGCATCGGAATCTACAACTAGTGTCACAGGAATTGTTCAAAACATGGACAGTGGGATGAGTAGATCTCTTGTACTTAATTCGGCATTGTGCTTTTGTATTTAAGTCCGATGCAAATTCTGTGTTTCATCGTCAATAAGAAGGTCAGAGGGATGCAGTAAACCTGAAGTGAAGCATCTGAATCTATAACTAGTGTCACAGGAATGGTTCAAAACATAGACGGGAGGAAGAGTCAGCCTTCTTGTACTTAAGTCGGAATTGTGCCTTTTGTATTTAATTCCGACCCCATTTCTGTGTTTCATCGTCAGTAAGAAGGTCCAAGGGATACAGTATAAATTAAGTGAAGCATCGGAATCTAAAACTTGTCGCACAGGTAAGGTTCAGAACATAGACTGTAAAAAGAGTAATTTTTTTTGTAGTTAAATCTGCATTGTGCCTTTTCTATATAATTCAGGTTCAATTTCTGTGTTTCGTCGTCAAAAAGAAGGCCCAAGGCATACAGTAAACCTGAAGTGAAGCATCTGAATCTAAATCCGGTCTCACAGGAAAGCTTCAAAACATAGACAGTAAGAAGAGCCAGTCTTCTAGTACTTAAGTCGGCATTGTGCATTTTCTATATAATTCCGATGCTATTTCTGTGTTTCATCGTCAATAAGAAGGTCAGAGGCATTCAGTTAACCTGAAGTGAAGCTTCGGAATCTAAAACTAGTGTCACAGGAATGGTTCAAAGCATAGACAGTAAGAAGAGCCAGTCTTCTTGTACTTGAGTTGGAATTGTGCCTATGTATTTAATTCCGATGCAATTTCTGTGTTTCATCGTCAATAAGAAGGTCAGAGGCATTCAGTTAACCTGAAGTGAAGCTTCAGAATCTATAACTAGTGTCACAGGAATGGTTCAAAGCATAGACAGTAAGAAGAGCCAGTCTTCTTGTACTTGAGTTGGAATTGTGCCTATGTATTTAATTCCGATGCAATTTCTGTGTTTCATCGTCAATAAGAAGGTCAGTGGGATACAGTAAGCCCGAAGTGAAGCATCGGAATCTACAACTAGTGTCACAGGAATTGTTCAAAACATAGACAGTAGGAAGAGTAGAGCTCTTGTACTTAATTCGGCATTGTGCCTTTTGTTTTTAATTCCGATGCAATTTCTGTGTTTCATCGTCAATAAGATGGTCAGTGGGATACAGTAAACCCGAAGTGAAGCATCGGAATCTACAATTAGTGTCACAGGAATTGTTCAAAACATAGACGGTAGGAAGAGTCAGCCTTCTTGTACTTAAGTCGGAATTGTGCCTTTTCTATCTAATTCTGATGCAATTTCTGTGTTTCATCGTCAATAAGAAGGTCAGAGGGATACAGTAAACCTGAAGTGAAACATCGGAATCTATGACTAGTGTCACAGGAATGGTTCAAAGCATAGACAGTAAGAAGAGCCAGTCTTCTTGTACTTGAGTCAGCATTGTGCCTATGTATTTAATTCCGATGCAATTTCTGTGTTTTATCGTCAATAAGAAGGTCAGTGGGATACAGTAAACCTGAAGTGAAGCATCTGAATCTATGACTAGTGTCACAGGAATGGTTCAAAACATAGACGGTAGGAAGAGTCAGTCTTCTTGCACTTAAGTCGGAATTGTGCGTTTTGTATTTAATTCCGAAGCCATTTCTGTGTTTCATCGTCAATAAGAAGGTCCAAGGGACACAGTAAACCTCAGGTGAAGCATCGGAATCTAAAACTAGTGTCACAGGAATGGTTCAATACATAGACAGTAAAAAGAGCCAGTCTTCTTGTACTTGAGTCGGCATTGTGCCTAAGTGTTTAATTCCGATGCAATTTCTGTGTTTCATCGTCAATAAGACGGTCAGAGGGATACAGTAAACCTGAACTGAAGCATCGGAATCTATAACTAGTGTCACAGGAATGGTTCAAAACATAGACAGTAGGAAGAACCAGTCTTCTTGTACTTGATTCGGCATTGTGCCTTTTGTATATAATTCCGATGCAATTTCTGTGTTTCATCGTCAACAAGAAGGTCAGAGAGATACAGTAAACCTGAAGTGAAGCATCGGAATCTATAACTAGTGTCACAGGAATGGTTCAAATCAAAGACAGTAAGAAGAGTCAGTTTTCTTGTACTTAAGTCGGCATTTTGCCTTTTGTATTTAATTCCGCTGCAATTTCTGTGTTTCATCGTCAATAAGAAATTCCATGGGATACAGTAAACATATAGTGAAGCATCGGAATCTTAAACTGGTCTCACAGGAAATGTTGAAATCATAGTCAGTAGGAAGAGTCAGTCTTCTTGTACTTAAGTCGGCATTGTGCCTTTTGTATTTAATTCCGATGCAATTTCTGAGTTTAATCGTCAATAAGAAGGTCCAAGGGATACAGTAAACATATAGTCAAGCATCGGATTCTAAAACTGGTCTCACAGGAAATGTTCAAAACATAGTCAGTAAGAAGAGTCAGTCTGTTTTCCTGTACTTAAGTCGGCGTTGTGCCTTTCGTATTTAATTCCGATCTAATTTCTGTCTTTCGTAGTCAATAAGAAGGTCCAAGGGATACAGTAAGCCTGAAGTGAAGCCCCAGAATCTAAAACCGGTCTCTCAGGAAAGGTTCGAAACATAGAGAGTAAGAAGAGCCAGTCATCTTATATTTGAGTCGGCATTGTGCATTTTGTATTTAATTCCGATGCAGTTTCTGTGTTTCATCGTCAATAAGTAGGTCAGAGGGAATCAGTAAACCTGAAGTGAACCATCGGAATCTATAACTAGTGTCACAGGAATGGTTAAAACATAGACAGTAGGAAGAGTCAGTCTTTTTGTACTTGAGTCGGCATTGTGCCTATGCATTTAATTCCGATGCAATTTCTGTGTTTCATCGTCAATAAGAAGGTAAGAGGGATACAGTAATCCTGAAGTGAAGCATCGGAATCTATAACTAGTGTCACAGGAATGGTTCAAAGCATAGACAGTAAGAAGAACCAGTCTTCTTGTACTTGATTCGGCATTGTGCCTTTTGTATTTAACTCCGATGCAATTTCTGTGTTTCATCGCAAATAAGAAGGTCAGTGGGATACAGTAAACCTGAAGTGAAGCATCGGAATCTATAACTAGTGTCACAGGAATGGTTAAAAACATAGACAGTAAGAAGAGCCAGTCTTCTTGTACTTGAGTCGGCATTGTGCTTTTGTATTTAATTCCAATGCAATTTCTGTGTTTCATCGTCAATGAGAAGGTCAGAGGGATACTGTAAACCAGAAGTGAAGCATCGGAATCTATAACTAGTGTCACAGGAATGGTTGAAAACTTAGGCAGTAGGAAGAGCCAGTCTTCTTGTACTTGATTCGGCATTGTGCCTTTTGTATTTAGTTCCGATGCAATTTCTGTGTTTCATCGTCAACAAGAAGGTCAGAGGGATACAGTAAACCTGAAGTGAAGCATCGGAATCTATAACTAGTGTCACAGGAATAGTTCAAAGCATAGACAGTAAGACGAGTCAGTCTTCTTGTACTTAAGTCGGCATTGTGCCTTTTGTATTTAATTCCGAAGCAATTTCTGTGTTTCATCGCGAATAAGAAGGTCAGAGGGACTCAGTAAACCTGAAGTGAAGCATTGGAAATTATAACTAGTGTGACAGGAATGGTTCAAAACATAGACAGTAAGAAGAGTCAGTTTTTTTGTACTTGATTCGGCATGTGCCTTTTGTATTTAATTCCGATGCAATTTCTGTGTTTCATCGTCAACAAGAAGGTCAGAGGGATACAGTAAACCTGAAGTGAAGCATCGGAATCTATAACTAGTGTCACAGGAATGGTTCAAATAAAAGACAGTAAGAAGAGTCAGTTTTCTTGTACTTAAGTCGTGTTTTTGCCTTTTGTATTTAATTCCGCTGCAATTTCTGTGTTTCATCGTCAATACGAAGGTCAGAGGGATACAGTAAACGTGAAGTGTAGCATCGGAATGAGTAACTAGTGTCACAGGAATGGTTCAAAAACATAGACAGTAAGAAGAGTCAGTTATCTTGTACTTAAGTCAGCATTTTGCCTTTTGTATTTAATTCCATTTCAATTTCTGTGTTTCATCCTCAATAAGAAGGTCCAAGGGATACAGTAAAACATATAGTCAAGCATCGGAATCTAAAACTGGTCTCACAGGAAATGTTCAAAACATAGTCAGTAAGAAGAGTCAGTCTTCTTGTACTTAAGTCGGCGGTGTGCCTTTTGTATTTAATTCCGATGCAATTTCTGTGTTTCATCGTCAATAAGAAGGTCCAAAGGATACAGTAAACCTGAAGTGGAGCATCGGAATCTAAAACTGGTCGCACAGGTAAGGTTCAGAACATAGACTGTAAGAAGAGTAGTTTTTTTGTACTTAAATCAGCATTGTGCCTTTTCTATATAATTCTGTTTCAATTTCTGTGTCTCGTCGTCAGTAAGAAGGCCCAAGGGATACAGTAAACCTGAAGTGAAGCATCTGAATCTAAAACCGGTCTCACAAGAAAGCTTCAAAACATAGACAGTAAGAAGAGCCAGTCTTCTAGTACTTAAGTCGGTATTGTGCCTTTTCTATTTAATTCCGATGCTATTTCTGTGTTTCATCGTCAATAAGAAGGTCAGAGGCATACAGTTAACCTGAAGTGAAGCTTCGGAATCTATAACTAGTGTCACAGGAATGGTTCAAAGCATAGACAGTAAGAAGAGCCAGTCTTCTTGTACTTGAGTTGGAATTGTGCCTATGTATTTAATTCCGATGCAATTTCTGTGTTTCATCGTCAATGAGAAGGTCAGAGGGATACAGTAAACCTGAAGTGAAGCATTGGAATCTATAACTAGTGTCACAGGAATGGTTCAAAGCATAGACAGTAAGAAGAGCCAGTCTTCATGTACATGAGTCGGCATTGTGCCTTTTGTTTTTAATTCCGATGCAATTTCTGTGTTTCATCGTCAATAAGAAGGTCAGTGGGATACAGTAAACCCGAAGTGAAGCATCGGAATCTACAACTAGTGTCACAGGAATTGTTCAAAACATAGACAGTAGGAAGAGTAGATCTCTTGTACTTAATTCGGCATTGTGCTTTTGTATTTAAGTCCGATGCAAATTCTGTGTTTCATCGTCAATAAGAAGGTCAGAATGATTCAGTAAACCTGAACTGAAGCATCTGAATCTATAACTAGTGTCACAGGAATGGTTCAAAACACAGACGGTAGGAAGAGTCAGCCTTCTTGTACTTAAGTCGGAATTGTGCCTTTTGTATCTAATTCCGATGCCATTTCTGTGTTTCATCGTCAATACGAAGGTCCAAGGGATACAGTATACCTGAACTGAAGCATCGGAATCTAAAACTGGTCGCACAGTTAAGGTTCAGAACATAGACTGTGAAAAGAGTTAGTTTTTTTGTACTTAAATCTCCATTGTGCCTATTCTATATAATTCAGTTTCAATTTCTGTGTTTCGTCGTCAATAAGAAGGCCCAAGGGATACAAAAAACCTGAAGTGAAGCATCTGAATCTAAAACCGGTCTCACAGGAAAGCTTCAAAACATAGACAGTAAGAAGAGCCAGTCTTCTAGTACTTTAGTCGGCATTGTGCCTTTTCTATTTAATTCCGATGCTATTTCTGTGTTTCATCGTCAATAAGAAGGTCAGAGGCATTCAGTTAACCTGAAGTGAAGCTTCGGAATCTATAACTAGTGTCACAGGAATGGTTCAAAGCATAGATAGTAAGAAGAGCCAGTCTTCTTGTACTTGAGTTGGAATTGTGCCTATGTATTTAATTCCGATGCAAATTCTGTGTTTCATCGTCAATAAGAAGGTCAGAGGGTTACAGTAAACCTGAAGTGAAGCATCGGAATCTATAACTAGTGTCACAGGAATGGTTCAAAGCATAGACAGTAAGAAGAGCCAGTCTTCATGTACATGAGTCGGCATTGTGCCTTTTGTTTTTAATTCCGATGCAATTTCTGTGTTTCATCGTCAATAAGAAGGTCAGTGGGATACAGTAAACCCGAAGTGAAGCATCGGAATCTACAACTAGTGTCACAGGAATTGTTCAAAACATAGACGGTAGGAAGAGTCAGCCTTCTTGTACTTAAGTCGGAATTGTGCCTTTTCTATCTAATTCTGATGCAATTTCTGTGTTTCATCGTCAATAAGAAGGTCAGAGAGATACAGTAAACCTGAAGTGAAGCATCGGAATCTATAACTAGTGTCACGGGAATGCTTCAAAACATAGACAGTAAGAAGAGTCAGTTTTCTTGTACTTAAGTCGGCATTGTGCCTTTTCTATATGATTCTGATGAAATTTCTGTGTTTCATCGTCAATAAGAAGGTCAGAGGGATACAGTAAACCTGAAGTGAAACATCGGAATCTATGACTAGTGTCACAGGAATGGTTCAAAGCATAGACAGTAAGAAGAGCCAGTCTCCTTGTACTTGAGTCGGCATTGTGCCTATGTATTTAATTCCGATGCAATTTCTGTGTTTCATCGTCAATAAGACGGTCAGAGGGGTACAGTATACAAGAAGTGAAGCATCGGAATCTATAACTAGTGTCACAGGAAAGGTTCAAAACATAGACAGTAGGAAGAGCCAGTTTTCTTGTACTTGATTCGGCATTGTGCCTTTTGTATTTAATTCCTCTGCAATTTCTGTGTTTCATCGTCAATACGAAGGTCAGAAGGATACAGTAAACGTGAAGTGAAGCATCGGAATGTGTAACTAGTGTCACAGGAATGGTTCAAAACATAGACAGTAAGAAGAGTCAGTTATCTTGTACTTAAGTCGGCATTGTGCTTCTTCTATTTAATTCCGATGCGATTTCTGTGTTTCATCGTCAATAAGAAGGTCAGAGAGATACAGTAAACCTGAAGTGAAGCCACGGAATCTATAACTAGTGTCACGGGAATGCTTCAAAACATAGACAGTAAAAAGAGTCAGTTTTCATGTACTTCAGTCGGCATTGTGCCTTTTCTATTTAATTTCGATGCAATTTGTGTGTTTCGTCGTCAATAAGAAGGTCAGAGGGATACAGTAGACCTAAAGTGAAGCATCGGAATCTATAACTAGTGTCACAGGAATGGTTCAAAACATAGACAGTAAGAAGAGTCAGTCTTCATGTACTTAAGTCTGCATTGTGCCTTTTGTATTTAATTCCGATGCAATTTTTGTGTTTCATCGTCAATAAGAAGGTCAGAGGGATACAGTAAACCTGATGTGAAGCATCGGAATCAATAACTTGTGTCACAGGAATGGTTCAAAACATAGACAGTAAGAAGAGTCAGTTTTCTTGTACTTAAATCGGCATTGTGCCTTTTGTATTTGATTCCGATGCAATTTCTGTGTTTCATCGTCAATAAGAATGTCAGAGCGATACAGTAAACCTGAAGTGAAGTATCGGAATCGATAACTGGAGTCACAGGAATGGTTCAAAACACAGACAGTAAGAAAAGGCAGATGTCTTGTACTTAAGTCGGCATTTTGCCTTTTGTATTTAATTCCGATGCAATTTCTGAATTTAATCGTCAATAAGAAGGTCAGAGGCATTCAGTAATCATATAGTAAAGCACCGGAATCTAAAACTTGTATCACAGGAAATGTCAAAACGTAGTCAGAAAGAAGAGTCAGTCTTCTTGTACTTAAGTCGGCATTCTCCCTTTTCTATTTCATTCCGATGCAATTTCTGTGTTTCATCGTCAATAAGAAGGTCAGAGGGATACAGTAAACCCGAAGTGAAGCATCGGAATCTATAACTAGTGTCACAGGAATGGTTCAAATCATAGACAGTAGGAAGAGTCAGTTTTCTTGTACTTAAGTCGGCATTGTGTCTTTTGTATTTAATTCCGATGCAATTTCTGTGTTTCATCGTCAATAAGAAGGTCCAAGGGATACATTAAACCTAAAGTGAAGCATCGGAATCTGAAACCGGTCTCACAAGAAAGGTTCAAAACACAGGCAGTAAGAAGAGCCAGTCTTCTTATACTTGAGTCGGCATTGTGCCTTTTTTATTTAATTCCGTTATAATTTCTGAGTTTAATCGTCAATAAGAAGATCAGAGGCATTCAGTAATCATATAGTGAAGCACCGGAATCTAAAACTGGTCTCACAGGAAATGTCAAAACGTAGTCAGTAAGAAGTCAGTCTTCTTGTACTTAAGTCGGCATTCTCTCTTTTCTATTTCATTCCGATGCAATTTCTGTGTTTTGTCGTCAACAAGAAGGTCCAAGGGATACAGTAAACCTGAAGTGAAGCATCGGAATCTAAAACCGGTCTCACAGGAAAGGTTCAAAACATTGACAGTAAGAAGAGCCAGTCTTCTGGAACTTGAGTCGCCATTGTGCCTCTTGTAATTAATTCCGATGCAATTTCTGTGTTTCATCGTCAATAAGGAGGTCAGAGGGATACAATAAACCTGAGGTGAAACATCGGAATCTATAACTAGTGTCACAGGAATGGTTCAGAACATTGACAGTAAGAAGAGTCAGTCTTCTTGTACTTAAGTCGGCAATGTGACATTTACATTTAATACCGATGCAATTTCCGTGTTTCATCGGCAATAAGAAGGTCCAAGGGATACAGTAAATCTGAAGTGAAGCATCGGAATCTATAACTAGTGTCACAGGAATGGTTCAAAACATAGACAGTAGGAAGAGCCAGTGTTCTTGTACTTATGTCGGCATTGTGACTATTGTGTTTAATTCCGATGTAATTTCTGGGATTCATCGTCAATAAGAAGGCCAGAGAGATACAGTAAACCTGAAGTGAAGCATCGGAATCTATAACTAGTGTCACGGGAATGCTTCAAAACATAGACAGTAAGAAGAGTCAGTTTTCTTGTACTTAAGTCGGCATTGTGCCTTTTCTATTTAATTCTGATGCAATTTCTGTGTTTCATCGTCAATAAGAAGGTCAGAGGGATACAGTAAACCTGAAGTGAAACATCGTAATCTATGACTAGTGTCACAGGAATGGTTCAAAGCATAGACAGTAAGAAGAGCCAGTCTTCTTGTACTTGAGTCGGCATTGTGCTTATGTATTTAATTCCGATGCAATTTCTGTGTTTCATCGTCAATAAGACGGTCAGAGGGGTACAGTAAACAAGAAGTGAAGCATCGGAATCTATAACTAGTGTCACAGGAATGGTTCAAAACATAGACAGTAAGAAGAGCCAGTCTTCATGTACATGAGTCGGCATTGTGCCTTTTGTTATTAATTCCGATGCAATTTCTGTGTTTCATCGTCAATAAGAAGGTCAGTGGGATACAGTAAACCCGAAGTGAAGCATCGGAATCTATAACTAGTGTCACAGGAATGGTTCAAAGCATAGACAGTAAGAAGAGCCAGTCTTCATGTACATGAGTCGGCATTGTGCTTATGTATTTAATTCCGATGCAATTTCTGTGTTTCATCGTCAATAAGACGGTCAGAGGGGTACAGTAAACAAGAAGTGAAGCATCGGAATCTATAACTAGTGTCACAGGAATGGTTCAAAACATAGACAGTAAGAAGAGCCAGTCTTCTTGTACTTGAGTCGGCATTGTGCTTATGTATTTAATTCCGATGCAATTTCTGTGTTTCATCGTCAATAAGACGGTCAGAGGGGTACAGTAAACAAGAAGTGAAGCATCGGAATCTACAACTAGTGTCACAGGAATTGTTCAAACCATAGACAGTAGGAAGAGTAGATCTCTTGTACTTAATTCGGCATTGTGCTTTTGTATTTAAGTCCGATGCAAATTCTGTGTTTCATCGCCAATAAGAAGGTCAGAGGGATGTAGTAAACCTAAAGTGAAGCATCTGAATCTATAACTAGTGTCACAGGAATGGTTCAAAACATAGACGGTAGGAAGAGTCAGCCTTCTTGTACTTAAGTCGGAATTGTGCCTTTTGTATCTAATTCCGATGCCATTTCTGTGTTTCATCGTCAATAAGAAGGTCCAAGGGATACAGTATACCTGAACTGAAGCATCGGAATCTAAAACTGGTCGCACTGGTAAGGTTCAGAACATAGACTGTAAAAAGAGTTAGTTTTTTTGTACTTAAATCTCCATTGTGCCTTTTCTATATAATTCAGTTTCAATTTCTGTGTTTCGTCGTCAATAAGAAGGCCCAAGGGATACAGTAAACCTGAAGTGAAGCATCTGAATCTAAAACCGGTCTCACAGGAAAGCTTCAAAACATAGACAGTAAGAAGAGCCAGTCTTCTAGTACTTAAGTCGGCATTGTGCCTTTTCTATTTAATTCCGATGGTATTTCTGTGTTTCATCGTCAATAAGAAGGTCAGAGGCATTCAGTTAACCTGAAGTGAAGCTTCGGAATCTATAACTAGTGTCACAGGAATGGTTCAAAGCATAGATAGTAAGAAGAGCCAGTCTTCTTGTAATGGAGTTGGAATTGTGCCTATGTATTTAATTCCGATGCAATTTCTGTGTTTCATCGTCAATAAGAAGGTCAGAGGGTTACAGTAAACCTGAAGTGAAGCATCGGAATCTATAACTAGTGTCACAGGAATGGTTCAAAGCATAGACAGTAAGAAGAGCCAGTCTTCATGTACATGAGTCGGCATTGTGCCTTTTGTTTTTAATTCCGATGCAATTTCTTCGTTTCATCGTCAATAAGAAGGTCAGTGGGATACAGTAAACCCGAAGTGAGGCATCGGAATCTACAACTAGTGTCACAGGAATTGTTCAAAACATAGACGGTAGGAAGAGTCAGCCTTCTTGTACTTAAGTCGGAATTGTGCCTTTTCTATCTAATTCTGATGCAATTTCTGTGTTTCATCGTCAATAAGAAGGTCAGAGAGATACAGTAAACCTGAAGTGAAGCATCGGAATCTATAACTAGTGTCACGGGAATGCTTCAAAACATAGACAGTAAGGAGAGTCAGTTTTCTTGTACTTAAATCGGCATTGTGCCTTTTCTATTTGATTCTGATGAAATTTCTGTGTTTCATCGTCAATAAGAAGGTCAGAGGGATACAGTAAACCTGAAGTGAAACATCGGAATCTATGACTAGTGTCACAGGAATGGATCAAAGCATAGACAGTAAGAAGAGCCAGTCTCCTTGTACTTGAGTCGGCATTGTGCCTATGTATTTAATTCCGATGCAATTTCTGTGTTTCATCGTCAATAAGACGGTCAGAGGGGTACAGTAAACAAGAAGTGAAGCATCGGAATCTATAACTAGTGTCACAGGAATGGTTCAAAACCTAGACAGTAGGAAGAGCCAGTTTTCTTGTACTTGATTCGGCATTGTGCCTTTTGTATTTAATTCCGCTGCAATTTCTGTGTTTCATCGTCAATACGAAGGTCAGAGGGATACAGTAAACGTGAAGTGAAGCATCGGAATGTGTAACTAGTGTCACAGGAATGGTTCAAAACATAGACAGTAAGAAGAGTCAGTTATCTTGTACTTAAGTCGGCATTGTGCTTCTTCCATTTAATTCCGATGCGATTTCTGTGTTTCATCGTCAATAAGAAGGTCAGAGAGATACAGTAAACCTGAAGTGAAGCCACGGAATCTATAACTAGTGTCACGGGAATGCTTCAAAACATAGACAGTAAGAAGAGTCAGTTTTCTTGTACTTAAGTCGGCATTGTGCCTTTTCTATCTAATTCTGATGCAATTTCTGTGTTTCATCGTCAATAAGAATGTCAGAGGGATACAGTAAACCTGAAGTGAAGCATCGGAATCTATGACTAGTGTCACAGGAATGGTTCAAAGCATAGACAGTAAGAAGAGCCAGTCTTCTTGTACTTGAGTCGGCATTGTGCCTATGTATTTAATTCCGATGCAATTTCTGTGTTTCATCGTCAATAAGACGGTCAGAGGGGTACAGTAAACCAGAAGTGAAGCATCGGAATCTATAACTAGTGTCACAGGAATGGTTCAAAACATAGACAGTAGGAAGAGCCAGTCTTCTTGTACTTGATTCGGCATTGTGCCTTTTGTATTTAATTCCGATGCAATTTCTGTGTTTCATCGCCAATAAGAAGGTCAGAGGGATACAGTAAACCTGAAGTGAAGCATTGGAAATTATAACTAGTGTCACAGGAATGGTTCAAAACATAGACAGTAAGAAGAGTCAGTTTTCTTGTACTTGATTAGGCATTGGGCCTTTTGTATTTAATTCCGATGCAATTTCTGTGTTTCATCGTCAACAAGAAGGTCAGGGGGATACAGTAAACCTGAAGTGAAGCATCGGAATCTATAACTAGTGTCAAAGGAATGGTTCAAATCAAAGACAGAAAGAAGAGTCAGTTTTCTTGTACTTAAGTCGGCATTTTGCCTTTTGTATTTAATTCCGCTGCAATATCTGTGTTTCATCGTCAATACGAAGGTCAGAGGGATACAGTAAACGTGAAGTGAAGCATCGGAATGTGTAACTAGTGTCACAGGAATGGTTCAAAACATAGACGGTAAGAAGAGTAAGTTATCTTGTACTTAAGTCGGCATTGTGCCTCTTCTAGTTAATTCCGATGCAATTTCTGTGTTTCGTCGTCAATAAGAGGATCAAAGGGATACAGTAAACCTTAAGTGAGGCATCGGAATCTATAACTAGTGTCACAGGAATGGTTCAAAACATAGACAGTAAGAAGAGTAAGTCTTCTTGTACTCAAGTCGTCATTCTGCCTTTTGTATTTAATTCCGATGCCATTTCTGTGTTTCATCGTCAATAAGAAGGTCAGAGGGATACAGTAAACCTGAAGTGAAGCATCGGAATCTATAACTAGTGTCACAGGAATGGTTCAAAACATAGCCAGTAAGAAGAGTCAGTCTTCATGTACTTAAGTCTGCATTGTGCCTTTTGTATTTAATTCCGATGCAATTTTTGTGTTTCATCGTCAATAAGAAGGTCAGAGGGATACAGTAAACCTGATGTGAAGCATCGGAATCTATAACTAGTGTCACAGGTATGGTTCAAAACATAGACGGTAGGAAGAGTCAGCCTTCTTGTACTTAAGTCGGAATTGTGCCTTTTGTATTTAATTCCTATGTCATTTCTGTGTTTCATCGTCAATACGAAGGTCAGAGGGATACAGTAAACGTGAAGTGAAGCATCGGAATGTGTAACTAGTGTCACAGGATTGGTTCAAAACATAGACGGTAAGAAGAGTCAGTTATCTTGTACTTAAGTCGGCATTGTGCCTCTTCTAGTTAATTCCGATGCAATTTCTGTGTTTCGTCGTCAATAAGAAGATCAAAGGGATACAGTAAACCTTAAGTGAGGCATCGGAATCTATAACTAGTGTCGCAGGAATGGTTCAAAACATAGACAGTAAGAAGAGTAAGTCTTCTTGTACTCAAGTCGTCATTCTGCCTTTTGTATTTAATTCCGATGCAATTTCTGTGTTCCATCGTCAATAAGAAGGTCAGAGGGATACAGTAAACCTGAAGTGAAGCATCGGAATCTATAACTAGTGTCACAGGAATGGTTCAAAACATAGACAGTAAGAAGAGTCAGTCTTCATGTTCTTAAGTCTGCATTGTGCCTTTTGTATTTAATTCCGATGCAATTTTTGTGTTTCATCGTCAATAAGAAGGTCAGAGGGATACAGTAAACCTGATGTGAAGCATCGGAATCTATAACTAGTGTCACAGGAATGGTTCAAAACATAGACAGTAAGAAGAGTCAGTTTTCTTGTACTTAAATCGGCATTGTGCCTTTTGTATTTGATTCCGATGCAATTTCTGTGTTTCATCGTCAATAAGAATGTCAGAGCGATACAGTAAACCTGAAGTGAAGTATCGGAATCGATAACTGGAGTCACAGGAATGGTTCAAAACACAGACAGTAAGAAAAGGCAGATGTCTTGTACTTAGGTCGGCATTTTGCCTTTTGTATTTAATTCCGATGCAATTTCTGAATTTAATCGTCAATAAGAAGGTCAGAGGCATTCAGTAATCATATAGTGAAGCACCGGAATCTAAAACTTGTATCACAGGAAATGTCAAAAAGTAGTCAGTAAGAAGAGTCAGTCTTCTTGTACTTAAGTCGGCATTCTCCCTTTTCTATTTCATTCCGATGCAATTACTGTGTTTCATCGTCAATAAGAAGGTCAGAGGGATACAGTAAACCCGAAGTGAAGCATCGGAATCTATAACTAGTGTCACAGGAATGGTTCAGAACATTGACAGTAAGAAGAGTCAGTCTTCTTGTACTTAAGTCGGCAATGTGACATTTACATTTAATACCGATGCAATTTCCCTGTTTCATCGGCAATAAGAAGGTCCAAGGGATACAGTAAATCTGAAGTGAAGCATCGGAATCTATAACTAGTGTCACAGGAATGGTTCAAAACATAGACAGTAGGAAGAGCCAGTGTTCTTGTACTTATGTCGGCATTGTGACTATTGTGTTTAATTCCGATGTAATTTCTGGGATTCATCGTCAATAAGAAGGTCAGAGAGATACAGTAAACCTGAAGTGAAGCATCGGAATCTATAACTAGTGTCACGGGAATGCTTCAAAACATAGACAGTAAGAAGAGTCAGTTTTCTTGTACTTAAGTCGGCATTGTGCCTTTTCTATTTAATTCTGATGCAATTTCTGTGTTTCATCGTCAATAAGAAGGTCAGAGGGATACAGTAAACCTGAAGTGAAACATCGGAATCTATGACTAGTGTCACAGGAATGGTTCAAAGCATAGACAGTAAGAAGAGCCAGTCTTCTTGTACTTGAGTCGGCATTGTGCTTATGTATTTAATTCCGATGCAATTTCTGTGTTTCATCGTCAATAAGACGGTCAGAGGGGTACAGTAAACAAGAAGTGAAGCATCGGAATCTATAACTAGTGTCACAGGAATGGTTCAAAACATAGACAGTAAGAAGAGCCAGTCTTCATGTACATGAGTCGGCATTGTGCCTTTTGTTTTTAATTCCGATGCAATTTCTGTGTTTCATCGTCAATAAGAAGGTCAGTGGGATACAGTAAACCCGAAGTGAAGCATCGGAATCTACAACAAGTGTCACAGGAATTGTTCAAAGCATAGCCGGTAGGAAGAGTCAGCCTTCTTGTACTTAAGTCGGAATTGTGCCTTTTCTATCTAATTCTGATGCAATTTCTGTGTATCATCGTCAATAAGAAGGTCAGAGAGATACAGTAAACCCGAAGTGAAGCATCGGAATCTACAACTAGTGTCACAGGAATGGTTCAAAGCATAGACAGTAAGAAGAGCCAGTCTTCTTGTACTTGAGTAGGCATTGTGCTTATGTATTTAATTCCGATGCAATTTCTGTGTTTCATCGTCAATAAGACGGTCAGAGGGGTACAGTAAACCAGAAGTGAAGCATCGGAATCTATAACTAGTGTCACAGGAATGGTTCAAAACATAGACAGTAGGAAGAGCCAGTTTTCTTGTACTTGATTCGGCATTGTGCCTTTTGTATTTAATTCCGCTGCAATATCTGTGTTTCATCGTCAATACGAAGGTCAGAGGGATACAGTAAACGTGAAGTGAAGCATCGGAATGTGTAACTAGTGTCACAGGAATGGTTCAAAACATAGACGGTAAGAAGAGTCAGTTATCTTGTACTTAAGTCGGCATTGTGCCTCTTCTAGTTAATTCCGATGCAATTTCTGTGTTTCGTCGTCAATAAGAAGATCAAAGGGATACAGTAAACCTTAAGTGAGGCATCGGAATCTATAACTAGTGTCACAGGAATGGTTCAAAACATAGACAGTAAGAAGAGTCAGTTTTCTTGTACTTGATTAGGCATTGGGCCTTTTGTATTTAATTCCGATGCAATTTCTGTGTTTCATCGTCAACAAGAAGGTCAGGGGGATACAGTAAACCTGAAGTGAAGCATCGGAATCTATAACTAGTGTCAAAGGAATGGTTCAAATCAAAGACAGAAAGAAGAGTCAGTTTTCTTGTACTTAAGTCGGCATTTTGCCTTTTGTATTTAATTCCGCTGCAATATCTGTGTTTCATCGTCAATACGAAGGTCAGAGGGATACAGTAAACGTGAAGTGAAGCATCGGAATGTGTAACTAGTGTCACAGGAATGGTTCAAAACATAGACGGTAAGAAGAGTAAGTTATCTTGTACTTAAGTCGGCATTGTGCCTCTTCTAGTTAATTCCGATGCAATTTCTGTGTTTCGTCGTCAATAAGAGGATCAAAGGGATACAGTAAACCTTAAGTGAGGCATCGGAATCTATAACTAGTGTCACAGGAATGGTTCAAAACATAGACAGTAAGAAGAGTAAGTCTTCTTGTACTCAAGTCGTCATTCTGCCTTTTGTATTTAATTCCGATGCCATTTCTGTGTTTCATCGTCAATAAGAAGGTCAGAGGGATACAGTAAACCTGAAGTGAAGCATCGGAATCTATAACTAGTGTCACAGGAATGGTTCAAAACATAGCCAGTAAGAAGAGTCAGTCTTCATGTACTTAAGTCTGCATTGTGCCTTTTGTATTTAATTCCGATGCAATTTTTGTGTTTCATCGTCAATAAGAAGGTCAGAGGGATACAGTAAACCTGATGTGAAGCATCGGAATCTATAACTAGTGTCACAGGTATGGTTCAAAACATAGACGGTAGGAAGAGTCAGCCTTCTTGTACTTAAGTCGGAATTGTGCCTTTTGTATTTAATTCCTATGTCATTTCTGTGTTTCATCGTCAATACGAAGGTCAGAGGGATACAGTAAACGTGAAGTGAAGCATCGGAATGTGTAACTAGTGTCACAGGATTGGTTCAAAACATAGACGGTAAGAAGAGTCAGTTATCTTGTACTTAAGTCGGCATTGTGCCTCTTCTAGTTAATTCCGATGCAATTTCTGTGTTTCGTCGTCAATAAGAAGATCAAAGGGATACAGTAAACCTTAAGTGAGGCATCGGAATCTATAACTAGTGTCGCAGGAATGGTTCAAAACATAGACAGTAAGAAGAGTAAGTCTTCTTGTACTCAAGTCGTCATTCTGCCTTTTGTATTTAATTCCGATGCAATTTCTGTGTTCCATCGTCAATAAGAAGGTCAGAGGGATACAGTAAACCTGAAGTGAAGCATCGGAATCTATAACTAGTGTCACAGGAATGGTTCAAAACATAGACAGTAAGAAGAGTCAGTCTTCATGTTCTTAAGTCTGCATTGTGCCTTTTGTATTTAATTCCGATGCAATTTTTGTGTTTCATCGTCAATAAGAAGGTCAGAGGGATACAGTAAACCTGATGTGAAGCATCGGAATCTATAACTAGTGTCACAGGAATGGTTCAAAACATAGACAGTAAGAAGAGTCAGTTTTCTTGTACTTAAATCGGCATTGTGCCTTTTGTATTTGATTCCGATGCAATTTCTGTGTTTCATCGTCAATAAGAATGTCAGAGCGATACAGTAAACCTGAAGTGAAGTATCGGAATCGATAACTGGAGTCACAGGAATGGTTCAAAACACAGACAGTAAGAAAAGGCAGATGTCTTGTACTTAGGTCGGCATTTTGCCTTTTGTATTTAATTCCGATGCAATTTCTGAATTTAATCGTCAATAAGAAGGTCAGAGGCATTCAGTAATCATATAGTGAAGCACCGGAATCTAAAACTTGTATCACAGGAAATGTCAAAAAGTAGTCAGTAAGAAGAGTCAGTCTTCTTGTACTTAAGTCGGCATTCTCCCTTTTCTATTTCATTCCGATGCAATTACTGTGTTTCATCGTCAATAAGAAGGTCAGAGGGATACAGTAAACCCGAAGTGAAGCATCGGAATCTATAACTAGTGTCACAGGAATGGTTCAGAACATTGACAGTTAGAAGAGTCAGTCTTCTTGTACTTAAGTCGGCAATGTGACATTTACATTTAATACCGATGCAATTTCCCTGTTTCATCGGCAATAAGAAGGTCCAAGGGATACAGTAAATCTGAAGTGAAGCATCGGAATCTATAACTAGTGTCACAGGAATGGTTCAAAACATAGACAGTAGGAAGAGCCAGTGTTCTTGTACTTATGTCGGCATTGTGACTATTGTGTTTAATTCCGATGTAATTTCTGGGATTCATCGTCAATAAGAAGGTCAGAGAGATACAGTAAACCTGAAGTGAAGCATCGGAATCTATAACTAGTGTCACGGGAATGCTTCAAAACATAGACAGTAAGAAGAGTCAGTTTTCTTGTACTTAAGTCGGCATTGTGCCTTTTCTATTTAATTCTGATGCAATTTCTGTGTTTCATCGTCAATAAGAAGGTCAGAGGGATACAGTAAACCTGAAGTGAAACATCGGAATCTATGACTAGTGTCACAGGAATGGTTCAAAGCATAGACAGTAAGAAGAGCCAGTCTTCTTGTACTTGAGTCGGCATTGTGCTTATGTATTTAATTCCGATGCAATTTCTGTGTTTCATCGTCAATAAGACGGTCAGAGGGGTACAGTAAACAAGAAGTGAAGCATCGGAATCTATAACTAGTGTCACAGGAATGGTTCAAAACATAGACAGTAAGAAGAGCCAGTCTTCATGTACATGAGTCGGCATTGTGCCTTTTGTTTTTAATTCCGATGCAATTTCTGTGTTTCATCGTCAATAAGAAGGTCAGTGGGATACAGTAAACCCGAAGTGAAGCATCGGAATCTACAACAAGTGTCACAGGAATTGTTCAAAGCATAGCCGGTAGGAAGAGTCAGCCTTCTTGTACTTAAGTCGGAATTGTGCCTTTTCTATCTAATTCTGATGCAATTTCTGTGTATCATCGTCAATAAGAAGGTCAGAGAGATACAGTAAACCCGAAGTGAAGCATCGGAATCTACAACTAGTGTCACAGGAATGGTTCAAAGCATAGACAGTAAGAAGAGCCAGTCTTCTTGTACTTGAGTAGGCATTGTGCTTATGTATTTAATTCCGATGCAATTTCTGTGTTTCATCGTCAATAAGACGGTCAGAGGGGTACAGTAAACCAGAAGTGAAGCATCGGAATCTATAACTAGTGTCACAGGAATGGTTCAAAACATAGACAGTAGGAAGAGCCAGTTTTCTTGTACTTGATTCGGCATTGTGCCTTTTGTATTTAATTCCGCTGCAATATCTGTGTTTCATCGTCAATACGAAGGTCAGAGGGATACAGTAAACGTGAAGTGAAGCATCGGAATGTGTAACTAGTGTCACAGGAATGGTTCAAAACATAGACGGTAAGAAGAGTCAGTTATCTTGTACTTAAGTCGGCATTGTGCCTCTTCTAGTTAATTCCGATGCAATTTCTGTGTTTCGTCGTCAATAAGAAGATCAAAGGGATACAGTAAACCTTAAGTGAGGCATCGGAATCTATAACTAGTGTCACAGGAATGGTTCAAAACATAGACAGTAAGAAGAGTAAGTCTTCTTGTACTCAAGTCGTCATTCTGCCTTTTGTATTTAATTCCGATGCAATCTCTGTGTTTCATCGTCAATAAGAAGGTCAGAGGGATACAGTAAACCTGAAGTGAAGCATCGGAATCTATAACTAGTGTCACAGGAATGGTTCAAAACATAGACAGAAAGAAGAGTCAGTCTTCGTGTACTTAAGTCTGCATTGTGCCCTTTGTATTTAATTCCGATGCAATTTTTGTGTTTCATCGTCAATAAGATGGTCAGAGGGATACAGTAAACCTGATGTGAAGCATCGGAATCTATAACTAGTGTCACAGGTATGGTTCAAAACATAGACGGTAGGAAGAGTCCGCCTTCTTGTACTTAAGTCGAAATTGTGCCTTTTGTATTTAATTCCTATGTCATTTCTGTGTTTCATCGTCAATACGAAGGTCAGAGGGATACAGTAAACGTGAAGTGAAGCATCGGAATGTGTAACGAGTGTCACAGGAATGGTTCAAAACATAGACGGTAAGAAGAGTCAGTTATCTTGTACTTAAGTCGGCATTGTGCCTCTTCTATTTAATTCCGATGCAATTTCTGTGTTTCGTCGTCAATAATAAGGTCCAAGGGATACAGTAAACCTGAAGTGAAGCATCGGAATCTATATCTAGTGTCACAGGAAAGATTCAAATCATACACAGTAAGAAGAGTCAGTCTTCTTGTACATGAGTCGGCATTGTGCCTTTTGTATTTAATTCCGATGCAATTACTGTGGTTCATTGACAATAAGAAGGTCAGAGGGATGCAGTAAACCTGAAGAGAACCATCGGAATCTATAACTAGTGTCACAGGAATGGTTCAAAACATACACAGCAAGAAGATTCAGTCCTCTTGTACTTATGTCGGCATTGTGCCTTTTGTATTTAATTCCGATGCAATCTCTGTGTTTCGTCGACAATAAGAAGGTCGAAGGGATACAGTAAACCTGAATTGAAGGATCGGAATCTATAACTAGTGTCATAGGAATGGTTAAAACATAGACAGTGGGAAGGGTCAGTCTTCTTGTACTTAAGTCGGCATTGTGCCTTTTGTATTTAATTCCGATGCAATTTCTGTGTTTCATCATCAATAAGAAGGTCCAAAGGATACAGTAAACCTGAAGTGAAGCTTCGGAATCTATAACTAGTGGCACAGGAATGGTGCAGAACATAGAAAGTAAGAAGAATCAGTCATCTTGTTCTTAAGTCAGCATTGTGACTTTTGTATTTAATTCCGATTCTATTTCTGTGTTTCACGTCAATAAGAGTGTTAGAGGGATACAGTAAACCAGAAGTGAAGCATCGGAATCTATAACTAGTGTCACAGGAATGGTTCAAATCATAGACAGTTGGAAGAGTCAGTCTTCTTGTACTTAAGTCGGCATTGCTCCTTTTCTACTTAATTCCGATGCAATTTCTGTGTTTCATCGTCAATAAGAACGTCCAAGGGATGCAGTAAACCTGAAGTGAAGCATCGGAATCTATAACTAGTGTGACAGGAATGGTTCAAAACATAGGCAGTAATAAGAGTCAGTCTTCTTGTACTTAAGTCGGCATTGTGCCTTTTGTATTTAATTCCGATGCAATTTCTGTGTTTCATCGTCAATAAGAAGGTCCAAGGGATACATTAAACCTGAAGTGATGCATCGGAATCTATAACTAGTGTCACAGGAATGGTTCAAAACATAGACAGTAAGACGAGTCAGTCTTCTTGTACTTAAGTCGGCATTGTGCCTTTTGTATTTAATTCCGATGCAATTTCTGTGTTTCATCGTCAATATGAACGTCAGAGGGATACAGTAAACCTGAAGTGAAGCATCGTAATCTATAACTAGAGTCACAGGAATGGTACAAAGCATAGACAGTAGGAAGAGTCAGTCTTCTTGTACATAATTCGACATTAAGCCATTTCTAGTTAATTCCGATGCAATTTCTGTGTTTCGTCGTCAATAAGAAGGTCCAAGGGATACAGTAAACCTGAAGTGAAGCATCGGAATCTATAACTGGTGTCACAGAAAAGGTTCAAAACATAGACGGTTAGAAGAGTCAGTCTTCTTGTACTTAAGTCGACATTGTGCCTTTTGTATTTAATTCCGATGCATTTTCTGTGTGTCATCGTGAATATGAACGTCAGAGGGATACAGTAAACCTGAAGTGAAGCATCGTAATCTATAACTAGAGTCACAGGAATGGTTCAAAGCATAGACAGTAGGAAGAGTCAGTCTTCTTGAACATAATTCGACGTTGTGCCTTTTCTATTTAATTCCGATGCAATTTCTGTGTTTCGTCGTCAATAAGAGGGTCAGAGGGATACAGTAAACCTAAAGTGAAGCATCAGAATCTATAACTAGTGTCACAGGAATGGTTGAAAACATACACAGCAAGAAGAGTCAGTCTTCTTGTACTTAAGTCAGCATTGTGCCTTTTGTATTTAATTCCAATGCAATTTCTGTGTTTCATCGTCAATAAGAAGATCCAAGGGATACAGTAAACCTGAAGTGGAAGTGATGCATCGGAATCTATAACTAGTGTCACAGGATTGGTTCAAAACATAGACAGTAGGAAGGGTCAGTCTTCTTGTACTTAAGTCGGCATTGTGCCTTTTGTATTTAATTCCGATGCAATTTCTGTGTTTCATCGTCATTAAGAAGGTCCAAGGGATACAGTAAACCTGAAGTGAAGCATCGGAATCTATAACTAGTGTCACAGGAATGGTTCAAAACGTAGACACTAAGAAGAGTCAGTCTTCTTGTACTTAAGTCGGCATTGTGCCTTTTGTATTTACTTCCGATGCAATTTCTGTGTTTCATCGTCAATAAGAATGTCCAAGGAATACAGTAAACATATAGTGAAGCATCGGAAGCTAAAACTGGTCTCACAGGAAATGTTCAAATCACAGTCAGTAACAAGAGTCAGTCTCCTTATACTTAAGTCGGCTTTGTGCCTTTTGTGTTTAATTCCGATGCAATTTCTGTGTTTCATCTTCAATTAGCAGGTCCAAAGGATACAGTAAACATATAGTGAAGCATCGGAATCTTAAACTGGTCTCACAGGAAATGTTCACAACATAGTCAGTAAGAAGGGTCATTCTTCTTGTACTTAAGTCGGCACTGTGCCGTTTGTATTTAATTCCGATGCAATTTCTGTGTTTCATCGTCAATAAGAATGTGAGAGGGATACAGTGAACCTGAAGTGAAGCATCGGAATCTAGAACTAGTGTCACAGGAATGGTTCAAAACATAGACAGTAGCAAGAGTCACTCTTCTTGTACTTAAGTCGGCATTGTGCATTTCTATTTAATTCCGATGCAATTTCTGTGTTTCGTCGTCAATAATAAGGTCCAAGGGATACAGTAAACCTGAAGTGAAGCATCGGAATCTATATCTAGTGTCACAGGAAAGGTTCAAATCATAGACAGTAAGAAGAGTCAGTCTTCTTGTACATGAGTCGGCATTGTGCCATTTTAGTTTAATTCCGATGCAATTACTGTGGTTCATTGACAATAAGAAGGTCAGAGGGATACAGTAAACCGGAAGAGAACCATCGGAATCTATAACTAGTGTCACAGGAATGGTTCAAAACATACACAGCAAGAAGAGTCAGTCTTCTTGTACTTATGTCGGCATTGTGCCTTTTGTATTTAATTCCGATGCAATTTCTGTGTTTCGTCGTCAATAAGAAGGTCGAAGGGATACAGTAAACCTGAGGTGAAGCATCGGAATCTAAAACCGGTCTCACAGGAAAGGTTCAAAACATCGAGAGTGAGAAGAGCCAGTCATCTAGTATTTGAGTCGGCGTGTGCCTTTTGTATTTAATTCCGATGCAATTTCTGTGTTTCATCGTCAATAAGAAGGTCAGAGGGATACAGTAAACCTGAAGTGAAGCATCGGAATCTATAACTAGTGTCACAGGAATGGTTAAAACATAGACAGTGGGAAGGGTCAGTCTTCTTGTACTTAAGTCGGCATTGTGCATTTTGTATTTAATTCTGATGCAAATTCTGTGTTTCATCATCAATAAGAGGGTCCAAAGGATACAGTAAACCTGAAGTGAAGCTTCGGAATCTATAACTTGTGGCACCGGAATGGTTCAAATCATAGACAGTAAGAAGAATCAGTCTTCTTGTTCTTAAGTCAGCATTGTGCCTATTGTATTTAATTCCGATGCTATTTCTGTGTTTCATCGTCAATAAGAGTGTCAGAGGGATACAGTAAACCAGAAGTGAAGCATCGGAATCTATAACTAGTGTCACAGGAATGGATCAAATCATAGACAGTTGGAAGAGTCAGTCTTCTTGTACTTAAGTCGGCATTGTGCCTTTTCTACTTAATTCCGATGCTATTTATGTGTTTCGTCGTCAACAAGAAGGTCCAAGGGATACAGTAAACCTGAAGTGAAGCGTCGGAATCCAAAACCGGTCTCACAGGAAAGGTTCAAAACATAGAGAGTAAGATGAGCCAGTCATCTTGTATTTGAGTCGGCATTGTGCATTTTGAATTTAATTCCGATGCAATTTCTGCGTTTCATCGTCAATAAGAAGGTCAGAGGGATACAGTAAACCTGAAGTGAAGCATCGGAATCTATAACTAGTGTCACAGGAATGTTTAAAACATAGACAGTAGGAAGAATCAGTCTTCTTGTACTTAAGTCGGCATTGTGCCTTTTCTATTTAATCCCGATTCAATTTCTGTGTTTCGTCGGCAATAAGAAGGTCCAAGGGATACAGTAAACGTGAAGTGAAGCATCGGAATCTATAACTAGTGTCACAGGAATGGTGAAAACATAGACAGTAGGAAGGGTCAGTCTTCTTGTACTTAAGTCGGCATTGTGCCTTTTGTCTTTAATCCTGATTCAATTTCTGTGTTTCGTCGTCAATAAGAAAGTCCAAGGGATACAGTAAACCTGAAGTGAAGCATCGGAATCTATAACTAGTGTCACAGGAATGGTTCAAAACACAGACAATAAGATGAGTCAGTCTTCTTGTACTTAAGTCGGCATTGCACCTTTTGTATTTAATTCCGATGCAATTTCTGTGTTTCATCGTCAACAAGAATGTCCCAGGGATACAGTAAACATTTAGTGAAGCATCGGAATGTAAAACTGGTCTCACAGGAAATGTTCAAATCATAGTCAGTAAGAAGAGTCAGTCTTCTTATACTTATGTCGGCATTGTGCCTTTTCTACTTAATTCCGATGCAATTCCTGTGTTTCGTCGGCAATAAGAAGGTCCAAGGGATTCAGTAAACCTGATGTGAATCATCGGAATCTAAAACCGGTCTCACAGGAAAGGTTCAAAGCATAGAGAGTAAGAAGAGCCAGTCATCTTGTATTTGTGTCGGCATTGTGCCTCTTGTAATTAATTCCGATGCAATTTCTGTGTTTCATCGTCAATATGAACGTCAGAGGGATACGGTAAACCTGAAGTGAAGTATCGGAATCTATAACTAGAGTCTCAGGAATGGATCAAAGCATAGACAGTAGGAAGAGTCAGTCTTCCTGTACTTAAGACGGCATTGTGCCTTTTGTATTTAATTCCGATGCAATTTCTGTGTTTCATCGTCAATATGAACGTCAGAGGGATACGGTAAACATGAAGTGAAGCATCGGAATCTATATCTAGTGTCACAGGAATGGTTCAAAGCATAGACATGGAAGAGGCTATCTTCTTGTACTTAAGTCGGCATTGTGCCTTTTCTATTTAATTCCGATGCAATTTCTGTGTTTCGTCGTCAATAAGAAGGTCCAAGGGAAACAGTAAACCTGAAGTGAAGCATCGGAATCTATAATTAGTGTCACAGAAAAGGTTCAAAACATAGACAGTAAGAAGAGTCAGTCTTCTTGTACTTAAGTCGGCATTGTGTCTTTTGTATTTAATTCCGATGCAATTTCTGTGTTTCATCGTCAATATGAACGTCAGAGGGATACGGTAAACCTGAAGTGAAGTATCGGAATCTATAACTAGAGTCTCAGGAATGGTACAAAGCATAGACAGTAGGAAGAGTCAGTCTTCTTGTACTTAATTCGGCATTGTGCCTTTTCTATTTAACTCCGATGCAATTTCTGTGTTTCGTCGTCAATAAGAGGGTCAGAGGGATACAGTAAACCTGAAGTGTAGCATCGGAATCTATAACTAGTGTCACAGGAATGGTTCAAAACATAGACAGTAAGAAGAGTCAGTCTTCTTGTACTTAATTCGGCATTGTGTCTTTTCTATTTAATTCCGATGCAATTTCTGTGTTTCGTCGTCAATAAGAGGGTCCGAGGGATACAGTAAACCTGAAGTGAAACATCGGAATCTATAACTAGTGTCACAGGAATGGTTCAAAACATACACAGCAAGAAGAGTAAGTCTTCTTGTACTTATGTCGGCATTGTGCTTTTGTATTTAATTCCGATGCAATTTCTGTGTTTCGTCGTCAATAAGAAGGTCGAAGGGATACAGTAAACCTGAAGTGAAGCACCGGAATCTAAAACCGGTCTCACAGGAAAGGTTCAAAGCATCGAGAGTGAAAAGAGCCAGTCATCTTGTATTTGAGTCGGCAGTGTGCCTTTTGTATTTAATTCCGATGCAATTTCTGTGTTTCATCGTCAATAAGAAGGTCAGAGGGATACAGTAAACCTGAAGTGAAGCATCGGAATCTATAACTAGTGTCACAGGAATGGTTAAAACATAGACAGTGGGAAGGGTCAGTCTTCTTGTACTTAAGTCGGCATTGTGCCTTTTGTATTTAATTCCGATGCAAATCCTGTGTTTCATCATCAATAAGAAGGTCCAAAGGATACAGTAAACCTGAAGTGAAGGCTCGGAATCTATAACTAGTGGCACAGGAGTGGTTCAAAACATAGACAGTAAGAAGAATCAGTCTTCATGTTCTTAATTCAGCATTGTGCCTTTTGTATTTAATTCCGATGCTATTTCTGTGTTTCATCGTCAATAAGAGTGTCAGAGGGATACAGTAAACCTGACGTGAAGCATCGGAATCTATAACTAGTGTCACAGGAATGGTTCAAATCATAGAGAGTTGGAAGATCAGTCTTTTTGTACTGAAGTCGGCATTGTGCCTTTTCTACTTAATTCCGATGCAAATTCTGTGTTTCGTCGTCAACAAGAAGGTCCAAGGGATACAGTGAACCTGAAGTGAACCATCCGAATCTAAAACCGGTCTCACAGGAAAGGTTCAAAATATAGAGAGTAAGATGAGCCAGTCATTTTGTATTTGAGTCGGCATTGTGCATTTTGTATTTAAATCCGATGCAATTTTTGTGTTTGATCGTCAATAAGAAGGTCAGAGGGATACAGTAAACCTGAAGTGAAGCATCGGAATCTATAACTAGAGTCACAGGAATGGTTAAAACATAGATAGTAGGAAGAATCAGTCTTCTTGTACTTAAGTCGGCATTATGCCTTTTCTATTTAATTCCGATTCAATTTCTGTGTTTCGTCGGCAATAAGAAGGTCCAAGGGATACAGTAAACGTGAAGTGAAGCATCGGAATCTATAACTAGTGTCACAGGAATGGTGAAAACATAGACAGTAGGAAGGGTCAGTCTTCTTGTACTTAAGTCGGCATTGTGCCTTTTCTATTTAATCCCGATTCAATTTCTGTGTTTCGTCGGCAATAAGAAGGTCCAAGGGATACAGTAAACGTGTAGTGAAGCATCGGAAACTATAACTAGTGTCACAGGTATCGTGAAAACATAGATAGTAGGAAGGGTCAGCCTTCTTGTACTTAAGTCGGCATTGCGCCTTTTCTATTTAATCCCGATTCAATTCCTGTGTTTCGTCGGCAATAAGAAGGTCTAAGGGATACAGTAAACCTGGAGTGAAGCATCGGAATCTAAAACCGGTCTCACAGGAAAGGTTCAAAGCATAGAGAGTAAGAAGAGCCAGTCATTTTGTATTTGAGTCGGCATTGTGCATTTTGTATTTAAATCCGATGCAATTTCTGTGTTTCATCGTCAATAAGAAGGTCCAAGGGATACAGTAAACGTGAAGTGAAGCATCGGAATCTATAACTAGTGTCACAGGAATGGTGAAAACATAGACAGTAGGAAGGGTCAGTCTTCTTGTACTTAAGTCGGCATTGTGCCTTTTCTATTTAATCCCGATTCAATTTCTGTGTTTCATCGTCAATATGAAGGTCAGAGGGATACAGTAAACCTGAAGTGAAGCAACTGAATCTATAACTAGTGTCACAGGAATGGTTCAAAGCATAGACACGGAAGAGTCAGTCTTGTTGTACTTAATTCGGCATTGTGCCTTTTCTATTTAACTCCGATGCAATTTCTGTGTTTCGTCGTCAATAAGAGGGTCAGAGGGATACAGTAAACCTGAAGTGAAGCATCGGAATCTATAACCATTGTCACAAGATTGGTTCAAAACATAGACAGTAGGAAGAGTCAGTCTTCTTGTACTTAAGTCGGCTTTGTGCATTTTGTATTTAATTCCGATGCAATTTCTGCTTTTCATCGTCAATAAGAAGGTCCAAGGGATACAGTAAACATATAGTGAAGCATCAGAATCTTAAACTGGTCTCACAGGAAATGTTCTCAACATAGTCAGTGAGAAGAGTCAGTCTTCTTGTACTTAAGTCGGCACTGTGCCGTTTGTATTTAATTCCGATGCAATTTCTGTGTTTCATCGTCAATAAGAATGTGAGAGGGATACAGTGAACCTTGAAGTGACGCATCGGAATCTAGAACTAGTGTCACAGGAATGGTACAAAACATAGACAGTAGCAAGAGTCATTCTTCTTGTACTTAAGTCGGCATTGTGCATTTCTATTTAATTCCGATGCAATTTGTGTGTTTCGTCGTCAATAATAAGGTCCAAGGGATACAGTAAACCTGAAGTGAAGCATCGGAATCTATATCTAGTGCCACAGGAAAGCTTCAAATCATAGACAGTAAGAAGAGTCAGTCTTCTTGTACATGAGTCGGCATTGTGCCTTTTGTATTTCATTCCGATGCAATTACTGTGGTTGATTGACAATAAAAAGGTCAGAGGGATACAGTAAACCTGAAGAGAACCATCGGAATCTATAACTAGTGTCACAGGAATGGTTCAAAGCATACACAGCAAGAAGAGTCAGTCTTCTTGTTCTTATGTCGGCATTGTGCCTTTTGTATTTAATTCCGATGCAATTTCTGTGTTTCGTCGTCAATAAGAAGGTCGAAGGGATACAGTAAACCTGAAGTGAAGCATCGGAATCTAAAACCGGTCTCACAGGAAAGGTTCAAATCATCGAGAGTGAGAAGAGCCAGTCATCTTGTATTTGAGTCGGCAGTGTGCCTTTTGTATTTAATGCCGATGCAATTTCTGTGTTTCATCGTCAATAAGAAGGTCAGAGGGATACAGTAAACCTGAAATGAAGCATCGGAATCTATAACTAGTGTCAGAGGAACGGTTAAAACATAGACAGTGGGAAGGGTTAGTCTTCTTGTACTTAAGTCGGCATTGTGCCTTTTGTATATAACTCCGATGCAAATTCTGTGTTTCATCATCAATAAGAAGGTCCAAAGGATACAGTAAACCAGAAGTGAAGCTTCGGAATCTATAACTAGTCTCACAGGAATGGTTCAAAACATAGACAGTAAGAAGAATCAGTATTCTTGTTCTTAAGTCAGCATTGTGCCTTTTGTATTTAATTCCGATGCTATTTCTGTGTTTCATCGTCAATAAGAGTGTCAGAGGGATACAGTAAACCAGAAGTGAAGCATCGGAATCTATTACTAGTGTAACAGGAATGGTTCAAATCATAGACAGTTGGAAGAGTCAGTCTTCTTGTACTTAAGTCGGCATTGTGCCTTTTCTACTTAATTCCGATGCAATTTCTGTGTTTCATCGTCAACAAGAAAGTCCAAGGGATACAGTAAACCTGAAGTGAATCATCGGAATCTAAAACCGGTCTCACAGGAAAGGTTCAAAACATAGATAGTAAGAAGAGCCAGTCATCTTGTATTTGAGTCGACAGTGTGCATTTTGTATTTAATTCCGATGCAATTTCTGCGTTTCATCGTCAATAAGAAGGTCAGAGGGATACAGTAAACCTGAAGTGAAGCATCGGAATCTATAACTAGTGTCACAGGAATGGTTAAAACATAGACAGTAGGAAGAATCAGTCTTCTTGTACTTAAGTCGGCATTGTGCCTTTTCTATTTAATCCCGATTCAATTTCTGTGTTTCGTCGGCAATAAGAAGGTCCAAGGGATACAGTAAACGTGAAGTGAGGCATCGGAATCTATAACTAGTGTCATAGGAATGGTGAAAACATAGACAGTAGGAAGGGTCAGTCTTCTTGTACTTAAGTCGACATTGTCCCTTTTGTATTTAATCCTGATTCAATTTCTGTGTTTCGTCGTCAATAAGAAGATCCAAGGTGTACAGTAAACCTGAAGTGAAGCATCGGAATCTATAACTAGTGTCACAGGAATGGTTCAAATCTTAGACAGTAAGAAGAGTCAGTCTTCTTGTACTTAAGTCGGCATTGTGCCTTTTGTATTTAATTCCGATGCTATTTCTGTGTTTCATCGTCGATAAGATGGTCCAAGGGATACAGTAAACCTGAAGTGAAGCGTCGGAATCTATTACTAGTGTCACAGAAATTGCTCAAAACATAGACAGTAAGAAGAGTCAGTCTTTTTGAACTTAAGTCGGCATTGTGTATTTTGTATTGAATTCCGATGCAAATCCTGTGTTTCATCGTCAATAAGAAGGTCCAAAAGATACAGTAAACCTGAATTGAAGCTTGGGAATCTATAACTAGTGTCACAGGAATGGTTCAAAACATAGACAATAAGAAGAATCATTCTTCTTGTACTTAAGTCGGCGTTGTGCCTTTTGTATTTAATTCCGATGCAATTTCTGTGTTTCGTCGTCAATAAGAAGGTCCAAGGGATACCGTAAACCTATAATGAAGTATCGGAATCTATAACAGGTGTCACAGGAATGGTTCAAAACGTAGACAGTAAGAAGAGTCAGTCTTCTTGTACATATGTCGGCATTGTGCCTTTTGTATTTAAATCCGATGCAATTTCTGTGTTTCATCGTCCATAAGAAGGTCAGAGGGATTCAGTAAACCTGAAGTGAAGCATCGGAATCTATAACTAGTGTCACAGGAATGGTTGAAAACATACACAGCAAGAAGAGTCAGTTTTCTTGTACTTCAGTCGGCATTGTGCCTTTTGTATTTAATTCCGATGCAATTTCTGTGTTTCATCGTAAATAAGTAGGTCCGAGGGATACAGTAAACATATAGTGAAGCATCGGAATCTTAAACTGGTCTCACAGGATATGTTCACAACATAGTCAGTAAGAAGAGTCAGTCTTCTTGTACTTAAGTCGGCACAGTGCCGTTTGTATTTGATTCCGATGCATTTTCTGTGTTTCATCGTCAATAAGAATGTGAGAGGGATACAGTGAACCTGAAGTGAAGCATCGGAATCTAGAACTTGTGTCACAGGAATGGTTCAAATCATAGACAGTAAGAAGAATCAGTCTTCTTGTACATGAGTCGGCATTGTGCCTTTTGTATTTAATTCCGATGCAATTACTGTGGTTCATTGACAATAAGAAGGTCAGAGGGATACAGTAAACCTGAAGAGAACCATCGGAATCTATAACTAGTGTCACAGGAATGGTTCAAAACTTACACAGCAAGAAGAGTCAGTCTTCTTGTACTTATGTCGGCATTGTGCCTTTTGTATTTAGTTCCGATGCAATTTCTGTGTTTCGTCGTCAATAAGAAGGTCGAAGGGATACAGTAAACCTGAAGTGAAGCATCGGAATCTAAAACCGGTCTCACAGGAAAGGTTCAAAACATCGAGAGTGAGAATAGCCAGTCATCTTGTATTTGAGCCGGCAATGTGCCTTTTGAATTTAATTCCGATGCAATTTCTGTGTTTGATCGTCAATAAGAAGGTCAGAGGGATACAGTAAACCTGAAGTGAAGCATCTGAATCTATAACTAGTGTCACAGGAATGGTTAAAACATAGACAGTGGGAAGGGTCAGTCTTCTTGTACTTAAGTCAGCATTGTGCCTTTTGTATTTAATTCCGATGCAAATCCTGTGTTTCATCATCAATAAGAAGGTCCAAAGGATACAGTAAACCTGAAGTGAAGCTTCGGAATCTATAACTAGTGGCACAGGAATGGTTCAAATCATAGACAGTAAGAAGAATCAGTCTTCTTGTTCTTAAGTCAGCATTGTGCCTTTTGTATTTAATTCCGATGCTATTTCTGTGTTTCATCGTCAATAAGAGTGTCAGAGGGATACAGTAAACCTGAAGTGAAGCATCGGAATCTAAAACCGGTCTCACAGGAAAGGTTCAAAACATAGAGAGTAAGAAGAGCCAGCCATCTTGTATTTGAGTCGGCATTGTGCATTTTGAATTTAATTCCGATGCAATTTCTGCGTTTCATCGTCAATAAGAACCTCAGAGGGATACAGTAACCTGAAGTGAAGCATCGGAATCTATAACTAGTGTCACAGGAATGGTTAAAACATAGACAGTAGGAAGAATCAGTCTCCTCGTACTTAAGTCGGCATTGTGCCTTTTCTATTTAATCCCGATTCAATTTCTGTGTTTCGTCGGCAATAAGAAGGTCCAAGGGATACAGTAAACGTGAAGTGAAGCATCCGAATCTATAACTAGTGTCTCAGGAATGGTGAAAACATAGACTGTAGGAAGGGTCAGTCTTCTTGTACTTAAGTCGGCATTGTGCCTTTTGTATTTAATCCTGATTCATATTCTGTGTTTCGTCGTCAACAAGAAGGTCCAAGGGATACAGTAAACCTGAAGTGAAGCATCGGAATCTATATCTAGTGTCACGGGAATGGTTCAAAACATAGACACGGAAGAGACAGTCTTCTTGTACTTAAGTCGGCATTGTGCCTTTCCTATTTAATTCCGATGCAATTTCTGTGTTTCGTCGTCAATAAGAAGGTCGAAGGGATACAGTAAACCTGAAGTGAAGCATCGGAATCTATAACTAGTGTCACAGAATAGGTTCAAAACATAGACAGTAAGAAGAGTCAGTCTTTTGGTACTTGAGTCGGCTTTGTGCCTCTTGTATTCAATTCCGATGCAATTTCTGTGTTTCATCGTCAATAAGAAGGTCAGAGGGATACAGTAAACCTGAAGTGAAGCATCGGAATCTATAACTAGAGTCGCAGGAATGGTTCAAAACATAGAACGTAGGAAGAGTCAGTCTTCTTGTAATTATGTCGGCATTGTGCCTTTTCTATTTAATTTCGATGCAATTTGTGTGTTTCGTCGTCAATAAGAAGGTCAGAGGGATACAGTAGACCTAAAGTGAAGCATCGGAATATATAACTAGTGTCACAGGAATGGTTCAAAACATACACAACAAGAAGGGTCAGTCTTCTTGAACTTAAGTCGGCATTGTGCCTTTCGTATTAAATTCCGATGTAATTTTTGTGTTTCATCGTCAATATGAAGGTCCAAGGGATACTTTAAACCTGAAGTGATGCATCGGAATCTATAACTAGTGTCACAGGAATGGTTCAAAACATAGACAGTAAGACGAGTCAGTCTTCTTGTACTTAAGTCGGCATTGTGCCTTTTGTATTTAATTCCGATGCAATTTCTGTGTTTCATCGTCAATATGAACGTCAGAGGGATACAGTAAACCTGAAGTGAAGCATCGTAATCTATAACTAGAGTCACAGGAATGGTTCAAAGCATAGACAGTAGGAAGAGTCAGTCTTCTTGTACATAATTCGACATTAAGCCTTTTCTAGTTAATTCCGATGCAATTTCTGTGTTTCGTCGTCAATAAGAAGGTCCAAGGGATACAGTAAACCTGAAGTGAAGCATCGGAATCTATAACTGGTGTCACAGAAAAGGTTCAAAACATAGACGGTAAGAAGAGTCAGTCTTCATGTACTTAAGTCGACATTGTGCCTTTTGTATTTAATTCCGATGCATTTTCTGTGTGTCATCGTCAATATGAACGTCAGAGGGATACAGTAAACCTGAAGTGAAGCATCGTAATCTATAACTAGAGTCACAGGAATGGTTCAAAGCATAGACAGTAGGAAGAGTCAGTCTTCTTGTACATAATTCGACGTTGTGCCTTTTCTATTTAATTCCGATGCAATTTCTGTGTTTCGTCGTCAATAAGAGGGTCAGAGGGATACTGTAAACCTAAAGTGAAGCATCGGAATCTATAACTAGTGTCACAGGAATGGTTGAAAACATACACAGCAAGAAGAGTCAGTCTTCTTGTACTTAAGTCAGCATTGTGCCCTTTGTATTTAATTCCAATGCAATTTCTGTGTTTCATCGTCAATAAGAAGATCCAAGGGATACAGTAAACCTGAAGTGATGCATCGGAATCTATAACTAGTGTCACAGGATTGGTTCAAAACATAGACAGTAGGAAGGGACAGTCTTCTTGTACTTAAGTCGGCATTGTGCCTTTTGTATTTAATTCCGATGCAATTTCTGTGTTTCATCGTCATTAAGAAGGTCCAAGGGATACAGTAAACCTGAAGTGAAGCATCGGAATCTATAACTAGTGTCACAGGAATGGTTCAAAACGTAGACACTAAGAAGAGTCAGTCTTCTTGTACTTAAGTCGGCATTGTGCCTTTTGTATTTAATTCCGATGCAATTTCTGTGTTTCATCGTCAATAAGAATGTCCAAGGAATACAGTAAACATATAGTGAAGCATCGGAATCTAAAACTGGTCTCACAGGAAATGTTCAAATCATAGGCAGTAACAAGAGTCAGTCTCCTTATACTTAAGTCGGCTTTGTGCCTTTTGTGTTTAATTCCGATGCAATTTCTGTGTTTCATCTTCAATTAGCAGGTCCAAAGGATACAGTAAACATATAGTGAAGCATCGGAATCTTAAACTGGTCTCACAGGAAATGTTCACAACATAGTCAGTAAGAAGAGTCATTCTTCTTGTACTTAAGTCGGCACTGTGCCGTTTGTATTTAATTCCGATGCAATTTCTGTGTTTCATCGTCAATAAGAATGTGAGAGGGATACAGTGAACCTGAAGTGAAGCATCGGAATCTAGAACTAGTGTCACAGGAATGGTTCAAAACATAGACAGTAGCAAGAGTCACTCTTCTTGTACTTAAGTCGGCATTGTGCATTTCTATTTAATTCCGATGCAATTTCTGTGTTTCGTCGTCAATAATAAGGTCCAAGGGATACAGTAAACCTGAAGTGAAGCATCGGAATCTATATCTAGTGTCACAGGAAAGGTTCAAATCATAGACAGTAAGAAGAGTCAGTCTTCTTGTACATGAGTCGGCATTGTGCCATTTTAGTTTAATTCCGATGCAATTACTGTGGTTCATTGACAATAAGAAGGTCAGAGGGATACAGTAAACCGGAAGAGAACCATCGGAATCTATAACTAGTGTCACAGGAATGGTTCAAAACATACACAGCAAGAAGAGTCAGTCTTCTTGTACTTATGTCGGCATTGTGCCTTTTGTATTTAATTCCGATGCAATTTCTGTGTTTCGTCGTCAATAAGAAGGTCGAAGGGATACAGTAAACCTGAGGTGAAGCATCGGAATCTAAAACCGGTCTCACAGGAAAGGTTCAAAACATCGAGAGTGAGAAGAGCCAGTCATCTAGTATTTGAGTAGGCAGTGTGCCTTTTGTATTTAATTCCGATGCAATTTCTGTGTTTCATCGTCAATAAGAAGGTCAGAGGGATACAGTAAACCTGAAGTGAAGCATCGGAATCTATAACTAGTGTCACAGGAATGGTTAAAACATAGACAGTGGGAAGGGTCAGTCTTCTTGTACTTAACTCGGCATTGTGCATTTTGTATTTAATTCTGATGCAAATTCTGTGTTTCATCATCAATAAGAGGGTCCAAAGGATACAGTAAACCTGAAGTGAAGCTTCGGAATCTATAACTTGTGGCACAGGAATGGTTCAAATCATAGACAGTAAGAAGAATCAGTCTTCTTGTTCTTAAGTCAGCATTGTGCCTATTGTATTTAATTCCGATGCTATTTCTGTGTTTCATCGTCAATAAGAGTGTCAGAGGGATACAGTAAACCAGAAGTGAAGCATCGGAATCTATAACTAGTGTCACAGGAATGGATCAAATCATAGACAGTTGGAAGAGTCAGTCTTCTTGTACTTAAGTCGGCATTGTGCCTTTTCTACTTAATTCCGATGCTATTTATGTGTTTCGTCGTCAACAAGAAGGTCCAAGGGATACAGTAAACCTGAAGTGAAGCGTCGGAATCCAAAACCGGTCTCACAGGAAAGGTTCAAAACATAGAGAGTAAGAAGAGCTAGTCATCTTGTATTTGAGTCGGCATTGTGCATTTTGAATTTAATTCCGATGCAATTTCGGCGTTTCATCGTCAATAAGAAGGTCAGAGGGATACAGTAAACCTGAAGTGAAGCATCGGAATCTATAACTAGTGTCACAGGAATGTTTAAAACATAGACAGTAGGAAGAATCAGTCTTCTTGTACTTAAGTCGGCATTGTGCCTTTTCTATTTAATCCCGATTCAATTTCTGTGTTTCGTCGGCAATAAGAAGGTCCAAGGGATACAGTAAACGTGAAGTGAAGCATCGGAATCTATAACTAGTGTCACAGGAATGGTGAAAACATAGACAGTAGGAAGGGTCAGTATTGTTGTACTTAAGTCGGCATTGTGCCTTTTGTATTTAATCCTGATTCAATTTCTGTGTTTCGTCGTCAATAAGAAAGTCCAAGGGATACAGTAAACCTGAAGTGAAGCATCGGAATCTATAACTAGTGTCACAGGAATGGTTCAAAACACAGACAGTAAGATGAGTCAGTCTTCTTGTACTTAAGTCGGCATTGCGCCTTTTGTATTTAATTCCGATGCAATTTCTGTGTTTCATCGTCAACAAGAATGTCCCAGGGATACAGTAAACATTTAGTGAAGCATCGGAATGTAAAACTGGTCTCACAGGAAATGTTCAAATCATAGTCAGTAAGAAGAGTCAGTCTTCTTATACTTATGTCGGCATTGTGCCTTTTCTATTTAATTCCGATGCAATTTCTGTGTTTCGTCGTCAATAAGAAGGTCCAAGGGAAACAGTAAACCTGAAGTGAAGCATCGGAATCTATAATTAGTGTCACAGAAAAGGTTCAAAACATAGACAGTAAGAAGAGTCAGTCTTCTTGTACTTAAGTCGGCATTGTGCCTTTTGTATTTAATTCCGATGCAATTTCTGTGTTTCATCGTCAATATGAACGTCAGAGGGATACGGTAAACCTGAAGTGAAGTATCGGAATCTATAACTAGAGTCTCAGGAATGGTTCAAAGCATAGACAGTAGGAAGAGTCAGTCTTCTTGTACTTAATTCGGCATTGTGCCTTTTCTATTTAACTCCGATGCAATTTCTGTGTTTCGTCGTCAATAAGAGGGTCAGAGGGATACAGTAAACCTGAAGTGTAGCATCGGAATCTATAACTAGTGTCACAGGAATGGTTCAAAACATAGACAGTAAGAAGAGTCAGTCTTCTTGTACTTGAGTCGACATTGTGCCCTTTGTATTTCATTCCGATGCAATTTCTGTGTTTCATCGTCAATATGAACGTCAGAGGGATACAGTAAACCTGAAGTGAAGCATCGGAATCTATAACTAGAGTCACAGGAATGGTTCAAAGCATAGACAGTGGGAAGGGTCAGTCTTCTTGTACTTAAGTCGGCATTGTGCCTTTTGTATTTAATTCCGATGCAAATCCGGTGTTTCATCATCAATAAGAAGGTCCAAAGGATACAGTAAACCTGAAGTGAAGGCTCGGAATCTATAACTAGTGGCACAGGAGTGGTTCAAAACATAGACAGTAAGAAGAATCAGTCTTCATGTTCTTAATTCAGCATTGTGCCTTTTGTATTTAATTCCGATGCTATTTCTGTGTTTCATCGTCAATAAGAGTGTCAGAGGGATACAGTAAACCTGACGTGAAGCATCGGAATCTATAACTAGTGTCACAGGAATGGTTCAAATCATAGAGAGTTGGAAGATCAGTCTTTTTGTACTTAAGTCGGCATTGTGCCTTTTCTACTTAATTCCCATGCAAATTCTGTGTTTCGTCGTCAACAAGAAGGTCCAAGGGATACAGTGAACCTGAAGTGAACCATCCGAATCTAAAACCGGTCTCACAGGAAAGGTTCAAAACATAGAGAGTAAGATGAGCCAGTCATTTTGTATTTGAGTCGGCATTGTGCATTTTGTATTTAAATCCGATGCAATTTTTGTGTTTCATCGTCAATAAGAAGGTCAGAGGGATACAGTAAACCTGAAGTGAAGCATCGGAATCTATAACTAGAGTCACAGGAATGGTTAAAACATAGACAGTAGGAAGAATCAGTCTTCTTGTACTTAAGTCGGCATTATGCCTTTTCTATTTAATTCCGATTCAATTTCTGTGTTTCGTCGGCAATAAGAAGGTCCAAGGGATACAGTAAACGTGAAGTGAAGCATCGGAATCTATAACTAGTGTCACAGGAATGGTGAAAACATTGACAGTAGGAAGGGTCAGTCTTCTTGTACTTAAGTCGGCATTGTGCCTTTTCTATTTAATCCCGATTCAATTTCTGTGTTTCGTCGGCAATAAGAAGGTCCAAGGGATACAGTAAACGTGTAGTGTAGCATCGGAAACTATAACTAGTGTCACAGGTATCGTGAAAACATAGATAGTAGGAAGGGTCAGCCTTCTTGTACTTAAGTCGGCATTGCGCCTTTTCTATTTTATCCCGATTCAATTCCTGTGTTTCGTCGGCAATAAGAAGGTCTAAGGGATACAGTAAACCTGGAGTGAAGCATCGGAATCTAAAACCGGTCTCACAGGAAAGGTTCAAAGCATAGAGAGTAAGAAGAGCCAGTCATTTTGTATTTGAGTCGGCATTGTGCATTTTGTATTTAAATCCCATGCAATTTCTGTGTTTCATCGTCAATAAGAAGGTCCAAGGGATACAGTAAACGTGAAGTGAAGCATCGGAATCTATAACTAGTGTCACAGGAATGGTGAAAACATAGACAGTAGGAAGGGTCAGTCTTCTTGTACTTAAGTCGGCATTGTGCCTTTTCTATTTAATCCCGATTCAATTTCTGTGTTTCATCGTCAATATGAAGGTCAGAGGGATACAGTAAACCTGAAGTGAAGCAACTGAATCTATAACTAGAGTCACAGGAATGGTTCAAAGCATAGACACGGAAGAGTCAGTCTTGTTGTACTTAATTCGGCATTGTGCCTTCTCTATTTAACTCCGATGCAATTTCTGTGTTTCGTCGTCAATAAGAGGGTCAGAGGGATACAGTAAACCTGAAGTGAAGCATCGGAATCTATAACCATTGTCACAGGATTGGTTCAAAACATAGACAGTAGGAAGAGTCAGTCTTCTTGTACTTAAGTCGGCTTTGTGCATTTTGTATTTAATTCCGATGCAATTTCTGCTTTTCATCGTCAATAAGAAGGTCCAAGGGATACAGTAAACATATAGTGAAGCATCAGAATCTTAAACTGGTCTCACAGGAAATGTTCTCAACATAGTCAGTGAGAAGAGGCAGTCTTCTTGTACTTAAGTCGGCACTGTGCCGTTTGTATTTAATTCCGATGCAATTTCTGTGTTTCATCGTCAATAAGAATGTGAGAGGGATACAGTGAACCTTGAAGTGACGCATCGGAATCTAGAACTAGTGTCACAGGAATGGTACAAAACATAGACAGTAGCAAGAGTCATTCTTCTTGTACTTAAGTCGGCATTGTGCATTTCTATTTAATTCCGATGCAATTTGTGTGTTTCGTCGTCAATAATAAGGTCCAAGGGATACAGTAAACCTGAAGTGAAGCATCGGAATCTATATCTAGTGCCGCAGGAAAGCTTCAAATCATAGACAGTAAGAAGAGTCAGTCTTCTTGTACATGAGTCGGCATTGTGCCTTTTGTATTTCATTCCGATGCAATTACTGTGGTTGATTGACAATAAGAAGGTCAGAGGGATACAGTAAACCTGAAGAGAACCATCGGAATCTATAACTAGTGTCACAGGAATGGTTCAAAGCATACACAGCAAGAAGAGTCAGTCTTCCTGTTCTTATGTCGGCATTGTGCCTTTTGTATTTAATTCCGATGCAATTTCTGTGTTTCGTCGTCAATAAGAAGGTCGAAGGGATACAGTAAACCTGAAGTGAAGCATCGGAATCTAAAACCGGTCTCACAGGAAAGGTTCAAATCATCGAGAGTGAGAAGAGCCAGTCATCTTGTATTTGAGTCGGCAGTGTGCCTTTTGTATTTAATGCCGATGCAATTTCTGTGTTTCATCGTCAATAAGAAGGTCAGAGGGATACAGTAAACCTGAAATGAAGCATCGGAATCTATAACTAGTGTCAGAGGAACGGTTAAAACATAGACAGTGGGAAGGGTTAGTCTTCTTGTACTTAAGTCGGCATTGTGCCTTTTGTATACAACTCCGATGCAAATTCTGTGTTTCATCATCAATAAGAAGGTCCAAAGGATACAGTAAACCAGAAGTGAAGCTTCGGAATCTATAACTAGTCTCACAGGAATGGTTCAAAACATAGACAGTAAGAAGAATCAGTCTTCTTGTTCATAAGTCAGCATTGTGCCTTTTGTATTTAATTCCGATGCTATTTCTGTGTTTCATCGTCAATAAGAGTGTCAGAGGGATACAGTAAACCAGAAGTGAAGCATCGGAATCTATTACTAGTGTAACAGGAATGGTTCAAATCATAGACAGTTGGAAGAGTCAGTCTTCTTGTACTTAAGTCGGCATTGTGCCTTTTCTACTTAATTCCGATGCAATTTCTGTGTTTCATCGTCAACAAGAAGGTCCAAGGGATACAGTAAACCTGAAGTGAATCATCGGAATCTAAAACCGGTCTCACAGGAAAGGTTCAAAACATAGATAGTAAGAAGAGCCAGTCATCTTGTATTTGAGTCGACAGTGTGCATTTTGTATTTAATTCCGATGCAATTTCTGCGTTTCATCGTCAATAAGAAGGTCAGAGGGATACAGTAAACCTGAAGTGAAGCATCGGAATCTATAACTAGTGTCACAGGAATGGTTAAAACATAGACAGTAGGAAGAATCAGTCTTCTTGTACTTAAGTCGGCATTGTGCCTTTTCTATTTAATCCCGATTGAATTTCTGTGTTTCGTCGGCAATAAGAAGGTCCAAGGGATACAGTAAACGTGAAGTGAGGCATCGGAATCTATAACTAGTGTCATAGGAATGGTGAAAACATAGACAGTAGGAAGGGTCAGTCTTCTTGTACTTAAGTCGACATTGTGCCTTTTGTATTTAATCCTGATTCAATTTCTGTGTTTCGTCGTCAATAAGAAGGTCCAAGGTGTACAGTAAACCTGAAGTGAAGCATCGGAATCTATAACTAGTGTCACAGGAATGGTTCAAAACTTAGACAGTAAGAAGAGTCAGTCTTCTTGTACTTAAGTCGGCATTGTGCCTTTTGTATTTAATTCCGATGCTATTTCTGTGTTTCATCGTCGATAAGATGGTCCAAGGGATACAGTAAACCTGAAGTGAAGCGTCGGAATCTATTACTAGTGTCACAGAAATTGCTCAAAACATAGACAGTAAGAAGAGTCAGTCTTTTTGAACTTAAGTCGGCATTGTGAATTTTGTATTGAATTCCGATGCAAATCCTGTGTTTCATCGTCAATAAGAAGGTCCAAAAGATACAGTAAACCGGAATTGAAGCTTGGGAATCTATAACTAGTGTCACAGGAATGGTTCAAAACATAGACAATAAGAAGAATCATTGTTCTTGTACCTAAGTCGGCGTTGTGCCTTTTGTATTTAATTCCGATGCAATTTCTGTGTTTCGTCGTCAATAAGAAGGTCCAAGGGATACCGTAAACCTATAATGAAGTATCGGAATCTATAACAGGTGTCACAGGAATGGTTCAAAACGTAGACAGTAAGAAGAGTCAGTCTTCTTGTACATATGTCGGCATTGTGCCTTTTGCATTTAATTCCGATGCAATTTCTGTGTTTCATCGTCCATAAGAAGGTCAGAGGGATTCAGTAAACCTGAAGTGAAGCATCGGAATCTATAACTAGTGTCACAGGAATGGTTGAAAACATACACAGCAAGAAGAGTCAGTTTTCTTGTACCTCAGTCGGCATTGTGCCTTTTGTATTTAATTCCAATGCAATTTCTGTGTTTCATCGTCAATAAGATGGTCCAAGGTATACAGTAAACATATAGTGAGGCATCGGAATCTAAAACTGGTCTCACAGGCAATGTTCAAATCATAGTCAGTAAGAAGAGTCAGTCTGCTTATACTTAAGTCGTCTTTGTGCCTTTTGTATTTAATTCCGATGCAATTTCTGTGTTTCATCGTAAATAAGAAGGTCCAAGGGATACAGTAAACATATAGTGAAGCATCGGAATCTTAAACTGGTCTCACAGGAAATGTTCACAACATAGTCAGTAAGAAGAGTCAGTCTTCTTGTACTTAAGTCGGCACAGTGCCGTTTGTATTTGATTCCGATGCATTTTCTGTGTTTCATCGTCAATAAGTATGTGAGAGGGATACAGTGAACCTGAAGTGAAGCATCGGAATCTAGAACTTGTGTCACAGGAATGGTTCAAATCATAGACAGTAAGAAGAATCAGTCTTCTTGTACATGAGTCGGCATTGTGCCTTTTGTATTTAATTCCGATGCAATTACTGTGGTTCATTGACAATAAGAAGGTCAGAGGGATACAGTAAACCTGAAGAGAACCATCGGAATCTATAACTAGTGTCACAGGAATGGTTCAAAACTTACACAGCAAGAAGAGTCAGTCTTCTTGTACTTATGTCGGCCTTGTGCCTTTTGTATTTAGTTCCGATGCAATTTCTGTGTTTCGTCGTCAATAAGAAGGTCGAAGGGATACAGTAAACCTGAAGTGAAGCATCGGAATCTAAAACCGGTCTCACAGGAAAGGTTCAAAACATCGAGAGTGAGAATAGCCAGTCATCTTGTATTTGAGCCGGCAATGTGCCTTTTGAATTTAATTCCGATGCAATTTCTGTGTTTCATCGTCAATAAGAAGGTCAGAGGGATACAGTAAACCTGAAGTGAAGCATCTGAATCTATAACTAGTGTCACAGGAATGGTTAAAACATAGACAGTGGGAAGGGTCAGTCTTCTTGTACTTAAGCCAGCATTGTGCCTTTTGTATTTAATTCCGATGCAAATCCTGTGTTTCATCATCAATAAGAAGGTCCAAAGGATACAGTAAACCTGAAGTGAAGCTTCGGAATCTATAACTAGTGGCACAGGAATGGTTCAAATCATAGACAGTAAGAAGAATCAGTCTTCTTGTTCTTAAGTCAGCATTGTGCCTTTTGTATTTAATTCCGATGCTATTTCTGTGTTTCATCGTCAATAAGAGTGTCAGAGGGATACAGTAAACCTTAAGTGAAGCATCGGAATCTAAAACCGGTCTCACAGGAAAGGTTCAAAACATAGAGAGTAAGAAGAGCCAGCCATCTTGTATTTGAGTCGGCATTGTGCATTTTGAATTTAATTCCGATGCAATTTCTGCGTTTCATCGTCAATAAGAACCTCAGAGGGATACAGTAACCTGAAGTGAAGCATCGGAATCTATAACTAGTGTCACAGGAATGGTTAAAACATAGACAGTAGGAAGAATCAGTCTCCTCGTACTTAAGTCGGCATTGTGCCTTTTCTATTTAATCCCGATTCAATTTCTGTGTTTCGTCGGCAATAAGTAGGTCCAAGGGATACAGTAAACGTGAAGTGAAGCATCCGAATCTATAACTAGTGTCTCAGGAATGGTGAAAACATAGACTGTAGGAAGGGTCAGTCTTCTTGTACTTAAGTCGGCATTGTGCCTTTTGTATTTAATCCTGATTCATATTCTGTGTTTCGTCGTCAATAAGAAGGTCAAAGGGATACAGTAAACCTGAAGTGAAGCATCGGAATCTATAACTAGTGTCACAGGAATGGTTCAAAACATAGACAGAGGGAAGAGTCAGTCTTCTTGTACTTAAGTCGGCATTGTGCCTTTTGTATTTAATTCCGATGCTATTTCTGTGTTTCATCGTCGATATGAAGGTCCAAGGGATACAGTAAACCTGAAGTGAAGCGTCGGAATCTATAACTAGTGTCACAGAAATTGCTCAAAACATAGACAGTAAGAAGAGTCAGTCTTTTTGTACTTAAGTCGGCATTGTGCCATTTGTATTGAATTCCGATGCAAATTCTTTGTTTCATCGTCAATAAGAAGGTCCAAAAGATACAGTAAACCTGAAGTGAAGCTTCGGAATCTATAACTAGTGTCACAGGAATGGTTCAAAACATAGAGAGTAGGAAGAATCATTCTTCTTGTACTTAAGTCGGCGTTGTGCCTTTTGTATTTAATTCCGATGCAATTTCTGTGTTTCATCGTCAAAAAGAGTGTCAGGGGGATACATGAAACCTGAAGTGAAGCATCGGAATGTATAACTAGTGTCACAGGAATCTTTCAAAACATAGAGAGTTGGAAGAGTCAGTCTTCTTGTACTTAAGTCGGCATTGTGCCTTTTCTATTTAATTCCGATGCAATTTCTGTGTTTCGTCGTCAATAAGAACGTCCCAGGGATACAGTAAACCTGAACTGAAGCATCGGAATCTATAACTAGTGTCACAGGAATGGTTCAAAACATAGAGAGTTAGAAGAGTCAGTCTTCTTGTACTTAAGTCGTCATTGTGCCATTTGCATTTAATTGCGATGCTATTTCTGTTTTTCATCGTCGATAAGAAGGTCCAAGGGATACAGTAATCCTGAAGTGAAGTATCGGAATCTATAACTCTCGTTACAGGAATTGCTCAAACATAGACAGTAAGAAGAGTCAGTCTTCTTGTACTTAAGTCGGCATTGTGCATTTTGTATTTAATTCCGATGCAATATTTGTGTTTCATCATCAATAAGAATGTCAGAGGGATACAGTAAACCTGAAGTGAAGCATCGGAATCTATAACTAGTGTCACAGGAATGGTTCAAAACACAGACAGTAGGAAGAGTCAGTCTTCATGTACTTAAGTCGGCATTGTGCCTTTTCTATTTAATTCCGATTCAATTTCTGTGTTTCGTCGTCAATAAGAAGAAGAATGGGTAGCTTTGAGGGATGAAGTAGTGAAGGCAGCAGAGGATCCATTAGGTAAAAAGACGAGGTCTAGTAGAAATCCTTGGGTAACAGAAGAAATATTGAATTTAATTGATGAAAGGAGAAAATATAAAAATGCAGTAAGTGAAACAGGCAAAAGGGAATACAAACGTCTCAAAAATAAGATCGACAGGAAGTGCAAAATGGCTAAGCAGGGATGGCTAGAGGACAAATGTAAGGACGTAGAGGCCTATCTCACTAGCGGTAAGATAGATACTGCCTACAGGAAAATTAAAGAGACCTTTGAAGATAAGAGAACGACTTGTATGAATATTAAGAGCTCAGATGGAAACCCAGTTCTAAGCAAAGAAGGGAAAGCAGAAAGGTGGATGGAGTATATAGAGGGTCTATACAAGGGCGATGTACTTGAGGACAATATTATGGAAATGGAAGAGGATGTAGATGAAGATGAAATGGGAGATACGATACTGCGTGAAGAGTTTGACAGAGCACTGAAAGACCTGAGTCGAAACAAGGCCCCCGGAGTAGACAATATTCCATTGGAACTACTGACGGCCTTGGGAGAGCCAGTCCTGACAAAACTCTACCATCTGGTGAGCAAGGTGTATGAAACAGGTGAAATACCCGCAGACTTCAAGAAGAATATAATAATTCCAATCCCGAAGAAAGCAGGTGTTGACAGATGTGAAAATTACTGAACTATCAGCTTAATAAGTCACAGCTGCAAAATACTAACACGAATTCTTTACAGACGAATGGAAAAACTAGTAGAAGCCCACCTCGGGGAAGATCAGGTTGGATTCCGTAGAAACACTGGAACACGTGAGGCAATACAGACCTTACGACTTGTCTTAGAAGAAAGGTTAAGGAAAGGCAAACCTACGTTTCTAGCATTTGTAGACTTAGAGAAAGCTTTTGACAATGTTGACTGGAATACTCTCTTTCAAATTCTAAAGGTGGCAGGGGTAAAATACAGGGAGCGAAAGGCTATTTACAATTTGTACAGAAACCAGATGGCAGTTATAAGAGTCGAGGGACATGAAAGGGAAGCAGTGGTTGGGAAGGGAGTAAGACAGGTTTGTAGCCTGTCCCCGATGTTGTTCAATCTGTATATTGAGCAAGCAGTAGAGGAAACAAAAGAAAAATTCGGAGTAGGTATTAAAATTCATGGAGAAGAAATAAAAACTTTGAGGTTCGCGGATGACATTGTAATTCTGTCAGAGACAGCAAAGGACTTGGAAGAGCAGTTGAATGGAATGGACAGTGTCTTGAAAGGAGGATATAAGATGAACATCAACAAAAGCAATACAAGGATAATGGAATGTAGTCTAATTAAGTCGGGTGATGCTGAGGGAATTAGATTAGGAAATAAGGCACTTAAAGTAGTAAAGGAGGTTTGCTATTTGGGGAGAAAAATAACTGATGATGGTAGAAGTAGAGAGGATATAAAATGTAGACTGGCAATGGCAAGGAAAGCGTTTCTGAAGAAGAGAAATTTGTTAACATCCAGTATTGATTTAAGTGTCAGGAAGTCATTTCTGAAAGTATTCGTATGGAGTGTAGCCATGTATGGAAGTGAAACATGGACGATAAATAGTTTGGACAAGAAGAGAATAGAAGCTTTCGAAATGTGGTGCTACAGAAGAATGCTGAAGATAAGATGGGTAGATCACATAACTAATGAGGAAGTATTGAATAGGATTGGGGAGAAGAGAAGTTTGTGGCACAACTTGACCAGAAGAAGGGATCGGTTGGTAGGACATGTTCTGAGGCATCAAGAGATCACCAATTTAGTATTGGAGGGCAGCGTGGAGGGTAAAAATCGTAGGGGTAGACCAAGAGATGAATACACTAAGCAGATTGAGAAGGATGTAAGTTGCAGTAGGTACTGGGAGATAAAAAAGCTTGCACAGGATAGAGTAGCATGGAGAGCTGCATCAAACCAGTCTCAGGACTGACGACCTCAACAACAACAACAAGAGGTCAAAGGGATACAGTAAACCTAAAATGAAGTATCGGAATCTATAACAGGTGTCACAGGAATGGTTCAAAACGTAGACAGTAAGAAGAGTCAGTCTTCTTGTACTAAAGTCGGCATTGAGCCTCTTGTATTTAATTCCGATGCAATTTCTGTGTTTCATCGTCGATAAGAAGGTCCAAGGTATACAGTAAACCTGAAGTGAAGCATCGGAATCTATAACTAGTGTCACAGGAATGGTTCACAACATAGACAACAGGAAGAGTCAGCCTTCTTGTACTTAAGTCGGCATTGTGCCTTTCCTATTTAATTCCGATGCAATTTCTGTGTTTCGTCGTCAATAAGAATGTCCAAGGGATACAGTAAACCTGAAGTGAAGCATCGGAATCTATAACTAGTGTCATAGGAATGGTTGAAACATAGTCAGTAAGAAGAGTGAGTCTTCTTGTACTTAAGACGGCATTGTGCCTTTTCTATTTAATTCCGATGCAATTTCTGTGTTTCATCGTCAATAAGAAGGTCAGAGCGATACAGTAAACCTGAAGTGAAGCATCGGAATGTATAACTAGTGTCACAGGAATGGTTCAAAACATAGACAGTAGGAATAGTCAGTCTTCTTGTATTTGAGTCGGCATTGTGCCTTTTGTATTTATTTCCGATGCAATTTCTGAGTTTCATCGTCAATAAGAAGGTCAGATGGATACAGTAAACCTAAAGTGAAGCATCGGAATCTATAACTAGTGTCACAGGAACGGTTCAAAACATAGACACTAGGAAGAGTCAGTCTTCTCGTACTTAATTCGGCATTGTGCCTTTTGTATTTAATTCCGATGCAATTTCTGTGTTTCATCATCAATAAGAAGGTCCAAGGGATACAGTAAACCTGAAGTGAAGCATCGGAATCTAAAACTGGTCTCACAGGAAATGTTCAAATCATAGTCAGTAAGAAGAGTCAGTCTTCTTGTACTTAAGTCGGCATTGTGCCTTTTGTGTTTAATTCCGATGCAATTTCTGTGTTTCGTCGTCAATAAGAAGGTCCAAGATATACAGTAAACCTGAAGTGAAGCATCGGAATCTATAACTAGTGTCTCAGGAATGGATCAAAGCATAGACAGTAAGAAGAGTCAGTTTTCTTGTACTTAAGTCGGCATTGTGCCTTTTCTATTTAATTCCGATGCAATTTCTGTGTTTCGTCGTCAGTAAGAAGGTCCAAGGGATACCGTAAGCCTGAAGTGAAGCATCTGAATCTATAACTAGTGTCAGAGGAATGGTTCAAACATAGACAGCAGGAAGAGTCATTCATCTTGTGCTTAAGTCGGCATTGTGCCTTTTCTATTTAATTCCGATGCAATTTCTGTGTTTCATCGTCATTAAGAAGGGCAAAGGGATACAGTAAACGTGAAGTGAATCATCGGAATCTATAACTAGTGACACAGGAATGGTTCAAAACATAGACAGTAAGAAGAGTCAGTCTTCTAGTACTTCAGTCGGCATTGTGGCTTATGTATTTAATTCCGATGCAATTTCTGTGTTTCATCGTCAATAAGAAGGTCCAAGGGATACAGTAAACCTGAAGTAAAGCATCGGAATCTCTAACTAGTGTCACAAGGATGGTTCAAAAATTAGACAGTAGGAAGAGTCAGTCTTCTTATACTTAAGTCGGCATTGTGCCTTTTCTGTTTAATTCCGATGCAATTTCTGTGTTTCATCGTCAATAAGAAGGTCAGAGGGAAACAGTAAAACTGAAGTGAAGCATCAGAATCTATAACTAGTGTCACAGGAATGGTTCAAAACATAGACGGTAAGAAGAGTCAGTCTACTTGTACTTAAGTCGGCATTGTGCCTTTTGTATTTTATCCCGATGCAATTTCTGTGTTTCATCGTCAATAAGAAGGTCCAAGGAGTACACTACACCTGAAGTGAAGCATCGGATTATTACTAGTGTCACAGGAATGGTTCAAATCATAGACAGTAAGAAGAGTCAGTCTTCTTGTACTTAAGTCGATATTGTGGCCTTTCTATTTAATTCCGATGCAATTTCTGTGTTTCATCATCAAGATGAAGGTCAAAGGAATGAAGTAAACCTGAAGTGAAGCATCGGAATCAATAAATAGTGTCACAGACAAGGTTCAAAACATAGACCGTAAGGAGAGTCTCTCTTCTTGTACTTAAGTCGACATTGTGCCTTTTGTATTTAATTCCGATGCAATTTCTGTGTTTCATCGTCATTAAGAAGGTCTGAGGGATACAGTAAACCTGAAGTGAAGCATCGGAATCCATAACTGGTGTCACAGGAATGGTTCAAAGCATATACAGTAGGAAGATTCAGTCTTCTTGTACTTAAGTCGGCATTGTGCCTTTTCTATTTAATTCCGATGCAATTTATGTGTTTCGTCGTCAATAAGAAGGTCGGAGAGATACAGTCAACCTGAAGTGAAGCATCGGAATCTATAACTAGTGTCACAGGAATGGTTCAAAACATACACAGCAAGAAGGGTCAGCCTTCTTGTACTTAAGTCGGCATTGTGCCTTTTGTATTTAATTCCGATGCAATTTCTGGGTTTCATCGTCAATAAGAAGGTCCAAGGGATACTGTAAACATATAGTGAAGCATCGGAATCTAAAACAGGTCTCACAGGAAATGTTCACATCATAGTCAGTAAGAAGAATCAGTCTTCTTGTACTTTAGTCGGCATTGTGCATGTTGTATTTAATTCCGATGCAATTTCTGTGTTTCATCATCAATAAGATGGTCAGAGGGATACAGTAAACCTGAAGTGAAGCATCGGAATCTATAACTAGTGTCACAGGAATGGTTCAAAACATAGACAGTAGGAAGAGTCAGTCTTCTTGTACTTAAGTCGGCATTGTGCTTTTTCTATTTAATTCCGATGCAATTTCTGTTTTTCATCATGAAGAAGAAGGTCAGAGGGATGCTGTAAACCTGAATTGAAACATCGGAATCTATAACTAGTGTCACAGAAAAGGTTCAAAACATAGACAGTAAGAAGAGTCTGTCTTCTTGTACTGAAGTCGACATTGTGCCTTTTGTATTTAATTCCGATGCAATTTCTGTGTTTCATCGTCAATAAGAAGTTCAGAGGTATACAGTAAACCTGAAGTGAAGCATCGGAATCTATAACTAGTGTCACAGGAATGGTTCAAAGCATAGATAGTAGGAAGTGTCAGTCTTCTTGTACTAAAGTCGGCATTGTGCCTTTTCTGTTTAATTCCGATGCAATTTCTGTGTTTCGTCGTCAATAAGAAGGTCAGAGGGATACAGTAAACCTGAAGTGAAGCATCGGAATCTATAACTAGTGTAACAGGAATGGTTCAAAACATACACAGCAAGAAGAGTCAGTCTTCTTGTACTTAAGTCGGCATTGTGCCCTTTGTATTTAATTCCGATGCAATTTCTGTGTTTCATCGTCAATAAGAAGGTCCAAGGGATACAGTAAACCCGAAGTGAAGCATTGGAATCTATAACTAGTGTCACCGGAATAGTTCAAATCATAGACAGTAAGATGAGTCAGTCTTCTTGTACTTAAGTCGGCATTGTGCATTTTGTATTTAATTTCGATGCAATTTCTGTGTTTCATCGTCAATAAGAAGGTCCAAGGGATACAGTAAACACATAGTGAAGCATCGGAATCTAAAACTGGTCTCACAGGAAATGTTCATAACATAGTCAGTAAGAAGAGTCAGTCTTCTTGTACTTAAGTCGGCATTGTGCCTTTTCTATTTAATTCCGATGCAATTTCTGTGTTTCGTTGTCAGTAAGAAGGTCCAACGGATACAGTAAACCTGAAGTGAAGCACCGGAATCTAAAACCGGTCTCTCAGGAAAGGTTCAAAACATAGAGAGTAAGAAGAGCCAGTCATTTTGTATTTGAGTCGGCATTGTGCCTTTTATATTTAATTCCGATGCAGTTTCTGTGTTTCATCGTCAATAAGAAGGTCAGAGGGAATCAGTAAACCTGAAGTGAAGCATCGGAATCTATAACTAGTGTCACAGGAATGGTTAAAACATAGACAGTCGGAAGAGTCAGTCTTCTTGTACTTAAGTCGGCATTGTGCCTTTTCTATTTAATTCCGATGCAATTTCTGTGTTTCGTCGTCAATAAGAGGGTCCAAGGGATACAGTAAACCTAAAATGAAGCATCCGAATCTATAACAAAGGACACAGGAATGGTTCAAAACGTAGACAGTAAGAAGAGTCTGTCATCTTGCACTTAAGTCAGCATTGTGCCTTTTGTATTTAATTCCGATGCAATTTCTGTGTTTCATCGTCAATAAGTAGGTAAGAGGGAATCAGTAAACCTGAAGTGAAGCATCGGAAACTATAACTAGTGTCACCAGAATGATTCAAAACATAGACAGTAAGAAGAGTCAGTCTTCTTGTACTTAAGTCGGCTATGTGCCTTTTGTATTTAATTCCGATGCAATTTCTGTGTTTCATCGTAAATAAGAAGGTCAGAGGGATACAGTAAACCGGAAGTGAAGCATCGGAATCTATAACTAGTGTCACAGGAATGGTTCTAAACATAGACAGTAAGAAGAGTCAGTCATCTTGCACTTAAGTCAGCATTGTGCCTTTTGTATTTAATTCCGATGCAATTTCTGTGTTTCATCATCAATAAGAAGGTCAGAGGGATACAGTAAACCTGAAGTGAAGCATCGGAATCTATAACTAGTGTCACAGGAATGGTTCAAAACTTAGACAGTAGGAAGAGTCAGTCTTCTTGTAATTAAGTCGGCATTGTGCCTTTCCTATTTAATTCCGATGCAATTTATGTGTTTCATCATGAAGAAGAAGGTCAGAGGGATGCAGTAAACCTGAAGTGAAGCATCTGAATCTATAACTAGTGTAGCAGAAAGGGGTCAAAACATAGACAGTAAGAAGAGTCTGTCTTCTTGTATTTAAGTCGACATTGTGGCTTTTGTATTTAATTCCGATGCAATTTCTGTGTTTCATCGTGAATAGGAAGGTCAGAGGGATACAGTAAACGTGAGGTGAAACATCAAAATCTATAACTAGTGTCACAGGAATGGTTCAAAGCATGGACAGTAGGAAGACTCAGTCTTCTTGTACTTAAGTCGACATTGTGCCTTTTCTGTTTATTTCCGATGCTATTTCTGTGTTTCGCCGTCAATAAGAAAGTCAGAGGGATACAGTAAACCTGAAGTGAAGCATCGGAATCTATAACTAGTGTAACAGGAATCGTTCAAAACATACACAGCAAGAAGAGTCAGTCTTCTTGTACTTAAGTCGGCATTGTGCCCTTTGTACTTAATTCCGATGCAATTTCTGAGTTTCATCGTCAATAAGAACGTCCAAGGGATACAGTATACCTGAAGTGATGCATCGGAATCTATAACTAGTGTCACAGGAATGGTACAAATCATAGACAGTAGGAGGAGTCAGTCTTCTTGTACTTAAGTCGGCATTGTGCCCTTTGTATTTAATTCCGATGCATTTTCTGTGTTTTATCGTCAATAAAAGGGTCCAAGGGATACAGTAAACCTCAAGTGAAGCACCGGAATCTAAAACGAGTCTCTCAGGAAAGGATCAAAACATAGAGAGTAAGAAGAGCCAGTCATCTTGTATTTGAGTTGGCATTGTGCCTTTTGTATTTAATTCCGATGCAGTGACTGTGTTTCATCGTCAATAAGAAGGTCAGAGGGAATCAGTAAACCTGAAGTGAAGCATCGGAATCTATAACTAGTGTCACAGGAATTGTTAAAACATAGACAGTAGGAAGAGTCAGTCTTCTTGTACTTAGGTCGGCATTGTGCCTTTTGTATTTAATTACATGCAATTTCTGTGTTTCATCGTCAATAACAATGTCCAAGTGATACAATAAATATATAGTGAAGCATCGGAATCTAAAACTGGTCTCACAGGAAATGTTCACAACATAGTCAGAAAGAAGAGTCAGTCTTCTTGTACTTAAGTCAGCATTGTGCCTTTTGTATTTAGTTCCGATGCAATTTCTGTGTTTCATCGTCAATAGGAAGGTCAGAGGGATACAGTAAACCTGAAGTGAAGCATCGGAATCTATAACTAGTGTCACAGGAATGGTTCAAAACAGAGACAGTAGGAAGAGTCAGTCTTCTTGTACTTAAGTCGGCATTGTGCCTTTTCTATTTAATTCCGTTGCAAATTCTGTGTTTCGTCGTCAATAAGAAGGTCCAAGGGATACAGTAAACCTGAAGTGAAGCATCGGAATCTACAACTAGTGTCACAGGAATGGTTCAAACATAGACAGTAAGAAGAGTCAGTCTTCTTGTACTTAAGTCGACATTGTGCCTTTTCTATTTAATTCCGATGCAATTTCTGTGTCTCATCGTCAATAAGAGGGTCAGAGGGATACAGTAAACCTGAAGTGAAGCATGGGAAGATATAACTAGTGTCACAGGAATGGTTCAAAACATAGGAAATAGGGATGGTCAGTCTTCTTTTACTTAAGTCCTCATTGTGCCTTTCCTATTTAATTCCGGTGCAATTTCTGTGTTTCGTCGTCAATAAGATGGTCCAAGGGATGCAGTAAACCTGAAGTGTGGCATCGGAATGTATAACTAGTGTCACAGGATTGGATCAAACATAGACAGTAGGAAGAGTCAGTCTTCTTGTACTTAAGTCGGCATTGTGCATTTTCTATTTAATTCCGATGCAATTTCTGTGTTTCGTCGTCAATGAGAAGGTCCAAAGGATACAGTAAAAGGATACAGTAAACCTGAAGTGAAGCATCGGAATCTATAACTAGTGTCACAGGAATGGTTCAAAACATAGACAGTAAGAAGAGTCAGTCTACTTGTACTCAAGTCGGCATTGTGCCTATTGTATTTAATCCCGATGGAATTTCCGTGTTTCATCGTCAATAAGAAGGTTCAAGGGATACAGTACACCTGAAGTGAAGTATCGGAATCTATAACTAGTGTCACAGGAATGGTTCAAATCATAGACAGTAAGAAACTCAGTCTTCTAGTACTTAAGCCGGCATTGTGCTTTTTCTATTTAATTCCGATGCAATTTCTGTGTTTCATCATCAAGATGAAGGTCAGAGGGATACAGTAAACCAGAAGCGAAGCATCGGAATGTGTAACTAGTGTTACAGGAATGGTTCAAAACATAGACAGTAGGAAGAGTCAGTCTTCCTGTACTTGAGTCGGCATTGTGCCTTTTGTATTTAATTCAGATGCAATTTATGTGTTTCATCGTCAATAAGGAGGTCAGAGGAATACAGTAAACCTGAAGTGAAGCATCGGAATCTACAACTAGTTTCACAGGAATGGTTCAAAACATACACAGTAAGAAAAGTCAGTCTTCTTGTACTTAAGTCGGCATTGTGCCTTTTGTATTTAATTCCGATGCAATTTCTGTGTTTCATCGTCAATAAGAAGGTCCAAGAGATACAGTAAACCTGAAGTGAAGCATCGGAATCTATAACTAGTGTCACAGGAATGGTTCAAAACATAGACAGTAAGAAGAGTCAGTCTTCTTGTACTTAAGTCGGCATTGTGCCTTTTGTATTTACTTTCGATGCAATTTCTGTGTTTCATCGTCAATAAGAAGGTCAGAGGGAATCAGTAAACCTGAAGTGAAGCATCGGAATTTATAACTAGTGTCACAGGAATGGTTTAAACATAGACAGTAGGAAGAGTCAGTCTTCTTGTACTTAAGTCGGCATTGTGCCTTTTCTATTTAATTCCGATGCAAATTCTGTGTTTCGTCGTCAATAAGAAGGTCCAAGGGATACAGTGAACATGAAGTGAAGCATCGGAATCTATAACTAGTGTCACAGGAATGGTTCAAAACATAGACAGTAAGAACAGTCAGTCTTCTTGTACTTAAGTCGGCATTGTGCCTTTTCTATTTAATTCCGATGCAATTTCTGTGTTTCATCGTCAATAAGAGGGTCAGAGGGATACAGTAAACCTGAAGTGAAGCATCGGAAGATATAACTAGTGTCACAGGAATGGTTCAAAACGTAGGAAATAGGGAGGGTCAGCCTTCTTTTACTTACGTCGGCTTTGTGCCTTTTCTATTTAATTCCGGTGCAATTTCTGTGTTTCGTCGTCAATAAGATGGTCCAAGGGATGCAGTAACCTGAAGTGAAGCATCGGAATGTATAACTAGTGTCACAGGAATGGTTCAAAACATAGACCGTAAGAAGAGTCAGTCTACTTGTACTCAAGTCGGCATTGTGCCTTTTGTATTTAATCCCGATGCAATTTCTGTATTTCATCGTCAATAAGAAGGTCCAAGGGATACAGTACACCTGAAGTGAAGCATCGTAATCTGTAACTAGTGTCACAGGAATGGTTCAAATCATAGACAGTAAGAAACTCAGTCTTCTAGTACTTAAGCCGGCATTGTGCCTTTTCTATTTAATTCCGAAGCAATTTCTGTGTTTCATCATCAAGAATAAGGTCAGAGGGATACAGTAAACCAAAAGCGAAGCATCGGAATGTGCAACTAGTGTCACAGGAATCGTTCAAAACATAGACAGTAGGAAGAGTCAGTCTTCCTGTACTTGAGTCGGCATTGTGCCTTTTGTATTTAATTCCGATGCAATTTATGTGTTTCATCGTCAATAAGAAGGTCAGAGGGATACAGTAAACCTGAAGTGAAGCATCGGAATCTATAACTAGTTTCACGGGAATGGTTCAAATCATACACAGCAAGAAAAGTCAGTCTTATTGTACTTAAGTCGGCATTGTGCCTTTTGTATTTAATTCCGATGCAATTTCTGTGTTTCATCGTCAATAAGAAGGTCCAAGGGATACAGTAAACCTGAAGTGAAGCATCGGAATCTATAACTAGTGTCACAGGAATGGTTAAAAACATAGACAGTAAGAAGAGTCAGTCTTCTTGCACTTAAGTCGGCATTGTGCTTTTTGTAGTTACTTTCGTTGCAATTTCTGTGTTTCATCGTCAATAAGAAGGTCCAAGGGATATAGTAAACACATAGTGGAGCATCGGAAACTAAAACTGGTCTCACAAGAAATAACCAAATCATAGTCAGTAAGATGAGTCAGTCTTCTTGTACTTAAGTCGGCATTGTGCCTTTTCTATTTAATTCCGATGCAATATCTGTGTTTCGTCGTCAATAAGAAGGTCCAAGGGATACAGTAAACCAGAGGTGAAGCATCGGAATGTGTAAGTAGTGTCACAGGAATGGTTCAAAACATAGACAGTAGTACTTGTACTTGAGTCGGCATTGTGCATTTTGTATTTAATTCCGATGCAATTTATGTGTTTCATCGTCAATAAGAAGGTCAGAGGGATACAGTAAACCTGAAGTGAAGCACCGGAATCTATAACTAGTGTCACAGAAATGGTTCAAAACATAGACAGCAAGAAGAGTCGGTCTTCTTGTACTTAAGTCGGCATTGTGGGTATTGTATTTAATTCCGAAGCAATTTCTATGTTTCATCGTCAATAAGAAGGTCCAAGGGATACAGTAAACCTGAAGTCAAGCATCGGAATCTATAACTAGTGTCACAGGAATGGTTCAAAACATAGACAGTAAGAAAAGTCAGTCTTCTCGTACTTAAGTCGGCATTGTGCCTTTTCTATTTAATTCCGATGCAATTTCTGTGTTTCATCGTCAATAAGAGGGTCAGAGGGATACCGTCAACCTGAAGTGAAGCATCGGAATCTATAGCTAGTGTCACAGGAATGGTACAAAACATAGACAATAGGAAGGGTAAGTCTTCTTGTACTTAAGTCCTCATTGTGCCTTTCCTATTTAATTCCGGTGCAATTTCTGTGTTTCGTCGTCAATAAGATGGTCCAAGGGATGCAGTAAACCTGAAGTGTAGCATCGGATTGTATAACTAGTGTCACAGGATTGGATCAAACATAGACAGTAGGAAGAGTCAGTCTTCTTGTACTTAAGTCGGCATTGTGCATTTTCTATTTAATTCCGATGCAATTTCTGTGTTTCGTCGTCAATGAGAAGGTCCAAAGGATACAGTAAAAGGATACAGTAAACCTGTAGTGAAGCATCGGAATCTATAACTAGTGTCACAGGAATGGTTCAAAACATAGACAGTAAGAAGAGTCAGTCTACTTGTACTCAAGTCGGCAATGTGCCTTTTGTATTTAATCCCGATGGAATTACTGTGTTTCGTCGTCAATAAGAAGGTCCAAGGGATACAGTACACCTGAAGTGAAGTATCGGAATCTATAACTAGTGTCACAGGAATGGTTCAAATCATAGATAGTAAGAAACTCTGTCTTCTAGTACTTAAGCCGGCATTGTGCCTTTTCTATTTAATTCCGATGCAATTTCTGTGTTTCATCATCAAGAAGAAGGTCAGAGGGATACAGTAAACCAGAAGCGAAGAATCGGAATGTGTTACTAGTGTTACAGGAATGGTTGAAAACATAGACAGTAGGAAGAGTCAGTCTTCCTGTACTTGAGTCGGCATTGTGCCTTTTGTATTTAATTCAGATGCAATTTATGTGTTTCATCGTCAATAAGGAGGTCAGAGGGATACAGTAAACCCGAAGTGAAGCATCGGAATCTACACCTAGTCTCACAGGAATGGTTCAAAACATACACAGCAAGAAAAGTCAGTCTTCTTGTACTTAAGTCGGCATTGTGCCTTTTGTATTTAATTCCGATGCAATTTCTGTGTTTCATCGTCAATAAGAAGGTCCAAGAGATACAGTAAACCTGAAGTGAAGCATCGGAATCTGTAACTAGTGTCACAGGAATGGTTCAAAACATAGACAGTAAGAAGAGTCAGTCTTCTTGTACTTAAGTCGGCATTGTGCCTTTTCAATTTAATTCCGATGCAATATCTGTGTTTCGTCGTCAATAAGAAGGTCCAAGGGATACGGTAAACCAGAGGTGAAGCATCGGAATCTATAACTAGTGTCACAGGAATGGTTCAAAACATAGACAGCAAGAAGAGTCGGTCTTCTTGTACTTAAGTCGGCATTGTGGGTATTGTATTTAATTCCGATGCAATTTCTGTGTTTCATCGTCAATTAGAGGGTCAGAGGGATACCGTCAACCTGAAGTGAAGCATCGGAATCTATAACTAGTGTCACAGGAATGGTTCAAAACATAGACAATAGGAAGGGTAAGTCTCTTTGTACATAAGTCGGCATTGTGCCTTTCCTATTTAATTCCGATGCAACTTCTATGTTTCATCGTCAATAAGAAGGTCAGAGGGATATAGTAAATCTGAAGTGAAGCATCGGAAGATATAACTAGTGTCACAGGAATTGTTCAAAACAGAGCCAGTAGGAAGAGTCAGTCTTCTTGTACTTAAGGCGGCATTGTGCCTTTTCTATTTAATTCACATGCAATTTCTGTGTTTCATCGTCAATAAGAGGGTCAGAGGGATACAGTAAACCTGAAGTGAAGCATCGGAAGATATAACTAGTGTCACAGGAATGGTTCAAAACGTAGGAAATAGGGAGGGTCAGCCTTCTTTTACTTAAGTCGGCATTGTGCCTTTCCTATTTAATTCCGGTGCAATTTCTGTGTTTCGTCGTCAATAAGATGGTCCAAGGGATGCAGTAAACCTGAAGTGAAGCATCGGAATGTATAACTAGTGTCACAGGAATGGTTCAAAACATAGACAGTAGGAAGGGTCAGTATTCTTGTACTTAAGTCGGCATTGTGCATTTTCTATTTAATTCCGATGCCATTTTTTGTGTTTCGTCGTCAATGAGAAGGCCCAAAGGATACAGTAAAAGGATACAGTAAACCTGAAGTGAAGCATCGGAATCTATAACTAGTGTCACAGGAATGGTTCAAAACATAGACATTAAGAAGATTTAGTCTACTTGTACTCATGTCGGCATTGTGCCTTTTGTATTTAATCCCGATGCAATTTCTGTGTTTCATCGTCAATAAGAAAGTCCAAGGGATACAGTCAACCTGAAGTGAAGCATCGGAATCTATAACTAGTGTCACAGGAATGGTTCAAAGCATAGACAGTAGGAAGAGTCATCTTCTTGTACCTAAGTTTGCATTGTGCCTTTTATATTTAATTCCGAATCTATTTCTGTGTTTCATCATCAAGAAGAAGATCAGAGGGATGCAGTAAACCTGAAGTGAAGCATCGGAATCTGTAACTAGTGTCACAGAAAAGGTTCAAAACATATACAGTAAGAAGAGTCTGTCTTCTTGTACTTAAGTCTACATTGTGCCATTTGTATTTAATTCCGATGCAATTTCTGTGTTTCATCGTCAATAAGAAGGTCAGAGGGATACAGAAAACCTGAAGTGAAGCATCAGAATCTATAACTAGTGTCACAGGAATGGTTCAAATCATAGACAGTAGGAGGAGTCAGGCTTCTTGTACTTAAGTCGCCATTGTGACTTTTGTATTTAATTACGATGCAATTTCTGTGTTTCATCGTCAATAAGAGGGTCAGAGGGATACAGTAAACCTGAAGTAAAGCATGGGAAGATATAACTAGTGTCACAGGAATGGTTCAAAACATAGGAAATAGGGATGGTCAGTCTTCTTTTACTTAAGTCCTCATTGTGCCTTTCCTATTTAATTCCGGTGCAATTTCTGTGTTTCGTCGTCAATACGATGGTCCAAGGGATGCAGTAAACCTGAAGTGTAGCATCGCAATGTATAACTAGTGTCACAGGATTGGATCAAACATAGACAGTAGGAAGAGTCAGTCTTCTTGTACTTAAGTCGGCATTGTGCATTTTCTATTTAATTCCGATGCAATTTCTGTGTTTCGTCGTCAATGAGAAGGTCCAAAGGATACAGTAAAAGGATACAGTAAACCTGAAGTGAAGCATCGGAATCTATAACTAGTGTCACAGGAATGGTTCAAAACATAGACAGTAAGAAGAGTCAGTCTACTTGTACTCAAGTCGGCAATGTGCCTTTTGTATTTAATCCCGATGGAATTACTGTGTTTCATCGTCAATAAGAAGGTCCAAGGGATACAGTACACCTGAAGTGAAGTATCGGAATCTATAACTAGTGTCACAGGAATGGTTCAAATCATAGATAGTAAGAAACTCTGTCTACTAGTACTTAAGCCGGCATTGTGCCTTTTCTCTTTAATTCCGATGCAATTTCTGTGTTTCATCGTCAAGAAGAAGGTCAGAGGGATACAGTAAACCAGAAGCGAAGAATCGGAATGTGTAACTAGTGTTACAGGAATGGTTGAAAACATAGACAGTAGGAAGAGTCAGTCTTCCTGTACTTGAGTCGGCATTGTGCCTTTTGTATTTAATTCCGATGCAATTTCTGTGTTTCATCGTCAATAAGAAGGTCCAAGAGATACAGTAAACCTGAAGTGAAGCATCGGAATCTGTAACTAGTGTCACAGGAATGGTTCAAAACATAGACAGTAAGAAGAGTCAGTCTTCTTGTACTTAAGTCGGCATTGTGCCTTTTGTATTTAATTCCGATGCAATTTCTGTGTTTCATCGTCAATAAGAAGGTCCAAGAGATACAGTAAACCTGAAGTGAAGCATCGGAATCTGTAACTAGTGTCACAGGAATGGTTCAAAACATAGACAGTAAGAAGAGTCAGTCTTCTTGTACTTAAGTCGGCATTGTGCCTTTTCTATTTAATTCCGATGCAATATCTGTGTTTCGTCGTCAATAAGAAGGTCCAAGGGATACAGTAAACCAGAGGTGAAGCATCGGAATCTATAACTAGTGTCACAGGAATGGTTCAAAACATAGACAGCAAGAAGAGTCGGTCTTCTTGTACTTAAGTCGGCATTGTGGGTATTGTATTTAATTCCGATGCAATTTCTGTGTTTCATCATCAATTAGAGGGTCAGAGGGATACCGTCAACCTAAAGTGTAGCATCGGAATCTATAACTAGTGTCACAGGAATGGTTCAAAACATAGACAATAGGAAGGGTAAGTCTCTTTGTACATAAGTCGGCATTGTGCCTTTCCTATTTAATTCCGATGCAATTTCTGTGTTTCATCGTCAAGAAGAAGGTCAGAGGGATACAGTAAACCAGAAGCGAAGAATCGGAATGTGTAACTAGTGTTACAGGAATGGTTGAAAACATAGACAGTAGGAAGAGTCAGTCTTCCTGTACTTAAGTCGGCATTGTGCCATTTGTATTTAATTCCGATGCAATTTCTGTGTTTCATCGTCAATAAGTAGGTCAGACGGATACAGTATACCTGAAGTGATGCATCGGAATCTATAACTAGTGTCACAGGAATGGTTCAAAACATAGACAGTAGGGGGAGTCAGTCTTCTTGTACTTAAGTAGGCATTGTGCCTTTTATATTTAATTCCGATGCAGTTTCTGTGTTTCATCGTCAATAAGAAGGTCCAAGGGATACAGTAAACCTGAAGTGAAGCATCGAAATCTATAACTAGTGTCAAAGGAATGGTTCAAAGCATAGACAGTAGGAAGAGTCAGTCTTCTTGTACTTAAGTCGGCATTGTGCCTTTTCTGTTTAGTTCCGATAGAATTTCTGTGTTTCGTCGTCAATAAGAGGGTCCAAGGGATACAGTAAACCTGAAGTGAAGCACCGGAATCTAAAACCAGTCTCTCAGGAAAGGTTCAAAACATAGAGAGTGAGAAGAGCCAGTCATCTTGTATTTGAGTCGGCATTGTGCCTTTTGTATTTAATTTCGATGCAGTGTCTGTGTTTCATCGTCAATAAGAAGGTCAGAGGGAATCAGTAAACCTGAAGTGAAGCATCGGAATTTATAACTAGTGTCACAGGAATGGTTTAAACATAGACAGTAGGAAGAGTCAGTCTTCTTGTACTTAAGTTGGCATTGTGCCTTTTGTATCTAATTGCGATGCAATTTCTGTGTTTCATCGTCAATAACAAGGTGCAAGTGATACAATAAACATATAGTGAAGCATCGGAACCTAAAACTGGTCTCACAGGAAATGTTCACAACATAGTCAGAAAGAAGAGTCAGTCTTCTTGTACTTAAGTCACCATTGTGCCTTTTGTATTTAATTCCGATGCAACTTCTATGTTTCATCGTCAATAAGAAGGTCAGAGGGATACAGTAAACCTGAAGTGAAGCATCGGAATCTATAACTAGTGTCACAGGAATTGTTCAAAACAGAGACAGTAGGAAGAGTCAGTCTTCTTGTACTTAAGGCGGCATTGTGCCTTTTCTATTTAATTCACATGCAATTTCTGTGTTTCATCGTCAATAACAGGGTCAGAGGGATACAGTAAACCTGAAGTGAAGCATCGGAAGATATAACTATTGTCACAGGAATGGTTCAAAACGTAGGAAATAGGGAGGGTCAGCCTTCTTTTACTTAAGTCGGCATTGTGCCTTTCCTATTTAATTCCGGTGCAATTTCTGTGTTTCGTCATCAATAAGATGGTCCAAGGGATGCAGTAAACCTGAAGTGAAGCATCGGAATGTATAACTAGTGTCACAGGAATGGTTCAAAACATAGACAGTAGGAAGAGTCAGTCTTCTTGTACTTAAGTCGGAATTGTGCATTTTCTATTTAATTCCGATGCCATTTTTTGTGTTTCGTCGTCAATGAGAAGGCCCAAAGGATACAGTAAAAGGATACAGTAAACCTGAAGTGAAGCATCGGAATCTATAACTAGTGTCACAGGAATGGTTCAAAACATAGACAGTAAGAAGAGTCAGTCTACTTGTACTCATGTCGGCATTGTGCCTTTTGTATTTAATCCCGATGCAATTTCTGTGTTTCATCGTCAATAAAAAGGTCCAAGGGATACAGTACACCTGAAGTGAAGCATCGTAATCTGTAACTAGTGTCACAGGAATGGTTCAAATCATAGACAGTAAGAAACTCAGTCTTCTAGTACTTAAGCCGGCATTGTGCCTTTTCTATTTAATTCCGATGCAATTTCTGTGTTTCATCATCAAGAATAAGGTCAGAGGGATACAGTAAACCAGAAGCGAAGCATCGGAATGTGCAACTAGTGTCACAGGAATCGTTCAAAACATAGACAGTAGGAAGAGTCAGTCTTCCTGTACTTGAGTCGGCATTGTGCCTTTTGTATTTAATTCCGATGCAATTTATGTGTTTCATAGTCAATAAGAAGGTCAGAGGGATACAGTAAACCTGAAGTGAAGCATCGGAATCTATAACTAGTTTCACGGGAATGGTTCAAATCATACACAGCAAGAAAAGTCAGTCTTCTTGTACTTAAGTCGGCATTGTGCCTTTTGTATTTAATTCCGATGCAATTTCTGTGTTTCATCGTCAATAAGAAGGTCCAAGGGATACAGTCAACCTGAAGTGAAGCATCGGAATCTATAACTAGTGTCACAGGAATGGTTCAAAGCATAGACAGTAGGAAGAGTCATCTTCTTGTACCTAAGTTTGCATTGTGCCTTTTATATTTAATTCCGAATCTATTTCTGTGTTTCATCATCAAGAAGAAGATCAGAGGGATGCAGTAAACCTGAAGTGAAGCATCGGAATCTGTAACTAGTGTCACAGAAAAGGTTCAAAACATATACAGTAAGAAGAGTCTGTCTTCTTGTACTTAAGTCTACATTGTGCCATTTGTATTTAATTCCGATGCAATTTCTGTGTTTCATCGTCAATAAGAAGGTCAGAGGGATACAGAAAACCTGAAGTGAAGCATCAGAATCTATAACTAGTGTCACAGGAATGGTTCAAATCATAGACAGTAGGAGGAGTCAGGCTTCTTGTACTTAAGTCGCCATTGTGACTTTTGTATTTAATTCCGATGCAATTTCTGTGTTTCATCGTCAATAAGAAGGTCCAAGGGATACAGTAACCCTGAAGTGAAGCATCGGAATCTGTAACTAGCGTCACAGGAATGGTTCAAAACATAGACAGTAAGAAGAGTCAGTCTCTTGTACTTAAGTCGGCATTGTGCCTTTTCTATTTAATTCCGATGCAATATCTGTATTTCATCGTCAATAAGAGGGTCAGAGGGATACCGTAAACCTGAAATGAAGCATCGGAATCTATAACTAGTGTCACAGGAATGGTTCAAAATATACACAGTAGGAAGAGTCAGTATTGTGGTACCTAAGTTGGCATTGTGCCTTTTTATTTAATTCCAATGCAATTTCTGTGTTTCATCGTCAATAAGAAGGTTAGAGGGATACAGTAAACCTGAAGTGAAGCACCGGAATCTATAACTAGTGTGACAGGAATGGTTCAAAACATAGTCAGTAAGAAGAGTCAGTCTTCTTGTACTTAAATCGACATTGTTCCTTAAGTATTTAATTCCGATGCAATTTCTGTGTTTCATCGGCAAAAAGAAGGTCCAAGGGATACAGTAAACCTGAAGTGGAGCATCGGAATCTATAACTAGTGTCACAGGAATGGTTCAAAACATAGACAGTAAGAAGAGTCAGTGTTCTTCTGCTTAAGTCGGTATTGTGCCTTTTGTATTTAATTCCGATGTAATTTCTGTGTTTGATCGTCAATAAGGAGGTCCAAGGGATACAGTAAACCTGGAGTGAAGCATCGGAATCTATAACTAGTGTCACAGGAATGGTTCAAAACATAGTCAGTAAGAAGAGTCAGTCTTCTTGTACTTAAGTCGGCATTTTGCCTTTTGTATATAATTCCGATGCAATTTCTGTGTTTCATCGTCAAAACGAAGGTCCAAGGGAAAGAGTAAACCTGGAGTGAAGCATCGGAATCTATAACTAGAGTCACAGGAATGAATCAAACATAGTCAGTAAGAAGAGTAAGTCTTCTTGTTCTTAAGTCGGCATTGTGCCTTTTGTATTTAATTCCGATGCAATATCTGTGTTTTATTGTCAACAAGAAAGTCCAAGGGATACAGTAAACCTTAAGTGAAGCCTCGGAATCTATAACTAGTGTCACAGGAATGGTTCAAAACATAGACAGTAAGAAGAGTCAGTCTTCTTGTACTTAAGTCGGCATTGTGCCTTTTTTATTTAATTCCGATGCATTTTCTGTGTTTCATCGTCTATAGGAAGGTCCAAGGGATACAGTAAACTTGGAGTGATGCATCGGAATCTATAACTAGTGTCACAGGAATGAATCAAACATAGTCAGTACGAAGAGTCAGACCTCTTGTACTTAAGTCGGCATTGTGCCTTTTCTATTTAATTCCGATGCAATTTCTGTGTGTCATCGTCAATAAGAAGGTCCAAGAGATATAGTAAACCTGGAGTGAAGCATCGGAATCTATAACTAGTGTCACAGGAATGGTTCAAAACATAGACAGTTAGAAGAGTCTGTCTTCTTGTACTTAAGTCGGCATTGTGCCTTTTTTATTTAATTACGATGCAAATTCTGTATTACATCGTCTATAGGAAGGTCCAAGGGATACAGTAAACCTGAAGTGAAGCATCGGAATCTATAACTAGTGTCACAGGAATGTTTCAAAACATAGTCAGTAAGAAGAGTCAGTCTTCTTGTACTTACGTCGGCATTGTGCCTTTTGTATTTAATTCCGATGCAATTTCTGTGTTTCATCGTCAATAAGAAGGTCCAACGGATACAGTAAACCTGAAGTGAAGCACCGGAATCTATAACTAGTGTCACATGAATGGTTCAAAACATAGTCAGTAAGAAGAGTCAGTCTTCTTGTACTTTAGTCGCCATTGTGACTTTTGTATTTAATTCCAATGCAATTTCTGTGTTTCATCGTCAATAAGAAGGTCCAAGGGATACAGTAAACCTGGAGTGAAGCATCGGAATCTATAACTAGTGTCACATGAATGTTTCAAGACATAGACAGTAAAAAGAGTCAGTCTTCTTGTACTTAATTCTACATTGTGCCTTTTGTATTTAATTCCGATGCAATTTCTGTGTTTCATCGTCAATAAGAAGGTCCAAGGGATACAGTAAACCTGAAGTAAAGCATCGGAATCTATAACTAGTGTCACAGGAATGGTTCAAATCATAGTCAGTAAGAAGCGTCAGTCTTCTTGTACTTAAGTCGGCATTGTGCCTTTTGTGTGTAAATGCGATGCAATTTCTGTGTTTCATCGTCAATATGAAGGTCCAAGGGTTACAGTAAACCTGGAGTGAAGCATCGGAATCTATAACTAGTGTCACAGGAATGAATCAAACATAGTCAGTAAGAAGAGTCAGTCTTCTTGTACTTAAGTCGGCATTGTGCCTTTTGTATTTAGTTCCGATGCAGTTTCTGTGTTTCATCGTCAACAAGAAGGTCCAAGGGATACAGTAAACCTGAAATGAAGCATCGGAATGTGTAACTAGTGTCACAGGAATGGTTCAAAACATAGACAGTAAGAACTGTCAGATATCTTGTAATTAAGTCGGCATTGTGCCTTTTCTATTTAATTCCGATGCAATTTCTGTGTTTCATCGTCAATAAGAAGGTCCAAAGGATACAGTAAACCTGGAGTGAAGCACCGGATCTATAACTAGTGTCAAAGGAATGGTTCAAAACATAGACAGTAGGAAGAGTCACTCTTCTTGTACTTAAGTCGGCATTGTGCCTTTTGTATTTAATTCCGATGCAATTTCTGTGTTTCATCGTCAATAAGAAGGTCAGAGGGATACTGTAAACCTGAAGTGAAGCATCGGATTCTATAACTAGTGTCACAGGAATGGTTCAAAACATAGTCAGTAAGAAGAGTCAGTCTTCTTGTACTTAACTCGGCATTGTGCCTTTTATATTTAATTCCGATGCAATTTCTGTGTTTCATCGTCAATAAGAAGGTCAAAGGGATACAGTAAACCTGAAGTGAAGCATCGGAATCTAAAACTAGTGTCACAGGAATGGTTCAAATCATAGACAGTAGGAAGAGTCAGTCCCCTTGTACTTAAGTCGGCATTGTGCCTTTTGTATTTAATTCCGATGCAATTTCTGTGATCCATCTTCAATAAGTATGTCCAAGGGATCAAGTAAACCTAAAGTGAAGCACCGGAATCTGTAACTAGTGTCACAGGAATGGTTCAAATCATAGTCAGTAAGAAGAGTCAGTCTTCTTGTACTTAAGTCGCCATTGTGCCTTTTGTAATAAATTCCGATGCAATTTCTGTTTTTCATCGTCAATAAGCAGGTCCAAGGGATGCAGTGAACCTGGAGTGAAGCATCGGAATCTGTAACTAGTGTCACAGGAATGGTTCAAAACATAGACCGTGAGAAGAGTCAGTCTAGTTGTACTTCATTCGGCACTGTGCTTTTGGATTTAATTCCGATGAAATTTCTGTGTTTCATCGACAATAAAAAGGTCAGAGTTATACAGTAAACCTGAAGTGAATCATCGGAATCTATAAATATTGTGTTAGGATTGGTTCATAACATAGACAGTAAGAAGAGTCAGTGTTCTTGTACTTAAGTCGGCACTGTGCCTTTTGTATTTAATTCCGACGCAATTTCTGTGTTTCATCGTCAATAACAACGTCCAACGGATACAGTAAATCTGAAGTGAAGCATCGGAATCTATAACTAGTGTCACAGGAATGGTTCAAAACATAGTCAGTAAGAAGAGTCAGTCATCTTGTACTAAAGCCGGCATTGTGCCTTTTGTATTTAATTCCGATGCAATTTCAGTGTTTCATCGTCAATAAGAATGTCAAAGGGATACAGTAAACATGGAGTGAAGCTTATTAATCTATAACAAGTGTCACATTGATGGTTGAAAACATAGACAGTAAGAAGAGTCAGTATTCTTGTACTTAAGTCGGCATTGTGCCTTTTGTATTTAATTCCGATGCAATTTCTGTGTTTCATCCTCAATACGAAGGTCCAGGGGATACAGTAAACCTGAAGTGAAGCATCGGAATCCATAACTAGTGTCACAGGAATGGTTCAAAACATAGACAGTAGAAAGAGGCAGTCTTCTTGTACTTAATTCGGCATTGTGCCTTTTCTATTCAATTCCGATGCAATTTCTGTATTTCATCGTCAATAAGAAGGTCCAAGGGATACATTAAACATGGAGTGAAGCATCGGAATCTATAACTAGTGTCACAGGAGTGGTTCAAAAAATCGGCAGTAAGAAGAGTCAGTCTTCTTGTACTTAATTCGGCATTGTGCCTTTAGTATTTAATTCCGATGCAATTTCTCTGTTTCATCGGCAATATGAAGGTCAGAGGGAAACAGCAAATCTGAAGTAATGCATCGGAATCTATAACTAATGTCAGAGGAATGGTTCAAAACATAGTCAGTAAGAAGAGTCAGTCTTCTTGTACTTAAGTTGGCATTGTGCCTTTTCAATTAAATTCCGATGCAATTGCTGAGTTTCATCGTCCATAAGAAGGTCCAAGGGATACAGTAAACCTGAAGTGAAGCATCGGAATCTATAACTAGTGTCACAGGAATGGTTCAAAACATAGTCAGTCAGGAGAGTCAGTCTTCTTGTACTTAAGTCGGCATTGTGCCTTTTGTATTTAATTCGGATGCAATTTCTGTGTTTCATCGTCAATAAGAAGGTCCAAGGGATACAGTAAACGTGGAGTGAAGCATCGGAATCTATAACTAATGTCACAGGATTGGTTCAAAACATAGTCAGTAAGAAGAGTCGATCTTCTTGTACTAAAGTCGGCATTGTGCCTTTTGTATTTAATTCCGATGCAATTTCTGTGTTTCATCGTCAATAAGAATGTCCAAGGGATACAGTAAACCTGGAGTGTAGCATCGGAATCTATAACAAGTGTCACAGGGATGGTTCAAAACATAGACAGTAAGAAGAGCCAGTATTCTTGTACATATGTCGGCATTGTGCCTTTTCTATTTAATTCCGATGCAATATCTGTGTTTCGTCGTCAATAAGAAGGTCCAAGCGATGCAGTAAACCTGAAGTGAAGCATCAGAATCTATAACTAGTGTCACAGATAAGGTTCAAAAAATAGATAGTAAGAAGAGTCAGTCTTCTAGTACTTAAGTCGTCATTGTGCCTTTTCAATTTACTTCCGATGCAATTTCTGTGTTTCGTCGTCAATAAGAAGGTCAGAGGGATACAGTAAACCTGAAGTGAAGCATCGGAATCTATAACTAGTGTCACAGAAAAGGTTCAAAACATAGACAGTAGGAAGAGTCAGTCTTCTTGTACTTATGTCGGCATTGTGCATTTTGTATTTAATTGCGATGCAATTTCTGTGTTTCGTCGTCAATAAGAAGGTCCAGGCGATACAGTAAACCTGAAGTGAAGCAACAGAATCTATAACTAGTGTCACAGATAAGGTTCAAAACATAGACAGTAAGAAGAGTCAGTCTTCTTGTACTTAAGTCGGCATTGTGCCTTTTGCATTTAATTTCGGTGCAATTTCTGTGTTTTATCGTCAATAAGAAGGTCAGAGGGATACAGTTAACCTGAAGTGAAGCATCGGAATCTATAACTAGAGACACAGGAATGGTTCAAAACATAGGCAGTACTAAGAGTCAGTCTTCTTGTACTTAAGTCGGCATTGTGCCTTTTGTATTTAATTCCGATGCAATTTCTGTTTTTCATAGTCAATAGGAAGGTCCAAGGGATACAGTAAACCAGAAGTGATGCATCGGAATTTATAACTAGTGTCTCAGGAATGGTTCAAAACATAGACAGTAGGAAGAGTCAGTCTTCTTATACTTAAGTCGGCATTGTGCCTTTTGTATTTAATTACGATGCAATTTCTGTGTTTCATCGTATATAACAGGGTCCAAGGGATACAGTAAACCTGAAGTGAATCATCGGAATCTATTACTAGTGTCACAGGAATGGTTCAGAACATAGACAGTAAGAAGGGTCACTCATCTTGTACTTAAGTCGGAATTGTGCATTTGCATTTAATTCCGATGATATTTCTGTGTTTCGTCGTCAATAAGAAGGTCCAAGCGATACAGTAAACCTGAAGTGAAGCATCGGAATCTAAAACTAGTGTCACAGGAATGGTTCAAATCATAGACAGTAGGAGGATTCAGTCTTCTTGTACTTAAGTCGGCATTGTGCCTTTTGTATTTAATTCCGATGCAATTTCTGTGTTTCATCGTCAATAACAAAGTCCAAGGGATACAGTAAACCTGAAGTGAAGCATCGGAATCTATATCTAGTGTCACAGGATTGGTTCAAAACATAGTCAGTAAGAAGAGTCAGTCTTCTTGTACTTAAGTCGGCATGGTGCCTTTTGTACTTAATTCCGATGCAATTTCAGTGTTTCATCGTCAATAAGAAAGTCCAAACGAAGCATCAGAATCTATAACTAGTGTCACAGGAATGGTTCAAAAGTTAGACAGTAAGTAGAGTCAGTCTTCTAGTACTTAAGTCGTCATTGTGCCTTTTCAATTTACCTCCGATGCAATTTCTGTGTTTCGTCGACATTAAGAAGGTCAGAGGGATACAGTAAACCTGAAGTGATGCATCGGAATCTATAACTAGTGTCACAGGAATGGTTCAAAACATACACAGCAAGAAGAGTCAGACTTCTTACACTTAAGTCGGCATTGTGCCTTTTGTATTTAATGCCGATGCAATTTCTTTGTTTCATCATCAATTAGAAGGTCCAAGGGATACAGTAAACCGGAAGTGATGCATCGGAATCTATAACTAGTGTCACAGGAATGGTTCAAACCATAGACAGTAGGAAGAGTCAGTCTTCTTGTACTTAAGACGGAATGTGCCTTTTGTATTTAATTACGATGCAATTTCTGTGTTTCGTCGTCAATAAGAAGGTCCTAGCGATACAGTAAACCTGAAGTGAAGCATCAGAATCTATAACTAGTGTCACAGATAAGGTTCAAAACATAGACAGTAAGAAGAGTCAGTCTTCTTGTACTTAAGTCGGCATTGTGCCTTTTGCATTTAATTTCGATGCAATTTCTGTGTTTCATCGTCAATAAGAAGGTCTGAGAAATACAGCAAACCTGAAGTGAAGGATCGAAATTTATAACTAGTGTCACAGGAATGGTTCAAACATAGACAGTAAGAAGCGTCAGTCTTCTTGTACTTAAGTCGGCATTGTGCCTTTTGTATTCAATTCCAATGCAATTTCTGTTTTTCATCGTCAATAAGAAGGCCCAAGGGATACAGTAAACCTGAAGTGAAGCATCGGAATCTATAACTAGTGTCACAGGAATGGTTCAAAACATAGTCAGTAAGAAGAGTCAGTCATCTTGTACTTAAGTCGGCATTGTGCCTTTTATATTTAATTCCGATGCAATTTCTGTGTTTCATCGTCAATAAGAAGGTCAGAGTGATACAGTAAACCTGAAGAGAAGCATCGGAATCTAAAACTAGTGTCACAGGTATGGTTCAAATCATACACAGTAGGAAGATTCAGTCTTCTTGTACTTAAGTCGGCATTGTGCCTTTTGTATTTAATTCCGATGCAATTTCTGTGTTTCATCGTCAATAACAAGGTCCAAGGGATACAGTAAACCCTAAGTGAAGCATCGGAATCCATATTTAGTGTGACAGGATTGCTTCAAAACATAGTCAGTAAGAAGAGTCAGTCTTCTTCTACTTAAGTCGGCACTGTGCCTTTTGTATTTAATTCCAATGCAATTTCAGTGTTTCATCGTCAATAAGAATGTCCAAGGGATACAGTGAACCTGGAGTGAAGCATCGGAATCTATAACAAGTGTCACAGGGATGGTTCAAAACATAGACAGTAAGAAGAGTCAGTATTCTTGTACTTAATTCGGCATTGTGCCTTTTGTATTTAATTCCGATGCAATTTCTGTGTTTCATCTTCAATACGAAGGTCCAAGGGATACAGTAAACCTGAAGTGAAGCATCAGCATCTATAACTAGTGTCACAGGAATGTTTCAAAACAGAGTCAGTAAGAATAGTCAGTCTACTTGTACTTAGGTCGGCATTGTGCCTTTTGTATTCAATTCCGATGCAATTTCTGTGTTTGGTCGTCAATAAGAAGGTCCAAGCGATACAGTAAACCTGAAGTGAAGCATCAGAATCTATAACTAGTGTCACAGATAAGGTTCAAAACATAGACAGTAAGAAGAGTCAGTCTTCTTGTACATAAGTCGGCATTGTGCCTTTTGCATTTAATTTCGATGCAATTTCTGTGTTTTATCGTCAATAAGAAGGTCAGAGGGATACAGTTAACCTGAAGTGAAGCATCGGAATCTATAACTAGAGTCACAGGAATGGTTCAAAACATAGGCAGTAGTAAGAGTCAGACTTCTTGTACTTAAGTCGGCATTGTGCCTTTTGTATTTAATTCCGATGCAATTTCTGTGTTTCATCGACAATAAGAAGGTCTGAGGGATTCAGCAAACCTGAAGTGAAGCATCGAAATCTATAACTAGTGTCACAGGAATGGTTCAAACATAGACAGTAAGAAGAGGCTGTCTTCTTGTACTTAAGTCGGCATTGTGCCTTTTGTATTTAATTCCAATGCAATTTCTGTTTTTCATCGTCAATAAGAAGGTCCAAGGGATTCAGTAAACCTGAAGTGAAGCATCGGAATCTATAACTAGTGTCACAGGAATGGTTCAAAACATAGTCAGTAAGAAGAGTCAGTCTTCTTGTACTTAAGACGGCATTGTGCCTATTATATTTAATTCCGATGCAATTTCTGTCTTTCATCGTCAACAAGAAGGTCAGAGTGATACAGTAAACCTGAAGTGAAGCATCGGAATCTAAAACTAGTGTCACAGGAATGGTTCAAATCATACACAGTAGGAAGATTCAGTCTTCTTGTACTTAAGTCGGCATTGTGCCTTTTGTATTTAATTCCGATGCAATTTCTGTGTTTCAACGTCAATAACAAAGTCCAAGGAATACAGTAAACCTGAAGTGAATCATCGGAATCTATAACTAGTGTCACAGGAATGGTTCAAAACATACACAGCAAGAAGAGTCAGTCTTCTTGTACTTAAGTCGGCATTGTGCCTTTTGTATTTAATGCCGATGCAATTTCTTTGTTTCATCATCAATAAGAAGGTCCAAGGGATACAGTAAACCTGAAGTGATGCATCGGAATCTATAACTAGTGTCACAGGAATGGTTCAAATCATAGACAGTAGGAAGAGTCAGTCTTCTTGTACTTAAGTCGGAATGTGCCTTTTGTATTTAATTACGATGCAATATCTGTGTTTCATCTTCAATAACAAGGTCCAAGGGATACAGTAAACCTGAAGTGAATCATCGGAATCTATAACTAGTGTCACAGGAATGGTTCAGAACATATACAGTAAGAAGAGTCACTCATCTTGTACTTAAGTCGGAATTGTGTATTTGTATTTAATTCCGATGCAATTTCTGTGTTTCGTCGTCAATAAGAAGGCCCAAGCGATACCGTATACCTGAAGTGAAGCATCAGAATCTATTACTAGTGTCACAGAAAAGGTTCAAAACATAGACAGTAGGAAGAGTCAGTCTTCTTGTACTTAAGTCGGCATCGTGCCTTTTGTATTTAATTCCGATGCAATTTCTGTGTTTCGTCGTCAATAAGAAGGTCCTAGCGATCCAGTAAACCTGAAGTGAAGCATCAGAATCTATAACTAGTGTCACAGATAAGGTTCAAAACATAGACAGTAAGAAGAGTCAGTCTTCTTGTACTTAAGTCGGCATTGTGCCTTTTGCATTTAATTTCGATGCAATTTCTGTGTTTTATCGTCAATAAGATGGTCAGAGGGATACAGTTAACCTGAAGTGAAGCATCGGAATATATAACTAAAGTCACAGGAATGGTTCAAAACATAGGCAGTAGTAAGAGTCAGTCTTCTTGTACTTAAGTCGGCATTGTGCCTTTTCTATTTAATTCCGATGCAATTTATGTCTTTCATCGTCAATAAGAAGGTCTGAGAAATACAGCAAACCTGAAGTGAAGCATCGAAATTTATAACTAGTGTCACAGGAATGGTTCAAACATAGACAGTAAGAAGAGTCAGTCTTCTTGTACTTAAGTCGGCATTGTGCCTTTTGTATTCAATTCCAATGCAATTTCTGTTTTTCATCGTCAATATGAAGGTCCAAGGGATACAGTAAACCTGAAGTGAAGCATCGGAATCTATAGCTAGTGTCACAGGAATGGTTCAAAACATAGTCAGTAAGAAGAGTCAGTCTTCTTGTACTTAAGTCGGCATTGTGCCTTTTATATTTAATTCCGATGCAATTTCTGTGTTTCATCGTCAATAAGAAGGTCAGAGTGATACAGTAAACCTGAAGAGAAGCATCGGAATCTAAAACTAGTGTCACAGGAATGGTTCAAATCATACACAGTAGGAAGATTCAGTCTTCTTGTACTTAAGTCGGCATTGTGCCTTTTGTATTTAATTCCGATGCAATTTCTGTGTTTCATCGACAATAAGAAGGTCTGAGGGATTCAGCAAACCTGAAGTGAAGCATCGAAATCTATAACTAGTGTCACAGGAATGGTTCAAACATAGACAGTAAGAAGAGGCTGTCTTCTTGTACTTAAGTCGGCATTGTGCCTTTTGTATTTAATTCCAATGCAATTTCTGTTTTTCATCGTCAATAAGAAGGACCAAGGGATACAGTAAACCTCAAGTGAAGCATCGGAATCTATAACTAGTGTCACAGGAATGGTTCAAAACATAGTCAGTAAGAAGAGTCAGTCTTCTTGTACTTAAGACGGCATTGTGCCTTTTATATTTAATTCCGATGCAATTTCTGTCTTTCATCGTCAACAAGAAGGTCAGAGTGATACAGTAAACCTGAAGTGAAGCATCGGAATCTAAAACTTGTGTCACAGGAATGGTTCAAATCATACACAGTAGGAAGATTCAGTCTTCTTGCACTTAAGTCGGCATTGTGCCTTTTGTATTTAATTCCGATGCAATTTCTGTGTTTCAACGTCAATAACAAAGTCCAAGGAATACAGTAAACCTGAAGTGAATCATCGGAATCTATAACTAGTGTCACAGGAATGGTTCAAAACATAGAAATTAAGAAGAGTCAGTCATCTTGTACTTAAGTCGGCATTGTGCTTTCTGTATTTAATTCCGATGCAATTTCTGTGTTTCGTCGTCAATAAAAGGTCCAAGGGATATAGTAAACCTGAAGTGAAGCATCGGAATCTATATCTAGTGTCACACGATTGGTTCAAAACATAGTCAGTAAGAAGAATCAGTGTTATTGTACTTAAGTCGGCACTGTGCCTTTTGTATTTAATTCCGACACAATTTCTGTGTTTCATGGTCAATAAGAACGTCCAAGGGATACAGTAAATCTGAAGTGAAGCATCGGAATCTATAAATAGTGTCACAGGAATGGTTCAAAACATAGACAGAAGAAGAGTCAGTCTTCTTGTGCTAAAGTCGGCATTGTGAATTTTGTATTTAATTCCGCTGCAATTTCTGCGTTTCATCCTCAATAAGAAGGGCAGAGGGATGCAGTAAACCTGAAGTGAAGCATCGGAATCTGTACCTAGTGTCGCTGGAATGGTTCAAAACATAGACAGTAAGAAGAGTCAGTATTCTTGTACATAAGTCGGCATTGTGCCTTTTCTATTTAATTCCGATGCAATTTCTGTGTTTCGTCGTCAATAAGAAGGTCCAAGCGATACAGTAAACCTGTAGTGAAGCATCAGAATCCATAACTAGAGACACAGATAGGGTTCAATACATAGACAGTAAGAAGAGTCAGTCTTCTTGTACTTAAGCCGGCATTGTGCCTTTTCTATTTAATTCCGATGCAATCTCTGTGTTTCGTCGTCAATAAGAATGTCCAAGCGACACAGTAAACCTGAAGTGATGCATCAGAATCTATTACTAGAGTCACAGGAATGGTTTAAAACATAGACAGTAGGAAGAGTCGGTCTTCTTGTACTTAAGTCGGCATTGTGCATTTTGTATTTAATTCCGATGCAATTTCTGTGTTTCATCGTCAATAACAAGGTCCAAGGGATACAGTAAACCTGAAGTGAATCATCGGAATCTATATCTAGTGTCACAGGAATGGTTCAAAACATAGACAGTAAGAAGAGTCAGTCTTCTTGTACTTAAGTCGGCATTGTGCCTTTTCTATTTAATTCTGATGCAATTACTGTGTTTCATCGTCAATAAGAAGGTCAGAGGGATACAGTAAATTTGAAGTGAAGAAACGGAATCTATAACTAGTCTTACAGGAATGGTTCAAAGCATAGACTGTAAGAAGGTTCAGTCTTCTTGTACTTAAGTCGGCATTGTGCCTTTTCTATTTAATTCCGATGCAATTTCTGTGTTTCGTCGTCAACACGAAGGTCGAAGGGATACAGTAAATCTGAAGTGAAGCATCGGAATCTATAACTAGTGTCACAGAAAAGGTTCAAAACATAGACAGGAAGAAGAGTCTGTCTTCTTGTACTTGAGTCGACATTGTGCCTTTTGTATTTAATTCCGATGCAATTTCTGTGTTTCATCGCCAATAAGAAGGTCAGAGGGATACAGTAAACCTGAAGTGAAGCATTGGAAATTATAACTAGTGTCACAGGAATGGTTCAAAACATAGACAGTAAGAAGAGTCAGTTTTCTTGTACTTGATTCCGCCTTGTGCCTTTTGTATTTCATTCCGATACAATTTCTGTGTTTCATCGTCAACAAGAAAGTCAGAGGAATACAGTAAACCTGAAGTGAAGCATCGGAATCTATATTTAGTGTGACAGGATTGGTTCAAAACATAGTCAGTAAGAAGAGTCAGTCTTCTTCTACTTAAGTCGGCACTGTGCCTTTTGTATTTAATTCCAATGCAATTTCAATGTTTCATCGTCAATAAGAATGTCCAAGGGATACAGTGAACCTGGAGTGAAGCATCGGAATCTATAACAAGTGTCACAGGGATGGTTCAAAACATAGACAGTAAGAAGAGTCAGTATTCTTGTACTTAATTCGGCATTGTGCCTTTTGTATTTAATTCCGATGCAATTTCTGTGTTTCATCCTCAATACGAAGGTACATGGGATACAGTAAACCTGAAGTGAAGCATCAGAATCTATAACTAGTGTCACAGGAATGTTTCAAAACAGAGTCAGTAAGAATAGTCAGTCTTCTTGTACTTAAGTCGGCATTGTGCCTTTTGTATTTAATTCCGATGCAATTTCTGTGTTTCAACGTCAATAACAAAGTCCAAGGAATACAGTAAACCTGAAGTGAATCATCGGAATCTATAACTAGTGTCACAGGAATGGTTCAAAACATACACAGCAAGAAGAGTCAGTCTTCTTGTACTTAAGTCGGCATTGTGCCTTTTGTATTTAATGCCGATGCAATTTCTTTGTTTCATCATCAATAAGAAGGTCCAAGGGATACAGTAAACCTGAAGTGATGCATCGGAATCTATAACTAGTGTCACAGGAATGGTTCAAATCATAGACAGTAGGAAGAGTCAGTCTTCTTGTACTTAAGTCGGAATGTGCCTTTTGTATTTAATTACGATGCAATATCTGTGTTTCATCTTCAATAACAAGGTCCAAGGGATACAGTAAACCTGAAGTGAATCATCGGAATCTATAACTAGTGTCACAGGAATGGTTCAGAACATATACAGTAAGAAGAGTCACTCATCTTGTACTTAAGTCGGAATTGTGTATTTGTATTTAATTCCGATGCAATTTCTGTGTTTCGTCGTCAATAAGAAGGCCCAAGCGATACCGTATACCTGAAGTGAAGCATCAGAATCTATTACTAGTGTCACAGAAAAGGTTCAAAACATAGACAGTAGGAAGAGTCAGTCTTCTTGTACTTAAGTCGGCATCGTGCCTTTTGTATTTAATTCCGATGCAATTTCTGTGTTTCGTCGTCAATAAGAAGGTCCTAGCGATCCAGTAAACCTGAAGTGAAGCATCAGAATCTATAACTAGTGTCACAGATAAGGTTCAAAACATAGACAGTAAGAAGAGTCAGTCTTCTTGTACTTAAGTCGGCATTGTGCCTTTTGCATTTAATTTCGATGCAATTTCTGTGTTTTATCGTCAATAAGATGGTCAGAGGGATACAGTTAACCTGAAGTGAAGCATCGGAATATATAACTAAAGTCACAGGAATGGTTCAAAACATAGGCAGTAGTAAGAGTCAGTCTTCTTGTACTTAAGTCGGCATTGTGCCTTTTCTATTTAATTCCGATGCAATTTATGTCTTTCATCGTCAATAAGAAGGTCTGAGAAATACAGCAAACCTGAAGTGAAGCATCGAAATTTATAACTAGTGTCACAGGAATGGTTCAAACATAGACAGTAAGAAGAGTCAGTCTTCTTGTACTTAAGTCGGCATTGTGCCTTTTGTATTCAATTCCAATGCAATTTCTGTTTTTCATCGTCAATATGAAGGTCCAAGGGATACAGTAAACCTGAAGTGAAGCATCGGAATCTATAGCTAGTGTCACAGGAATGGTTCAAAACATAGTCAGTAAGAAGAGTCAGTCTTCTTGTACTTAAGTCGGCATTGTGCCTTTTATATTTAATTCCGATGCAATTTCTGTGTTTCATCGTCAATAAGAAGGTCAGAGTGATACAGTAAACCTGAAGAGAAGCATCGGAATCTAAAACTAGTGTCACAGGAATGGTTCAAATCATACACAGTAGGAAGATTCAGTCTTCTTGTACTTAAGTCGGCATTGTGCCTTTTGTATTTAATTCCGATGCAATTTCTGTGTTTCATCGACAATAAGAAGGTCTGAGGGATTCAGCAAACCTGAAGTGAAGCATCGAAATCTATAACTAGTGTCACAGGAATGGTTCAAACATAGACAGTAAGAAGAGGCTGTCTTCTTGTACTTAAGTCGGCATTGTGCCTTTTGTATTTAATTCCAATGCAATTTCTGTTTTTCATCGTCAATAAGAAGGACCAAGGGATACAGTAAACCTCAAGTGAAGCATCGGAATCTATAACTAGTGTCACAGGAATGGTTCAAAACATAGTCAGTAAGAAGAGTCAGTCTTCTTGTACTTAAGACGGCATTGTGCCTTTTATATTTAATTCCGATGCAATTTCTGTCTTTCATCGTCAACAAGAAGGTCAGAGTGATACAGTAAACCTGAAGTGAAGCATCGGAATCTAAAACTTGTGTCACAGGAATGGTTCAAATCATACACAGTAGGAAGATTCAGTCTTCTTGCACTTAAGTCGGCATTGTGCCTTTTGTATTTAATTCCGATGCAATTTCTGTGTTTCAACGTCAATAACAAAGTCCAAGGAATACAGTAAACCTGAAGTGAATCATCGGAATCTATAACTAGTGTCACAGGAATGGTTCAAAACATAGAAATTAAGAAGAGTCAGTCATCTTGTACTTAAGTCGGCATTGTGCTTTCTGTATTTAATTCCGATGCAATTTCTGTGTTTCGTCGTCAATAAAAGGTCCAAGGGATATAGTAAACCTGAAGTGAAGCATCGGAATCTATATCTAGTGTCACACGATTGGTTCAAAACATAGTCAGTAAGAAGAATCAGTGTTATTGTACTTAAGTCGGCACTGTGCCTTTTGTATTTAATTCCGACACAATTTCTGTGTTTCATGGTCAATAAGAACGTCCAAGGGATACAGTAAATCTGAAGTGAAGCATCGGAATCTATAAATAGTGTCACAGGAATGGTTCAAAACATAGACAGAAGAAGAGTCAGTCTTCTTGTGCTAAAGTCGGCATTGTGAATTTTGTATTTAATTCCGCTGCAATTTCTGCGTTTCATCCTCAATAAGAAGGGCAGAGGGATGCAGTAAACCTGAAGTGAAGCATCGGAATCTGTACCTAGTGTCGCTGGAATGGTTCAAAACATAGACAGTAAGAAGAGTCAGTATTCTTGTACATAAGTCGGCATTGTGCCTTTTCTATTTAATTCCGATGCAATTTCTGTGTTTCGTCGTCAATAAGAAGGTCCAAGCGATACAGTAAACCTGTAGTGAAGCATCAGAATCTATAACTAGAGACACAGATAGGGTTCAATACATAGACAGTAAGAAGAGTCAGTCTTCTTGTACTTAAGCCGGCATTGTGCCTTTTCTATTTAATTCCGATGCAATCTCTGTGTTTCGTCGTCAATAAGAATGTCCAAGCGACACAGTAAACCTGAAGTGATGCATCAGAATCTATTACTAGAGTCACAGGAATGGTTTAAAACATAGACAGTAGGAAGAGTCGGTCTTCTTGTACTTAAGTCGGCATTGTGCATTTTGTATTTAATTCCGATGCAATTTCTGTGTTTCATCGTCAATAACAAGGTCCAAGGGATACAGTAAACCTGAAGTGAATCATCGGAATCTATATCTAGTGTCACAGGAATGGTTCAAAACATAGACAGTAAGAAGAGTCAGTCTTCTTGTACTTAAGTCGGCATTGTGCCTTTTCTATTTAATTCTGATGCAATTACTGTGTTTCATCGTCAATAAGAAGGTCAGAGGGATACAGTAAATTTGAAGTGAAGAAACGGAATCTATAACTAGTCTTACAGGAATGGTTCAAAGCATAGACTGTAAGAAGGTTCAGTCTTCTTGTACTTAAGTCGGCATTGTGCCTTTTCTATTTAATTCCGATGCAATTTCTGTGTTTCGTCGTCAACACGAAGGTCCAAGGGATACAGTAAATCTGAAGTGAAGCATCGGAATCTATAACTAGTGTCACAGAAAAGGTTCAAAACATAGACAGGAAGAAGAGTCTGTCTTCTTGTACTTGAGTCGACATTGTGCCTTTTGTATTTAATTCCGATGCAATTTCTGTGTTTCATCGCCAATAAGAAGGTCAGAGGGATACAGTAAACCTGAAGTGAAGCATTGGAAATTATAACTAGTGTCACAGGAATGGTTCAAAACATAGACAGTAAGAAGAGTCAGTTTTCTTGTACTTGATTCCGCCTTGTGCCTTTTGTATTTCATTCCGATACAATTTCTGTGTTTCATCGTCAACAAGAAAGTCAGAGGAATACAGTAAACCTGAAGTGAAGCATCGGAATCTATATTTAGTGTGACAGGATTGGTTCAAAACATAGTCAGTAAGAAGAGTCAGTCTTCTTCTACTTAAGTCGGCACTGTGCCTTTTGTATATAATTCCAATGCAATTTCAATGTTTCATCGTCAATAAGAATGTCCAAGGGATACAGTGAACCTGGAGTGAAGCATCGGAATCTATAACAAGTGTCACAGGGATGGTTCAAAACATAGACAGTAAGAAGAGTCAGTATTCTTGTACTTAATTCGGCATTGTGCCTTTTGTATTTAATTCCGATGCAATTTCTGTGTTTCATCCTCAATACGAAGGTACATGGGATACAGTAAACCTGAAGTGAAGCATCAGAATCTATAACTAGTGTCACAGGAATGTTTCAAAACAGAGTCAGTAAGAATAGTCAGTCTTCTTGTACTTATGTCGGCATTGTGCCTATGTATTCAATTCCGATGCAATTTCTGTGTTTGGTCGTCAATAAGAAGGTCCAAGCGATACAGTAAACCTGAAGTGAAGCATCAGAATCTATAACTAGTGTCACAGATAAGGTTCAAAACATAGACAGTAATAAGAGTCAGTCTTCTTGTACTTAAGTCGGCATTGTGCCTTTTGCATTTAATTTCGATGCAATTTCTGTGTTTTATCGTCAATAAGAAGGTCAGAGGGATACAGTTAACCTGAAGTGAAGCATCGGAATCTATAACTAGAGTCACAGGAATGGTTCAAAACATAGGCAGTAGTAAGAGTCAGACTTCTTGTACTTAAGTCGGCATTGTGCCTTTTGTATTTAATTCCGATGAAATTTCTGTGTTTCATCGACAATAAGAGGGTCTGAGGGATTCAGCAAACCTGAAGTGAAGCATCGAAATCTATAACTAGTGTCACAGGAATGGTTCAAACATAGACAGTAAGAAGAGGCTGTCTTCTTGTACTTAAGTCGGCATTGTGCCTTTTGTATCTAATTCCAATGCAATTTCTGTTTTTCATCGTCAATAAGAAGGTCCAAGGGATACAGTAAGCCTGAAGTGAAGCATCGGAATCTATAACTAGTGTCACAGGAATGGTTCAAAACATAGTCAGTAAGAAGAGTCAGTCTTCTTGTACTTATGACGGCATTGTGCCTTTTATATTTAATTCCGATGCAATTTCTGTCTTTCATCGTCAACAAGAAGGTCAGAGTGATACAGTAAACCTGAAGTGAAGCATCGGAATCTAAAACTAGTGTCACAGGAATGGTTCAAATCATACACAGTAGGATGATTCAGTCTTCTTGTACTTAAGTCGGCATTGTGCCTTTTGTATTTAATTCCGATGCAATTTCTGTGTTTCATAGTCAATAACAAAGTCCAAGGAATACAGTAAACCTGAAGTGAATCATCGGAATCTATAACTAGTGTCACAGGAATGGTTCAAAACATAGACAGTAAGAAGAGTCAGTCATCTTGTACTTAAGTCGGCATTGTGCCTTCTGTATTTAATTCCGATGCAATTTCTGTGTTTCGTCGTCAATAAAAGGTCCAAGGGATACAGTAAACCTGAAGTGAAGCATCGGAATCTATATCTAGTGTCACAGGATTGGTTCAAAACATAGTCAGTAAGAAGAGTCAGTCTTATTGTACTTAAGTCGGCACTGTGCCTTTTGTATTTAATTCCGACACAATTACTGTGTTTCATGGTCAATAAGAACGTCCAAGGGATACAGTAAATCTGAAGTGAAGCATCGGAATCTATAACTAGTGTCACAGGAATGGTTCAAAACATAGTCAGTAAGAAGAGTCAGTCATCTTGTTCTAAAGTCGGCATTGGGCCTTTGGATATAATTCCGATGCAATTTTAGTGTTTCATCGTCAATAAGAATGTCCAAGGGATACAGTAAACCTGAAGTGAAGCATCGGAATCTATATCTAGTGTCACAGGATTGGTTCAAAACATAGTCAGTAAGAAGAGTCAGTCTTATTGTACTTAAGTCGGCACTGTGCCTTTTGTATTTAATTCCGACACAATTTCTGTGTTTCATGGTCAATAAGAACGTCAAAGGGATACAGTAAATCTGAAGTGAAGCATCGGAATCTATAAATAGTGTCACAGGAATGGTTCAAAACATAGACAGAAGAAGAGTCAGTCTTCTTGTGCTAAAGTCGGCATTGTGAATTTTGTATTTAATTCCGCTGCAATTTCTGCGTTTCATCCTCAATAAGAAGGGCAGAGGGATGCAGTAAACCTGAAGTGAAGCATCGGAATCTGTACCTAGTGTCGCAGGAATGGTTCAAAACATAGACAGTAAGAAGAGTCAGTATTCTTGTACATAAGTCGGCATTGTGCCTTTTCTATTTAATTACGATGCAATTTCTGTGTTTCGTCGTCAATAAGAAGGTCCAAGCGATACAGTAAACCTGTAGTGAAGCATCAGAATCTATAACTAGTGACACAGATAGTGTTCAATACATAGACAGTAAGAAGAGTCAGTCTTCTTGTACTTAAGTCGGCATTGTGCCTTTTCTATTTAATTCCGATGCAATTTCTGTGTTTCGTCGTCAATAAGAAGGTCCAAGCGACACAGTAAACCTGAAGTGATGCATCAGAATCTATTACTAGAGTCACAGGAATGGTTCAAAACATAGACAGTAAGAAGTGTCAGTCTTCTTGTACTTAAGTCGGCATTGTGCCTTTTGTATTTAATTTCGATGCAATTTCTGTGTTTTATCGTCAATAAGACGGTCAGAGGGATACAGTAAACCTGAATTGAAGCATCGGAATCTATAACTAGTGTCACAGAAATGGTTCAAAACATACACAGCAAGAAGAGTCAGTCTTCTTGTAATTAAGTCGGCATTGTGCCTTTTGTATTTAATTCCGATGCAATTTCTGTGTTTCATCGTCAATAAGAAGGTCCAAGGGATACAGTAAACCTGAAGTGATGCATCGGAATCTATAAGTAGTTTCACAGGAATGGTAGAAAACATAGACAGTAGGAAGAGTCGGTCTTCTTGTACTTAAGTCGGCATTGTGCATTTTGTATTTAATTCCGATGCAATTTCTGTGTTTCATCGTCAATAACAAGGTCCAAGGGATACAGTAAACCAGAAGTGAATCATCGGAATCTATAACTAGTGTCTCAGGAATGGTTCAAAACATAGACAGTAAGAAGAGTCAGTCTTCTTGTACTTAAGTCGGCATTGTGCCTTTTCTATTTAATTCCGATGCAATTACTGTGTTTCATCGTCAATAAGAAGGTCAGAGGGATACAGTAAATTTGAAGTGAAGAAACGGAATCTATAACTAGTCTTACAGGAATGGTTCAAAGCATAGACTGTAAGAAGGTTCAGTCTTCTTGTACTTAAGTCGGCATTGTGCCTTTTCTATTTAATTCCGATGCAATTTCTGTGTTTCGTCGTTAACACGAAGGTCCAAGGGATACAGTAAATCTGAAGTGAAGCATCGGAATCTATAACTAGTGTCACACAAAAGGTTCAAAACATAGACAGGAAGAAGAGTCTGTCTTCTTGTACTTGAGTCGACATTGTGCCTTTTGTATTTAATTCCGATGCAATTTCTGTGTTTCATCGCCAATAAGAAGGTCAGAGGGATACAGTAAATCTGAAGTGAATCATCGGAATCTATAACTAGTGTCACAGGAATGGTTCAAAACATAGACAGTAAGAAGAGTCAGTTTTCTTGTACTTAAGTCGGCGTTGTGCCTTTTGTATTTAATTCCGATGCAATTTCTGTGTTTCATCGTCAATAAGAAGGTCCAAAGGATACAGTAAACCTGAAGTGAAGCATCGGAATCTAAAACTGGTCGCACAGGTAAGGTTCAGAAAATAAATTGTAAGAAGAGTTAGTTTTCTTGTACTTGAGTCGGCATTGTGCCTTTTCTATTTAATTCCGATGCTATTTCTGTGTTTCATCGTCAATAAGATGGTCAGAGGCATACAGTTAACCTGAAGTGAAGCTTCGGAATCTATAACTAGTGTCACAGGAATGGTTCAAAGCATAGACAGTAAGAAGAGCCAGTCTTCTTGTACTTGAGTCGGAATTGTGCCGATGTATTTAATTCCGATGCAATTTCTGTGTTTCATCGTCAATAAGAAGGTCAGTGGGATACAGTTAACCTGAAGTGAAGCATCTGAATCTATAACTAGTGTCACAGGAATGGTTCAAAACATAGACAGTAGGAAGAGCCAGTCTTCTTGTACTTGATTCGGCATTGTGCCTTTTGTATTTAATTCCGATGCCATTTCTGTGTTTCGTCGTCAATAAGAAGGTCCAAGGGATACAGTAAACCTCAGGTGAAGCATCGGAATCTAAAACTAGTGTCACAGGAATGGTTCAATACATAGACAGTAAAAAGAGACAGTCTTCTTGTACTTGAGTCGGCATTGTGCCTAAGTATTTAATTCCGATTCAATTTCTGTGTTTCATCGTCAATAAGACGGTCAGAGGGATACAGTAAACCTGAACTGAAGCATCGGAATCTATAACTAGTGTCACAGGAATGGTTCAAAACATAGACAGTAGGCAGAGCCAGTCTTCTTGTACTTGATTCGGCATTGTGTCTTTTGTATTTAATTCCGATGCAATTTCTGTGTTTCATCGTCAACAAGACGGTCAGAGGGATACAGTAAACCTGAAGTGAAGCATCGGAATCTATGACTAGTTTCACAGGAATAGTTCAAAGCATAGAGAGTAAGACGAGTCAGTCTTCTTGTACTTAAGTCGGCATTGTGCCTTTTGTATTTAATTCCGATGCAATTTCTGTGTTTCATCGCCAATAAGAAGGTCAGAGGGATACTGTAAAACTGAAGTGAAGCATTGGAAATAATAACTAGTGTCACAGGAATGGTTCAAAACATAGACAGTAAGAAGAGTCAGTTTTCTTGTAGTTGATTCGGCCGTGTGCCTTTTGTATTTTATTCCGATGCAATTTCTGTGTTTCATCGTCAACAAGAAGGTCAGAGGGATACAGTAAACCTGAAGTGAAGCATCGGAATCTATAACTAGTGTCACAGGAATGGTTCAAATCAAAGACAGTAAGAAGAGTCAGTTTTCTTGTACTTAAGTCGGCATTTTGCCTTTTGAATTTAATTCCGCTGCAATTTCTGTGTTTCATCGTCAATACGAAGGTCAGAGGGATACAGTAAATGTGAAGTGAAGCATCGGAATGTGTAACTAGTGTCACAGGAATGGTTCAAAACATAGACAGTAAGCAGGGTCAGTTATCTAGTACCTCAGTCGGCATTGTGCTTCTTCTATTTAATTCCGATGCAATATCTGTGTTTCGTCGTCAATAAGAAGATCAAACGGATACAGTTAACCGGAAGTGAAGCATCGAAATCTAAACCCAGTCTCACAGGAAAGTTTCAAAACATAGACAGTAAGAAGAGCCAGTCTACTTGTACTTAAGTCGGCATTCTGCCTTTTGTATTTAATTCCGATGCAATTTCTGTGTTTCATCGCCAATAAGAAGGTCAGAGGGATACAGTAAAACTGAAGTGAAGCTTCGGAATCTATAATTAGTGTCACAGGAATGGTTCAAAGCATACACAGTAAGAAGAGTCAGTTTTGTTGTACTTAAGTCGGCATTGTGCTTTTTGTATTTAATTCCAATTCACTTTCTGTGTTTCATCGTCAATAAGAAAGTCCATGGGATACAGTAAACATATAGTGAAGCATCGGAATCTTAAACTGGTCTCACAGGAAATGTTGAAATCATAGTCAGTAGGAAGAGTCAGTCTTCTTGTACTTAAGTCAGCATTGTGCCTTTTGCATTTAATTCTGATGCAATTTCTGTGTTTCATCGTCAATAAGAAGGTCCAAGGGATACAGTAAACATATAGTCAAGCATCGGATTCTAAAACTGGTCTTACAGGAAATGTTAAAAACATAGTCAGTAAGAAGAGTCAGTCTTCTTGTACTTAAGTCGGCGTTGTGCCTTTTGTATTTAATTCCGATGCAATTTCTGTCTTTCGTAGTCAATAAGAAGGTCCAAGGGATACAGTAAGCCTGAAGTGAAGCCCCGGAATCTAAAACCGGTCTCTCAGGAATGGTTCGAAACATAGAGAGTAAGAAGAGCCAGTCATCTTGTATTTGAGTCGGCATTGTGCATTTTGTATTTAATTCCGATGCAGTTTCTGTGTTTCATCGTCAATAAGTAGGTCAGAGGGAATCAGTAAACCTGAAGTGAACCATCGGAATCTATAACTAGTGTCACAGGAATGGTTAAAACATAGACAGTGGGAAGAGTCAGTCTTTTTGTACTTGAGTCGGCATTGCGCCTATGCATTTAATTCCGATGCAATTTCTGTGTTTCATCGTCAATAAGAAGGTAAGAGGGATACAGTAATCCTGAAGTGAAGCATCGGAATCTATAACTAGTGTCACAGGAATGGTTCAAAGCATAGACAGTAAGAAGAACCAGTCTTCTTGTACGTGATTCGGCATTGTGCCTTTTGTATTTAACTCCGATGCAATTTCTGTGTTTCATCGCAAATAAGAAGGTCAGTGGGATACAGTAAACCCGAAGTGAAGCATGGGAATCTATTACTAGTGTTACAGGAATGGTTAAAAACATAGACAGTAAGAAGAGCCAGTCTTCTTGTACTTGAGTCGGCATTGTGCTTTTGTATTTAATTCCAATGCAATTTCTGTGTTTCATCGTCAATGAGAAGGTCAGAGGGATACAGTAAACCTGAAGTGAAGCATCGGAATCTATAACTAGTGTCACAGGAATGGTTGAAAACTTAGGCAGTAGGAAGAGCCAGTCTTCTTGTACTTGATTCGGCATTGTGCCTTTTGTATTTAGTTCCGATGCAATTTCTGTGTTTCATAGTCAACAAGAAGGTCAGAGGGATACAGTAAACCTGAAGTGAAGCATCGGAATCTATAACTAGTGTCACAGGAATAGTTCAAAGCATAGACAGTAAGACGAGTCAGTCTTGTTGTACTTAAGTCGGCATTGTGCCTTTTGTATTTAATTCCGAAGCAATTTCTGTGTTTCATCGCGAATAAGAAGGTCAGAAGGATTCCGTAAACCTGAAGTGAAGCATTGGAAATTATAACTAGTGTCACATTAATGGTTCAAAACATAGACAGTAAGAAGAGTCAGTTTTTTTGTACTTGATTCGGCATGTGCCTTTTGTATTTAATTCCAATGCAATTTCTGTGTTTCATCGTCAACAAGAAGGTCAGAGGGATACAGTAAACCTGAAGTGAAGCATCGGAATCTATAACTAGTGTCACAGGAATGGTTCAAATCAAAGACAGTAAGAAGTGTCAGTTTTCTTGTACTTAAGTCGTCATTTTGCCTTTTGTATTTAATTCCACTGCAATTTCTGTGTTTCATCGTCAATACGAAGGTCAGAGGGATACAGTAAACGTGAAGTGAAGCATCGGAATGTGTAACTAGTGTCACAGGAATGGTTCAAAATCATAGACAGTAAGAAGAGTCAGTTATCTTGTACTGAAGTCAGCATTGTGGCTCTTCTATTTAATTCCGATGCAATTTCTGTGTTTCGTTGTCAATAAGAAGATCAATGGGATACAGTGAACCGGAAGTGAAGCATCGGAATCTAAAACCAGTCTCACAGGAAAGTTTCAAAACATAGACAGTAAGAAGAGCCAGTCGACTTGTACTTGAGTCGGCATTGTGCCTTTTGTATTTAATTCCGTTGCAATTTCTGTGTTTCATCGTCAATAAGAAAGTCAGAGAGATACAGTGTACCTGAAGTGAAGCATCGGACTCTATAACTAGTGTCACAGGAATGGTTGAAAGCATACACAGTAAGAAGAGTCAGTTTTCTTGTACTTAAGTCGGCATTGTGCCTTTTGTATTTAATTCCAATTCAATATCTGTGTTTCATCGTCAATAAGAAAGTCCATGGGATACAGTAAACATATAGTGAAGCATCGGAATCTAAAACTGGTCTCACAGGAAATGTTGAAATCATAGTCAGTAGGAAGAGTCAGTCTTCTTGTACTTAAGTCAGCATTGTGCCTTTTGTATTTAATTCTGATGCAATTTCTGTGTTTCATCGTCAATAAGAAGGTCCAAGGGATACAGTAAAACATATAGTCAAGCATCGGAATCTAAAACTGGTCTCACAGGAAATGTTCAAAACATAGTCAGTAAGAAGAGTCAGTCTTCTTGTACTTAAGTCGGCATTGTGCCTTTTGTATTTAATTCCGATGCAATTTCTGTGTTTCATCGTCAATAAGAAGGTCCAAAGGATACAGTAAACCTGAAGTGAAGCATCAGAATCTAAAACTGGTCGCACAGGTAAGGTTCAGAACATAGACTGTAAGAAGAGTAGTTTTTTAGTACTTAAATTAGCATTGTGCCTTTTCTATATAATTCTGTTTCAATTTCTGTGTCTCGTCGTCAGTAAGAAGGCCCAAGGGATACAGTAAACCTGAAGTGAAGCATCTGAATCTAAAACCGGTCTCACAGGAAAGCTTCAAAACATAGACAGTAAGAAGAGCCAGTCTTCTAGTACTTAAGTCGGCATTGTGCCTTTTCTATTTAATTCCGATGCTATTTCTGTGTTTCATCGTCAATAAGAAGGTCAGAGGCATACAGTTAACCTGAAGTGAAGCCTCGGAATCTATAACTAGTGTCACGGGAATGGTTCAAAGCATAGACAGTAAGAAGAGCCAGTCTTCATGTACATGAGTCGGCATTGTGCCTTTTCTATTTAATTCCGATGCTATTTCTGTGTTTCATCGTCAATAAGAATGTCAGAGGCAATCAGTTAACCTGAAGTGTAGCTTCGGAATCTATAACTAGTGTCACAGGAATGGTTCAAAGCATAGACAGTAAGATGAGCCAGTCTTCTTGTACTTGAGTTGGAATTGTGCCTATGTATTTAATTCCGATGCAATTTCTGTGTTTCATCGTCAATAAGAAGGTCAGAGGGTTACAGTAAACCAGAAGTAAAGCATCGGAATCTATAAGTAGTGTCACAGGAATGGTTCAAAGCATAGACAGTAAGAAGAGCCAGTCTTCATGTACATGAGTCGGCATTGTGCCTTTTGTTTTTAATTCCGATGCAATTTCTGTGTTTCATCGTCAATAAGAAGGTCAGTGGGATACAGTAAACCCGAAGTGAAGCATCGGAATCTACAACTAGTGTCACAGGAATTGTTCAAAACATAGACGGTAGGAAGAGTCAGCCTTCTTTTACTTAAGTCGGAATTGTGCCTTTTCTATCTAATTCTGATGCAATTTCTGTGTTTCATCGTCAATAAGAAGGTCAGAGGGATACAGTAAACCTGAAGTGAAACATCGGAATCTATGACTAGTGTCACAGGAATGGTTCAAAGCATAGAAAGTAAGAAGAGCCAGTCTTCTTGTACTTGAGTCGGCATTGTGCCTATGTATTTAATTCCGATGCAATATCTGTGTTTCATCGTCAATAAGAAGGGCAGTGGGATACAGTAAACCTGAAGTGAAGCATCTGAATCTATAACTAGTGTCACAGGAATGGTTCAAAACATAGACGGTAGGAAGAGTCAGTCTTCTTGCACTTAAGTCGGAATTGTGCCTTTTGTATTTAATTCCGATGCCATTTCTGTGTTTCATCGACAATAAGAAGGTCCAAGGGATACAGTAAACCTCAGGTGAAGCATCGGAATCTAAAACTAGTGTCACAGGAATGGTTCAATACATAGACAGTAAAAAGACCCAGTCTTCTTGTACTTGAGTCGGCATTATGCCTAAGTATTTAATTCCGATGCAATTTCTGTGTTTCATTGTCAATAAGACGGTCAGAGGGAAACAGTAAACCTGAACTGAAGCATCGGAATCTATAACTAGTGTCACAGGAATGGTTCAAAACATAGACAGTAGGAAGAGCCAGTCTTCTTGTACTTGATTCGGCATTGTGCCTTTTGTATTTAATTCCGATGCAATTTCTGTGTTTCATCGTCAACAAGATGGTCAGAGGGATACAGTAAACCTGAAGTGAAGCATCGGAATCTATAACTAGTGTCACAGGAATAGTTCAAAGCATAGACAGTAAGACGAGTCAGTCTTCTTGTACTTAAGTCGGCATTGTGCCTTTTGTATTTAATTCTGATGCAATTTTTGTGTTTCATCGTCAATAAGAAGGTCCAAGGGATACAGTAAACATATAGTCAAGCATCGGATTCTAGAACTGGTCTCACAGGAAATGTTCAAAACATAGTCAGTAAGAAGAGTCAGTCTTCTTGTACTTAAGTCGGCATTGTGCCTTTTGTATTTAATTCTGATGCAATTTCTGTGTTTCATCGTCAATAAGTAGGTCAGAGGGAATCAGTAAACCTGTGGTGAACCATCGGAGTCTATAACTAGTGTCACAGGAATGGTTAAAACATAGACAGTGGGAAGAGTCAGTCTTTTTGTACTTGAGTCGGCATTGTGCCTATGCATTTAATTCCGATGGAATTTCTGTGTTTCATCGTCAATAAGAAGGTAAGAGGGATACAGTAATCCTGAAGTGAAGCATCGGAATCTATAACTAGTGTCACAGTAATGGTTAAAAACATAGACAGTAAGAAGAGCCAGTCTTCTTGTACTTGAGTCGGCATTGTGCTTTTGTATTTAATTCCAATGCAATTTCTGTGTTTCATCGTCAATGAGAAGGTCAGAGGGATACAGTAAACCAGAAGTGAAGCATCGGAATCTATAACTAGTGTCACAGGAATGGTTGAAAACTTAGGCAGTAGGAAGAGCCAGTCTTCTTGTACTTGATTCGGCATTGTGCCTTTTGTATTTAGTTCCGATGCAATTTCTGTGTTTCATCGTCAACAAGAAGATCAGAGGGATACAGTAAACCTGAAGTGAAGCATCGGAATCTACAACTAGTGTCACAGGAATGGTTCAATACATAGACAGTAAAAAGAGCCAGTCTTCTTGTACTTGAGTCGGCATTGTGCCTAAGTATTTAATTCCGATGCAATTTCTGTGTTTCATCGTCAATAAGACGGGCAGAGGGATACAGTAAACCTGAACTGAAGCATCGGAATCTATAACTAGTGTCACAGGAATAGTTCAAAGCATAGACAGTAAGACGAGTCAGTCTTCTTGTACTTAAGTCGGCATTGTGCCTTTTGTATTTAATTCCGATGCAATTTCTGTGTTTCATCGCCAATAAGAAGGTCAGAGGGCTACAGTAAACCTGAAGTGAAGCATTGGAAATTATAACTAGTGTCACAAGAATGGTTCAAAACATAGACAGTAAGAAGAGTCAGTTTTCTTGTAGTTGATTCGGCCTTGTGCCTTTTGAATTTAATTCCGATGCAATTTCTGTGTTTCATCGTCAACAAGAAGGTCAGAGGGATACAGTAAACCTGAAGTGAAGCATCGGAATCTATAACTAGTGTCACAGGAATGGTTCAAATCAAAGACAGTAAGAAGAGTCAGTTTTCTTGTACTTAAGTCGGCATTTTGCCTTTTGTATTTAATTCCGCTGCAATTTCTGTGTTTCATCGTCAATACGCAGGTCAGAGGGATACAGTAAACGTGAAGTGAAGCATCGGAATGTGTAACTAGTGTCACAGGAATGGGTCAAAACATAGACAGTAAGAAGAGTCAATTATCTTGTACTTAAGTCGGCATTGTGCCTCTTCTATTTAATTCCGATGCAATTTCTGTGTTTCGTCGTCAATAAGAAGATCAAAGGGATACAGTAAACCCGAAGTGCAGCATCGGAATCTAAAACCAGTCTCACAGGAAAGTTTCAAAACATAGACAGTAAGAAGCGCCAGTCTACTTGTACTTGAGTCGGCATTGTGCATTTTGTATTTAATTCCGATGCAATTTCTGTGTTTCATCGCAAATAAGAAGGTCAGAGAGATACAGTGTACCTGAAGTGAAGCATCGGAATCTATAACTAGTGTCACAGGAATGGTTCAAAGCATACACAGTAAGAAGAGTCAGTTTTCTTGTACTTAAGTCGGCATTGTGCCTTTTGTATTTATTTCCAATTCAATTTCTGTGTTTCTACGTCAATAAGAAAGTCCATGGGATACAGTAAACATATAGTGAAGCATCGGAATCTAAAACTGGTCGCACAGGAAATGTTGAAATCATAGTCAGTAGGAAGAGTCAGTCTTCTTGTACTTAAGTCAGCATTATGCGTTTTGTATTTAATTCTGATGCAATTTCTGTGTATCATCGTCAATAAGAAGGTCCAAGGGATACAGTAAACATATAGTCAAGCATCGGAATCTAAAACTGGTCTCACAGGAAATGTTCAAAACATAGTCAGTAAGAAGAGTCAGTCTTCTAGTACTTAAGTTGGCGTTGTGCCTTTTGTATTTAATTCCGATGCAATTTCTGTGTTTCATCATCAATAAGAAGGTCCAAAGGATACAGTAAACCTGAAGTGAAGCATCGGAATCTAAAACTGATCGCACAGGTAAGGTTCAGAACATAGACTGTAAGAAGAGTTAGTTTTCTTGTACTTGAGTCGGCATTGTGCCTATGTATTTAATTCCGATGCAATTTCTGTGTTTCTTCGTCAATAAGAAGGTCAGTGGGATACAGTAAACCTGAAGTGAAGCTTCGGAATCTATAACTAGTGTCACAGGAATGGTTCAAAGCATAGACAGTAAGAAGAGCCAGTCTTCATGTACATGAGTCGGCATTGTGCCTTTTGTTTTTAATTCCGATGCAATTTCTGTGTTTCATCGTTAATAAGAAGGTCAGTGGGATACAGTAAACCCGAAGTGAAGCATCGGAATCTACAACTAGTGTCACAGGAATTGTTCAAAACATAGACAGTAGGAAGAGTTGATCTCTTGTACTTAATTCGGCATTCTGCTTTTGTATTTAAGTCCGATGCAAATTCTGTGTTTCATCGTCAATAAGAAGGTCAGAGGGATGCAGTAAACCTGAAGTGAAGCATCTGAATCTATAACTAGTGTCACAGGAATGGTTCAAAACATAGACGGTAGGAAGAGTCAGCCTTCTTGTACTTAAGTCGGAATTGTGCCTTTTGTATTTAATTCCGATGCCATTTCTGTGTTTCATCGTCAATAAGAAGGTCCAAGGGATACAGTATACCTGAAGTGAAGCATCGGAATCTAAAACTGGTCGCACAGGTAAGGTTCAGAACATAGACTGTAAAAAGAGTTAGTTTTTTTGTACTTAAATCTGCATTGTGCCTTTTCTATATAATTCAGTTTCAATTTCTGTGTTTCGTCGTCAATCAGAAGGCCCAAGGGATACAGTAAACCTGAAGTGAAGCATCTGAATCTAAAACCGGTCTCACAGGAAAGCTTCAAAACATAGACAGTAAGAAGAGCCAGTCTTCTAGTACTTAAGTCGGCATTGTTCCTTTTCTATTTAATTCCGATGCTATTTCTGTGTTTCATCGTCAATAAGAAGGTCAGAGGCATTCAGTTAACCTGAAGTGAAGCTTCGGAATCTATAACTAGTGTCACAGGAATGGTTCAAAGCATAGACAGTAAGAAGAGCCAGTCTTCTTGTACTTGAGTTGGAATTGTGCCTATGTATTTAATTCCGATGCAATTTCTGTGTTTCATCGTCAATAAGAAGGTCAGAGGGTTACAGTAAACCTGAAGTGAAGCATCGGAATCTATAACTAGTGTCACAGGAATGGTTCAAAGCATAGACAGTAAGAAGAGCCAGTCTTCATGTACATGAGTCGGCATTGTGCCTTTTGTTTTTAATTCCGATGCAATTTCTGTGTTTCATCGTCAATAAGAAGGTCAGTGGGATACAGTAAACCCGAAGTGAAGCATCGGAATCTACAACTAGTGTCACAGGAATTGTTCAAAACATAGACGGTAGGAAGAGTCAGGTTTCTTGTACTTAAGTCGGAATTGTGCCTTTTCTATCTAATTCTGATGCAATTTCTGTGTTTCATCGTCAATAAGAAGGTCAGAGAGATACAGTAAACCTGAAGTGAAGCATCGGAATCTATAACTAGTGTCACGGGAATGCTTCAAAACATAGACAGTAAGAAGAGTCAGTTTTCTTGTACTTAAGTCGGCATTGTGCCTTTTCTATTTAATTCTGATGCATTTTCTGTGTTTCATCGTCAATAAGAAGGTCAGTGGGATACAGTAAACCTGAAGTGAAACATCGGAATCTATGACTAGTGTCACAGGAATGGTTCAAAGCATAGACAGTAAGAAGAGCCAGTCTTCTTGTACTTGAGTCGGCATTGTGCTTTTGTATTTAATTCCGATGCAATTTCTGTGTTTCATCGTCAATAAGAAGGTCAGTGGGATACAGTAAACCTGAAGTGAAGCATCTGAATCTATAACTAGTGTCACAGGAATGGTTCAAAACATAGACGGTAGGAAGAGTCAGTCTTCTTGCACTTAAGTCGGAATTGTGCCTTTTGTATTTAATTCCGATGCCATTTCTGTGTTTCATCTTCAATAAGAAAGTCCAAGGGATACAGTAAACCTCAGGTGAAGCATCGGAATCTAAAACTAGTGTCACAGGAATGGTCCAATACATAGACAGTAAAAAGAGCCAGTCTTCTTGTACTTGAGTCGGCATTGTGCCTAAGTATTTAATTCCGATGCAATTTCTGTGTTTCATCGTCAATAAGACGGTCAGAGGGATACAGTAAACCTGAACTCAAGCATCGGAATCTATAACTAGTGTCACAGGAATAGTTCAAAGCATAGACAGTAAGACGAGTCAGTCTTCTTGTACTTAAGTCGGCATTGTGCCTTTTGTATTTAATTCCGATGCAATTTCTGTGTTTCATCGCCAATAAGAAGGTCAGAGGGATACAGTAAACCTGAAGTGAAGCATTGGAAATTATAACTAGTGTCACAGGAATGGTTCAAAACATAGACAGTAAGAAGAGTCAGTTTTCTTGTAGTTGATTCGGCCTTGTGCCTTTTGAATTTAATTCCGATTTAATTTCTGTGTTTCATCGTCAACAAGAAGGTCAGAGGGATACAGTAAACCTGAAGTGAAGCATCGGAATCTATAACTAGTGTCACAGGAATGGTTCAAATCAAAGACAGTAAGAAGAGTCAGTTTTCTTGTACTTAAGTCGGCATTTTGCCTTTTGTATTTAATTCCGCTGCAATTTCTGTGTTTCATCGTCAATACGAAGGTCAGAGGGATACAGTAAACGTGAAGTAAAGCATCGGAATGTGTAACTAGTGTCACAGGAATGGTTCAAAACATAGACAGTAAGAAGAGTCAATTATCTTGTACTTAAGTCGGCATTGTGCCTCTTCTATTTAATTCCGATGCAATTTCTGTGTTTCGTCGTCAATAAGAAGATCAAAGGGATACAGTAAACCCGAAGTGCAGCATCGGAATCTAAAACCAGTCTCACAGGAGAGTTTCAAAACATAGACAGTAAGAAGCGCCAGTCTAATTGTACTTGAGTCGGCATTGTGCATTTTGTATTTAATTCCGATGCAATTTCTGTGTTTCATCGCAAATAAGAACGTCAGAGAGATACAGTGTACCTGAAGTGAAGCATCGGAATCTATAACTAGTGTCACAGGAATGGTTCAAAGCATACACAGTAAGAAGAGTCAGTTTTCTTGTACTTAAGTCGCCATTGTGCCTTTTGTATTTAATTCCAATTCAATTTCTGTGTTTCATCATCAATAAGAAAGTCCATGGGATACAGTAAACATATAGTGAAGCATCGGAATCTAAAACTGGTCGCACAGGAAAAGTTGAAATCATAGTCAGTAGGAAGAGTCAGTCTTCTTGTACTTAAGTCAGCATTATGCGTTTTGTATTTAATTCTGATGCAATTTCTGTGTATCATCGTCAATAAGAAGGTCCAAGGGATACAGTAAACATATAGTCAAGCATCGGAATCTAAAACTGGTCTCACAGGAAATGTTCAAAACATAGTCAGTAAGAAGAGTCAGTCTTCTAGTACTTAAGTCGGCGTTGTGCCTTTTGTATTTAATTCCGATGCAATTTCTGTGTTTCATCGTCAATAAGAAGGTCCAAAGGATACAGTAAACCTGAAGTGAAGCATCGGAATCTAAAACTGGTCGCACAGGTAAGGTTCAGAACATAGACTGTAGGAAGAGTTAGTTTTCTTGTACTTGTGTCGGCATTGTGCCTTTTCTATTTAATTCCGATGCTATTTCTGTGTTTCATCGTCAATAAGAAGGTCAGAGACATACAGTTAACCTGAAGTGAAGCTTCGGAATCTTTAACTAGTGTCACAGGAATGGTTCAAAGCATAGACAGTAAGAAGAATCAGTCTTCTTGTACTTGAGTCGGAAATGTGCCTATGTATTTAATTCCGATGCCATTTCTGTGTTTCTTCGTCAATAAGAAGGTCAGGGGGTACAGTAAACCTGAAGTGAAGCATCTGAATCTATAACTAGTGTCACAGGAATGGTTCAAAACATAGACGGTAGGAAGAGTCAGTCTTCTTGCACTTAAGTCGGAATTGTGCCATTTGTATTTAATTCCGATGCCATTTCTGTGTTTCGTCGTCAATAAGAAGGTCCAAGGGATACAGTAAACCTCAGGTGAAGCATCGGAATCTAAAACTAGTGTCACAGGAATGGTTCAATACATAGACAGTAAAAAGAGCCAGTCTTCTTGTACTTGAGTCGGCATTGTGCCTAAGTATTTAATTCCGATGCAATTTCTGTGTTTCATCGTCAATAAGACGGTCAGAGGGATACAGTAAACCTGAACTGAAGCATCGGAATCTATAACTAGTGTCACCGGAATGGTTCAAAACATAGACAGTAGGAAGAGCCAGTCTTCTTGTACTTGATTCGGCATTGTGCCTTTTGTATTTAATTCCGATGCAATTTCTGTGTTTCATCGTCAACAAGAAGGTCACAGGGATACAGTAAACCTGAAGTGAAGCATCGGAATCTATAACTAGTGTCACAGGAATAGTTCAAAGCATAGAGAGTAAGACGAGTCAGTCTTCTTGTACTTAAGTCGGCATTGTGCCTTTTGTATTTAATTCCGATGCAATTTCTGTGTTTCATCGCCAATAAGAAGGTCAGAGGGACACAGTAAAACTGAAGTGAAGCATTGGAAATTATAAGTAGTGTCATAGGAATGGTTCAAAACATTGACAGTAAGAAGAGTCAGTTTTCTTGTAGTTGATTCGGCCTTGTGCCTTTTGTAGTTTATTCCGATGCAATTGCTGTGTTTCATCGTCAACAAGAAGGTCAGAGGGATACAGTAAACCTGAAGTGAAGCATCGGAATCTATAACTAGTGTCACAGGAATGGTTCAAATCAAAGACAGTAAGAAGAGTCAGTTTTCTTGTACTTAAGTCGGCATTTTGCCTTTTGTATTTAATTCCGCTGCAATTTCTGTGTTTCATCGTCAATACGAAGGTCAGAGGGATACAGTAAACGTGAAGTGAAGCATCGGAATGTGTAACTAGTGTCACAGGAATGGTTCAAAACATAGACAGTAAGCAGGGTCAGTTATCTTGTACTTAAGTCGGCATTGTGCTTCTTCTATTTAATTCCGATGCAATTTCTGTGTTTCGTCGTCAATAAGAAGATCAAAGGGAATATAGTAAACCGGAAGTGAAGCATCGGAATCTAAAACCAGGCTCACAGGAAAGTTTCAAACATAGACAGTAAGAAGAGCCAGTCTACTTGTACTTGAGTCGGCATTGTACCTTTTGTATTTAATTCCGATGCAATTTCTGTGTTTCATCGTCAATAAGAAAGGCCATGGGATACAGTAGACATATAGTGAAGCATCGGAATCTTAAACTGGTCTCACAGGAAATGTTGAAATCATAGTCAGTAGGAAGAGTCAGTCTTCTTGTACTTAAGTCAGCATTGTGCCTTTTGTATTTAATTCTGATGCAATTTCTGTGTTTCATCGTCAATAAGAAGGTCCAAGGGATACAGGAAACATATAGTCATCCATCGGATTCGCAAAACTGGTCTCACAGGAAATGTTCAAAACATAGTCAGTAAGAAGAGTCAGTCTTCTTGTACTTAAGTCGGCGTTGTGCCTTTTGTATTTAATTCCGATGCAATTTCTGTCTTTCGTAGTCAATAAGAAGGTCCAAGGGATACAGTAAGCCTGAAGTGAAGCCCCGGAATCTAAAACCGGTCTCTCAGGAAAGGTTTGAAACATAGAGAGTAAGAAGTGCCAGTCATCTTGTATTTGAGTCGGCATTGTGCATTTTGTATTTAATTCCGATGCAGTTTCTGTGTTTCATCGTCAATAAGTAGGTCAGAGGGAATCAGTAAACCTGAAGTGAACCATCGGAATCCATAACTAGTGTCACAGGAATGGTTAAAACATAGACAGTAGGAAGAGTCAGTCTTTTTGTACTTGAGTCGGCATTGTGCCTATGCATTTAATTCCGATGCAATTTCTGTGTTTCATCGTCAATAAGAAGGTCAGAGGCATACAGTTAACCTGAAGTGAAGCTTCGGAATCTATAACTAGTGTCACAGGAATGGTTCAAAGCATAGACAGTAAGAAGAATCAGTCTTCTTGTACTTGAGTCGGAATTGTGCCTATGTATTTAATTCCGATGCAATTTCTGTGTTTCTTCGTCAATAAGAAGGTCAGTGGGATACAGTAAACCTGAAGTGAAGCATCTGCATCTATAACTAGTGTGACAGGAATGGTTCAAAACATAGACGGTAGGAAGAGTCAGCCTTCTTGCACTTAAGTCGGAATTGTGCCTTTTGTATTTAATTCCGATGCCATTTCTGTGTTTCGTCGTCAATAAGAAGGTCCAAGGGATACAGTAAACCTCAGGTGAAGCATCGGAATCTAAAACTAGTGTCACAGGAATGGTTCAATACATAGACAGTAAAAAGAGCCAGTCTTCTTGTACTTGAGTCGGCATTGTGCCTAAGTATTTAATTCCGATGCAATTTCTGTGTTTCATCGTCAATAAGACGGTCAGAGGGATACAGTAAACCTGAACTGAAGCATCGGAATCTATAACTAGTGTCACCGGAATGGTTCAAAACATAGACAGTAGGAAGAGCCAGTCTTCTTGTACTTGATTCGGCATTGTGCCTTTTGTATTTAATTCCGATGCAATTTCTGTGTTTCATCGTCAACAAGAAGGTCAGAGGGATACAGTAAACCTGAAGTGAAGCATCGGAATCTATAACTAGTTTCACAGGAATAGTTCAAAGCATAGAGAGTAAGACGAGTCAGTCTTCTTGTACTTAAGTCGGCATAGTGCCTTTTGTATTTAATTCCGATGCAATTTCTGTGTTTCATCGCCAATAAGACGGTCAGAGGGACACAGTAAAACTGAAGTGAAGCATTGGAAATTATAAGTAGTGTCATAGGAATGGTTCAAAACATAGACAGTAAGAAGAGTCAGTTTTCTTGTAGTTGATTCGGCCTTGTGCCTTTTGTATTTTATTCCGATGCAATTTCTGTGTTTCATCGTCAACAAGAAGGTCAGAGGGATACAGTAAACCAGAGGTGAAGCATCGGAATCTATAACTAGTGTCACAGGAATGGTTGATAACTTAGGCAGTAGGAAGAGCCTGTCTTCTTGTACTTGATTCGGCATTGTGCCTTTTGTATTTAGTTCCGATGCAATTTCTGTGTTTCATCGTCAACAAGAAGGTCAGAGGGATACAGTAAACCTGAAGTGAAGCATCGGAATCTATAACTAGTGTCACAGGAATAGTTCAAAGCATAGACAGTAAGACGAGTCAGTCTTCTTGTACTTAAGTCGGCATTGTGCCTTTTGGGTTTAATTCCGAAGCAATTTCTGTGTTTCATCGCGAATAAGAAGGTCAGAGGGATTCAGTAAACCTGAAGTGAAGCATTGGAAATTATAACTAGTGTCACAGGAATGGTTCAAAACATAGACAGTAAGAAGAGTCAGTTTTTTTGTACTTGAGTCGGCATTGTGCCTTTTGTATTTAATTCCGATGCAATTTCTGTGTTCCATCGTCAATAAGAAGGTCAGAGAGATACAGTGTACCTGAAGTGAAGCATCGGAATCTATAACTAGTGTCACAGGAATGGTTCAAAGCATACACAGTAAGAAGAGTCAGTTTTGTTGTACTTAAGTCGGCATTGTGCCTTTTGTATTTAATTCCAATTCACTTTCTGTGTTTCATCGTCAATAAGAAAGTCCATGGGATACAGTAAACATATAGTGAAGCATCGGAGTCTTAAACTGGTCTCACAGGAAATGTTGAAATCATAGTCAGTAGGAAGAGTCAGTCTTCTTGTACTTAAGTAATCATTGTGCCTTTTGTATTTAATTCTGATGCAATTTCTGTGTTTCATCGTCAATAAGAAGGTCCAAGGGATACAGTAAACATATAGTCATGCATCGGATTCTAAAACTGGTCTCACAGGAAATGTTCAAAACATAGTCAGTAAGAAGAGTCAGTCTTCTTGTACTTAAGTCGGCGTTGTGCCTTTTGTATTTAATTCCGATGCAATTTCTGTCTTTCGTAGTCAATAAGAAGGTCCAAGGGATACAGTAAGCCTGAAGTGAAGCCCCGGAATCTAAAACCGGTCTCTCAGGAAAGGTTCGAAACATAGAGAGTAAGAAGAGCCAGTCATCTTGTATTTGAGTCAGCATTGTGCATTTTGTATTTAATTCCGATGCAGTTTCTGTGTTTCATCGTCAATACGTAGGTCAGAGGGAATCAGTAAACCTGAAGTGAAACATCGGAATCTATAACTAGTGTCACAGGAATGGTAAAAACATAGACAGTAAGAAGAGCCAGTCTTCTTGTACTTGAGTCGGCATTGTGCTTTTGTATTTAATTCCAATGCAATTTCTGTGTTTCATCGTCAATGAGAAGGTCAGAGGGATACAGTAAACCAGAAGTGAAGCATCGGAATCTATAACTAGTGTCACAGGAATGGTTGAAAACTTAGGCAGTAGGAAGAGCCAGTCTTCTTGTACTTGATTCGGCATTGTGCCTTTTGTATTTAGTTCCGATGCAATTTCTGTGTTTCATCGTCAATGAGAAGGTCAGAGGGATACAGTAAACCTGAAGTGAAGCATCGGAATCTATAACTAGTGTCACAGGAATAGTTCAAAGCATAGACAGTAAGACGAGTCAGTCTTCTTGTACTTAAGTCGGCATTGTGCCTTTTGTATTTAATTCCGAAGCAATTTCTGTGTTTCATCGCGAATAAGAAGGTCAGAGGGATTCAGTAAACCTGAAGTGAAGCATTGGAAATTATAACTAGTGTCACAGGAATGGTTCAAAACATAGACAGTAAGAAGAGTCAGTTTTTTTGTACTTGATTCGGCATGTGCCTTTTGTATTTAATTCCGATGCAATTTCTGTGTTTCATCGTCAACAAGAGGGTCAGAGGGATACAGTAAACCTGAAGTGAAGCATCGGAATCTATAACTAGTGTCACAGGAATGGTTCAAATCAAAGACAGTAAGAAGAGTCAGTTTTCTTGTACTTAAGTCGTCATTTTGCCTTTTGTATTTAATTCCGCTGCAATTTCTGTGTTTCATCGTCAATACGAATGTCAGAGGGATACAGTGAACGTGAAGTGAAGCATCGGAATGTGTAACTAGTGTCACAGGAATAATTCAAAAACATAGACAGTAAGAAGAGTCAGTTATCTTGTACTTAAGTCAGCATTGTTGCTCTTCTATTTAATTCCGACGCAATGTCTGTGTTTCGTCGTCAATAAGAAGATCAAAGGTATACAGTAAACCGGAAGTGAAGCATCGGAATCTAAAACCAGACTCACAGGAAAGTTTCATATCATAGACAGTAAGAAGAGCCAGTCGACTTTTACTTGAGTCGGCATTGTGCCTTTTGTATTTAATTCCGATGCAATTTCTGTGTTTCATCGTCAATAAGAAGGTCAGAGAGATACAGTGTACCTGAAATGAAGCATCGGAATCTATAACTAGTGTCACAGGAATGGTTGAAAGCATACACAGTAAGAAGAGTCAGTTTTCTTGTACTTAAGTCGGCATTGTGCCTTTTGTATTTAATTCCAATTCAATTTCTGTGTTTCATCGTCAATAAGAAAGTCCATGGGATACAGTAAACATATAGTGAAGCATCGGAATCTAAAACTGGTCTCACAGGAAATGTTGAAATCATAGTCAGTAGGAAGAGTCAGTCTTCTTGTACTTAAGTCGGCGTTGTGCCTTTTGTATTTAATTCCGATGCAATTTCTGTGTTTCATCGTCAATAAGAAGGTCCAAAGGATACAGTAAACCTGAAGTGAAGCATCGGAATCTAAAACTGGTCGCACAGGTAAGGTTCAGAACATAGACTGTAAGAAGAGTAGTTTTTTTGTACTTAAATCAGCATTGTGCCTTTTCTATATAATTCTGTTTCAATTTCTGTGTCTCGTCGTCAGTAAGAAGGCCCAAGGGATACAGTAAACCTGAAGTGAAGCATCTGAATCTAAAACCGGTCTCACAGGAAAGCTTCAAAACATAGACAGTAAGAAGAGCCAGTCTTCTAGTACTTAAGTCGGCACTGTGCCTTTTCTATTTAATTCCGATGCTATTTCTGTGTTTCATCGTCAATAATAAGGTCAGAGGCATACAGTTAACCTGAAGTGAAGCTTCGGAATCTATAACTAGTGTCACAGGAATGGTTCAAAGCATAGACAGTAAGAAGAGACAGTCTTCTTGTACTTGAGTTGGAATTGTGCCTATGTATTTAATTCCGATGCAATTTCTGTGTTTCATCATCAATAAGAAGGTCAGAGTTATACAGTAAACCTGAAGTGAAGCATCGGAATCTATAACTAGTGTCACAGGAATGGTTCAAACATATACAGTAAGAAGAGCCAGTCTTCATGTACATGAGTCGGCATTGTGCCTTTTGTTTTTAATTCCGATACAATTTCTGTGTTTCATCGTCAATAAGAAGGTCAGTGGGATACAGTAAACCCGAAGTGAAGCATCGGAATCTACAACTAGTGTCACAGGAATTGTTCAAAACATAGACGTTAGGAAGAGTCAGCCTTCTTGTACTTAAGTCGGAATTGTGCCTTTTCTATCTAATTCTGATGCAATTTCTGTGTTTCATCGTCAATAAGAAGGTCAGAGAGATACAGTAAACCTGAAGTGAAGCATCGGAATCTATAACTAGTGTCACGGGAATGCTTCAAAACATAGACAGTAAGAAGAGTCAGTTTTCTTGTACTTAAGTCGTCATTGTGCCTTTTCTATTTAATTCTGATGCAATTTCTGTGTTTCATTGTCAATAAGAAGGTCAGAGGGATACAGTAAACCTGAAGTGAAACATCGGAATCTATGACTAGTGTCACAGGAATGGTTCAAAGCATAGACAGTGAGAAGAGCCAGTCTTCTTGTACTTGAGTCGGCATTGTGCCTATGTATTTAATTCCGATGCAATTTCTGTGTTTCATCGTCAATAAGAAGGTCAGTGGGATACAGTAAACCTGAAGTGAAGCATCTGAATCTATAACTAGTGTCACAGGAATGGTTCCAAACATAGACGGTAGGAAGAGTCAGTCTTCTTGCACTTAAGTCGGAATTGTGCCTTTTGTATTTAATTCCGATGCCATTTCTGTGTTTCATCGTCAATAAGAAGGTCCAAGGGATACAGTAAACCTCAAGTGAAGCATCGGAATCTAAAACTAGTTTCACAGGAATGGTTCAATACATAGACAGTAAAAAGAGCCAGTCTTCTTGTACTTGAGTCGGCATTGTGCCTAACTATTTAATTCCGATGCAATTTCTGTGTTTCATCGTCAATAAGACGGTCAGAGGGATACAGTAAACCTGAACTGAAGCATCGGAATCTATAACTAGTGTCACAGGAATGGTTCAAAACATAGACACTAGGAAGAGCCAGTCTTCTTGTACTTGATTCGGCATTGTGCATTTTGTATTTAATTCCGATGCAATTTCTGTGTTTCATCGTCAACAAGAAGGTCAGAGGGATACAGTAAACCTGAAGTGAAGCATCGGAATCTATAACTAGTGTCACAGGAATGGTTCAAAGCATAGACAGTAAGAAGAGCCAGTCTTCTTGTACTTGAGTTGGAATTGTGCCGATGTATTTAATTCCGATGCAATTTCTGTGTTTCATCGTCAATAAGAAGGTCAGAGGGATACAGTAAACCTGAAGTGAAGCATCGGAATCTATAACTAGTGTCACAGGAATGGTTCAAAGCATAGACAGTAAGAAGAGCCAGTCTTCATGTACATGAGTATGCATTGTGCCTTTTGTTTTTAATTCCGATGCAATTTCTGTGTTTCATCGTCAATAAGAAGGTCAGTGGGATACAGTAAACCCGAAGTGAAGCATCGGAATCTACAACTAGTGTCACAGGAATTGTTCAAAACATAGACAGTAGGAAGAGTAGATCTCTTGTACTTAATTCGGCATTGTGCTTTTGTATTTAAGTCCGATGCAAATTCTGTGTTTCATCGTCAATAAGAAGGTCAGAGGGATGCAGTAAACCTGAAGTGAAGCATCTGAATCTATAACTAGTGTCACAGGAATGGTTCAAAACATAGACGGTAGGAAGAGTCAGCCTTCTTGTACTTAAGTCGGAATTGTGCCTTTTGTATTTAATTCCGACCCCATTTCTGTGTTTCATCGTCAATAAGAAGGTCCAAGGGATACAGTATAAATGAAGTGAAGCATCGGAATCTAAAACTGGTCGCACAGGTAAGGTTCAGAACATAGACTGTAAAAAGAGTTAGTTTTTTTGTACTTAAATCTGCATTGTGCCTTTTCTATATAATTCAGGTTCAATTTCTGTGTTTCGTCGTCAAAAAGAAGGCCCAAGGCATACAGTAAACCTGAAGTGAAGCATCTGAATCTAAAACCGGTCTCACAGGAAAGCTTCAAAACATAGACAGTAAGAAGAGCCAGTCTTCTAGTACTTAAGTCGGCATTGTGCATTTCCTATTTAATTCCGATGCTATTTCTGTGTTTCATCGTCAATAAGAAGGTCAGAGGCATTCAGTTAACCTGAAGTGAAGCTTCGGAATCTATAACTAGTGTCACAGGAATGGTTCAAAGCATAGACAGTAAGAAGAGCCAGTCTTCTTGTACTTGAGTTGGAATTGTGCCTATGTATTTAATTCCGATGCAATTTCTGTGTTTCATCGTCAATTAGAAGGTCAGAGGCATTCAGTTAACCTGAAGTGAAGCTTCGGAATCTATAACTAGTGTCACAGGAATGGTTCAAAGCATAGACAGTAAGAAGAGCCAGTCTTCTTGTACTTGAGTTGGAATTGTGCCTATGTATTTAATTCCGATGCAATTTCTGTGTTTCATCGTCAATAAGAAGGTCAGTGGGATACAGTAAACCCGAAGTGAAGCATCGGAATCTACAACTAGTGTCACAGGAATTGTTCAAAGCATAGACAGTAGGAAGAGTAGATCTCTTGTACTTAATTCGGCATTGTGCCTTTTGTTTTTAATTCCGATGCAATTTCTGTGTTTCATCGTCAATAAGAAGGTCAGTGGGATACAGTAAACCCGAAGTGAAGCATCGGAATCTACAACTAGTGTCACAGGAATTGTTCAAAACATAGACGGTAGGAAGAGTCAGCCTTCTTGTACTTAAGTCGGAATTGTGCCTTTTCTATCTAATTCTGATGCAATTTCTGTGTTTCATCGTCAATAAGAAGGTCAGAGAGATACAGTAAACCTGGAGTGAAGCATCGGAATCTATAACTAGTGTCACGGGAATGCTTCAAAACATAGACAGTAAGAAGAGTCAGTTTTCTTGTACTTAAGTCGGCATTGTGCCTTCTCTAAATAATTCTGATGCAATTTCTGTGTTTCATCGTCAATAAGAAGGTCAGAGGGATACAGTAAACCTGAAGTGAAACATCGGAAACTATGACTAGTGTCACAGGAATGGTTCAAAGCATAGACAGTAAGAAGAGCCAGTCTTCTTGTACTTGAGTCAGCATTGTGCCTATGTATTTAATTCCGATGCAATTTCTGTGTTTCATCGTCAATAAGAAGGTCAGTGGGATACAGTAAACCTGATGTGAAGTATCTGAATCTATGACTAGTGTCACAGGAATGGTTCAAAACATAGACGGTAGGAAGAGTCAGTCTTCTTGCACTTAAGTCGGAATTGTGCCTTTTGTATTTAATTCCGAAGCCATTTCTGTGTTTCATCGTCAATAAGAAGGTCCAAGGGATACAGTAAACCTCAGGTGAAGGATCGGAATCTAAAACTAGTGTCACAGGAATGGTTCAATACATAGACAGTAAAAAGAGCCAGTCTTCTTGTACTTGAGTCGGCATTGTGCCTAAGTATTTAATTCCGATGCAATTTCTGTGTTTCATCGTCAATAAGACGGTCAGAGGGATACAGTAAACCTGAACTGAAGCATCGGAATCTATAACTAGTGTCACAGGAATGGTTCAAAACATAGACAGTAGGAAGAGCCAGTCTTCTTGTACTTGATTCGGCATTGTGCCTTTTGTATTTAATTCCGATGCAATTTCTGTGTTTCATCGTCAACAAGAAGGTCAGAGAGATACAGTAAACCTGAAGTGAAGCATCGGAATTTATAACTAGTGTCACAGGAATAGTTCAAAGCATAGAGAATAAGACGAGTCAGTCTTCTTGTACTTAAGTCGGCATTGTGCCTTTTGTATTTAATTCCGATGCAATTTCTGTGTTTCATCGCCAACAGGAAGGTCAGAGGGATACAGTAAACCTGAAGTGAAGCATCGGAATCTATAACTAGTGTCACAGGAATGGTTCAAATCAAAGACAGTAAGAAGAGTCAGTTTTCTTGTACTTAAGTCGGCATTTTGCCTTTTGTATTTAATTCCGCTGCAATTTCTGTGTTTCATCGTCAATACGAAGGTCAGAGGGATACAGTAAACGTGAAGTGAAGCATCGGAATGTGTAACTAGTGTCACAGGAATAATTCAAAACATAGACAGTAAGCAGGGTCAGTTATCTTGTACTTAAGTCGGCATTGTGCTTCTTCTATTTAATTCCGATGCAATTTCTGTGTTTCGTCGTCAATAAGAAGATCAAAGGGATACAGTAAACCGGAAGTGAAGCATCGGAATCTAAAACCAGTCTCACAGGAAAGTTTCAAAACATAGACAGTAAGAAGAGCCAGTCTACTTGTACTTGAGTCGGCATTGTGCCTTTTGTATTTAATTCCGATGCAATTTCTGTGTTTCATCGTCAATAAGAAGGTCAGAGAGATACAGTGTACCTGAAGTGAAGCATCGGAATCTATAACTAGTGTCACAGGAATGGTTCAAAGCATACACAGTAAGAAGAGTCAGTTTTGTTGTACTTAAGTCGGAATTGTGCCTTTTGTATTTAATTCCAATTCACTTTCTGTGTTTCATCGTCAATAAGAAAGTCCATGGGATACAGTAAACATATAGTGAAGCATCGGAATCTTAAACTGGTCTCACAGGAAATGTTGAAATCATAGTCAGTAGGAAGAGTCAGTCTTCTTGTACTTAAGTCAGCATTGTGCCTTTTGTATTTAATTCCGATGCAATTTATGAGTTTAATCGTCAATAAGAAGGTCCAAGGGATACAGTAAACATATAGTCAAGCATCGGATTCTAAAACTGGTTTCACAGGAAATGTTCAAAACATAGTCAGTAAGAAGAGTCAGTCTTCTTGTACTTAAGTCGGCGTTGTGCCTTTTGTATTTAATTCCGATCTAATTTCTGTCTTTCGTAGTCAATAAGAAGGTCCAAGGGATACAGTAAGTCTGAAGTGAAGCCCCAGAATCTAAAACCGGTCTCTCAGGAAAGGTTCGAAACATAGAGAGTAAGAAGAGCCAGTCATCTTGTATTTGAGTCGGCATTGTGAATTTTGTATTTAATTCCGATGCAGTTTCTGTGTTTCATCGTCAATAAGTAGGTCAGAGGGAATCAGTAAACCTGAAGTGAACCATCGGAATCTATAACTAGTGTCACAGGAATGGTTAAAACATAGACAGTAGGAAGAGTCAGTCTTTTTGTACTTGAGTCGGCATTGTGCCTATGCATTTAATTCCGATGCAATTTCTGTGTTTCATCGTCAATAAGAAGGTAAGAGGGATACAGTAATCCTGAAGTGAAGCATCGGAATCTATAATTAGTGTCACAGGAATGGTTCAAAGCATAGACAGTAAGAAGAACCAGTCTTCTTGTACTTGAGTCGGCATTGTGCTTTTGTATTTAATTCCAATGCAATTTCTGTGTTTCATCGTCAATGAGAAGGTCAGAGGGATACTGTAAACCAGAAGTGAAGCATCGGAATCTATAACTAGTGTCACAGGAATGGTTGAAAACTTAGGCAGTAGGAAGAGCCAGTCTTCTTGTACTTGATTCGGCATTGTGCCTTTTGTATTTAGTTCCGATGCAATTTCTGTGTTTCATCGTCAACAAGAAGGTCAGAGGGATACAGTAAACCTGAAGTGAAGCATCGGAATCTATAACTAGTGTCACAGGAATAGTTCAAAGCATAGACAGTAAGACGAGTCAGTCTTCATGTACTTAAGTCGGCATTGTGCCTTTTGTATTTAATTCCGAAGCAATTTCTGTGTTTCATCGCGAATAAGAAGGTCAGAGGGACTCAGTAAACCTGAAGTGAAGCATTGGAAATTATAACTAGTGTCACAGGAATGGTTCAAAACATAGACAGTAAGAAGAGTCAGTTTTTTTGTACTTGATTCGGCATGTGCCTTTTGTATTTAATTCCGATGCAATTTCTGTGTTTCATCGTCAACAAGAAGGTCAGAGGGATACAGTAAACCTGAAGTGAAGCATCGGAATCTATAACTAGTGTCACAGGAATGGTTCAAATCAAAGACAGTAAGAAGAGTCAGTTTTCTTGTACTTAAGTCGTGTTTTTGCCTTTTGTATTTAATTCCGCTGCAATTTCTGTGTTTCATCGTCAATACGAAGGTCAGAGGGATACAGTAAACGTGAAGTGAAGCATCGGAATGTGTAACTAGAGTCACAGGAATGGTTCAAAAACATAGACAGTAAGAAGAGTCAGTTATCTTGTACTTAAGTCAGCATTGTGGCTCTTCTATTTAATTCCGATGCAATTTCTGTGTTTCGTCGTCAATAAGAAGATCAAAGGGATACAGTAAACCGGAAGTGAAGCATCGGCATCTAAAACCAGTCTCGCAGGAAAGTTTCAAAACATAGACAGTAAGAAGAGCCAGTCGACTTGTACTTGAGTCGGCATTGTGCCTTTTGTATTTAATTCCGATGCAATTTCTGTGTTTCATCGTCAACAAGAAGGTCAGAGGGATACAGTAAACCTGAAGTGAAGCATCGGAATCTATAACTAGTGTCACAGGCATGGTTCAAATCAAAGACAGTAAGAAGAGTCAGTTTTCTTGTACTTAAGTCGGCATTTTGCCTTTTGTATTTAATTCCGCTGCAATATCTGTGTTTCATCGTCAATACGAAGGTCAGAGGGATACAGTAAACGTGAAGTGAAGCATCGGAATGTGTAACTAGTGTCACAGGAATGGTTCAAAACATAGACAGTAAGCAGGGTCAGTTAGTTTGTACTTAAGTCGGCATTGTGCTTCTTCTATTTAATTCCGATGCAATTTCTGTGTTTCGTCGTCAATAAGAAGATCAAAGGGATACAGTAAACCGGAAGTGAAGCATCGGAATCTAAAACCAGGCTCACAGGAAAGTTTCAAAACATAGACAGTAAGAAGAGCCAGTCTACTTGTACTTGAGTCGGCATTGTACCTTTTGTATTTAATTCCGATGCAATTTCTGTGTTTCATCTTCAATAAGAAGGTCAGAGAGATACAGTGTACCTGAAGTGAAGCATCGGAATCTATAACTAGTGTCACAGGAATGGTTCAAAGCATACACAGTAAGAAGAGTCAGTTTTGTTGTACTTAAGTCGGCATTGTGCCTTTTGTATTTAATTCCAATTCACTTTCTGTGTTTCATCGTCAATAAGAAAGTCCATGGGATACAGTAGACATATAGTGAAGCATCGGAATCTTAAACTGGTCTCACAGGAAATGTTGAAATCATAGTCAGTAGGAAGAGTCAGTCTTCTTGTCCTTAAGTCAGCTTTGTGCCTTTTGTATTTAATTCTGATGGAATTTCTGTGTTTCATCGTCAATAAGAAGGTCCAAGGGATACAGTAAACATATAGTCATGCATCGGATTCGCAAAACTGGTCTCACAGGAAATGTTCAAAACATAGTCAGTAAGAAGAGTCAGTCTTCTTGTACTTAAGTCGGCGTTGTGCCTTTTGTATTTAATTCCGATGCAATTTCTGTCTTTCGTAGTCAATAAGAAGGTCCAAGGGATACAGTAAGCCTGAAGTGAAGCCCCGGAATCTAAAACCGGTCTCTCAGGAAAGGTTTGAAACATAGAGAGTAAGAAGAGCCAGTCATCTTGTATTTGAGTCGGCATTGTGCATTTTGTATTTAATTCCGGTGCAGTTTCTGTGTTTGATCGTCAATAAGTAGGTCAGAGGGAATCAGTAAACCTGAAGTGAACCATCGGAATCTATAACTAGTGTCACAGGAATGGTTAAAACATAGACAGTAGGAAGAGTCAGTCTTTTTGTACTTGAGTCGGCATTGTGCCTTTTGTATTTAACTCCGATGCAATTTCTGTGTTTCATCGCAAATAAGAAGGTCAGTGGGATACAGTAAACCCGAAGTGAAGCATCGGAATATATAACTAGTGTCACAGGAATGGTTAAAAACATAGACAGTAAGAAGAGCCAGTCTTCTTGTACTTGAGTCGGCATTGTGCTTTTGTATTTAATTCCAATGCAATTTCTGTGTTTCATCGTCAATGAGAAGGTCAGAGGGATACAGTAAACCAGAGGTGAAGCATCGGAATCTATAACTAGTGTCACAGGAATGGTTGAAAACTTAGGCAGTAGGAAGAGCCAGTCTTCTTGTACTTGATTCGGCATTGTGCCTTTTGTATTTAGTTCCGATGCAATTTCTGTGTTTCATCGTCAACAAGAAGGTCAGAGGGATACAGTAAACCTGAAGTGAAGCATCGGAATCTATAACTAGTGTCACAGGAATAGTTCAAAGCATAGACAGTAAGACGAGTCAGTCTTCTTGTACTTAAGTCGGCATTGTGCCTTTTGTATTTAATTCCGAAGCAATTTCTGTGTTTCATCGCGAATAAGAAGGTCAGAGGGATTCAGTAAACCTGAAGTGAAGCATTGGAAATTATAACTAGTGTCACAGGAATGGTTCAAAACATAGACAGTAAGAAGAGTCAGTTTTTTTGTACTTGAGTCGGCATTGTGCCTTTTGTATTTAATTCCGATGCAATTTCTGTGTTTCATCGTCAATAAGAAGGTCAGAGAGATACAGTGTACCTGAAGTGAAGCATCGGAATCTATAACTAGTGTCACAGGAATGGTTCAAAGCATACACAGTAAGAAGAGTCAGTTTTGTTGTACTTAAGTCGGCATTGTGCCTTTTGTATTTAATTCCAATTCACTTTCTGTGTTTCATCGTCAATAAGAAAGTCCATGGGATACAGTAAACATATAGTGAAGCATCGGAATCTTAAACTGGTCTCACAGGAAATGTTGAAATCATAGTCAGTACGAAGAGTCAGTCTTCTTGTACTTAAGTCAGCATTGTGCCTTTTGTATTTAATTCTGATGCAATTTCTGTGTTTCATCGTCAATATGAAGGTCCAAGGGATACAGTAAACATATAGTCATGCATCGGATTCCAAAACTGGTCTCACAGGAAATGTTCAAAGCATAGTCAGTAAGAAGAGTCAGTCTTCTTGTACTTAAGTCGGCGTTGTGCCTTTTGTATTTAATTCCGATGCAATTTCTGTCTTTCGTAGTCAATAAGAAGGTCCAAGGGATACAGTAAGCCTGAAGTGAAGCCCCGGAATCTAAAACCGGTCTCTCATGAAAGGTTCGAAACATAGAGAGTAAGAAGAGCCAGTCATCTTGTATTTGAGTCGGCATTGTGCATTTTGTATTTAATTCCGATGCAGTTTCTGTGTTTCATCGTCAATACGTAGGTCAGAGGGAATCAGTAAACCTGAAGTGAACCATCGGAATCTATAACTAGTGTCACAGGAATGGTTCAAACATAGACAGTAAGAAGAGCCAGTCTTCATGTACATGAGTCGGCATTGTGCCTTTTGTTTTTAATTCCGATGCAATTTCTGTGTTTCATCGTCAATAAGAAGGTCAGTGGGATACAGTAAACCCGAAGTGAAGCATCGGAATCTGCAACTAGTGTCACAGGAATTGTTCAAAACATAGACGGTAGGAAGAGTCAGCCTTCTTGTACTTAAGTCGGAATTGTGCCTTTTCTATCTAATTCTGATGCAATTTCTGTGTTTCATCGTCAATAAGAAGGTCAGAGAGATACAGTAAACCTGAAATGAAGCATCGGAATCTATAACTAGTGTCACGGGAATGCTTCAATACATAGACAGTAAGAAGAGTCAGTTTTCTTGTACTTAAGTCGGCATTGTGCCTTTTCTATTTAATTCTGATGCAATTTCTGTGTTTCGTTGTCAATAAGAAGGTCAGAGGGATACAGTAAACCTGAAGTGAAACATCGGAATCTATGACTAGTGTCACAGGAATGGTTCAAAGCATTGACAGTAAGAAGAGCCAGTCTTCTTGTACTTGAGTCGGCATTGTGCCTATGTATTTAATTCCGATGCAATTTCTGTGTTTCATCGTCAATAAGAAGGTCAGTGGGATACAGTAAACCTGAAGTGAAGCATCTGAATCTATAACTAGTGTCACAGGAATGGTTCCAAACATAGACGGTAGGAAGAGTCAGTCTTCTTGCACTTAAGTCGGAATTGTGTCTTTTGTATTTAATTCCGATGCCATTTCTGTGTTTCATCGTCAATAAGAAGGTCCAAGGGATACAGTAAACCTCAAGTGAAGCATCGGAATCTAAAACTAGTTTCACAGGAATGGTTCAATACATAGACAGTAAAAAGAGCCAGTCTTCTTGTACTTGAGTCGGCATTGTGCCTAACTATTTAATTCCGATGCAATTTCTGTGTTTCATCGTCAATAAGACGGTCAGAGGGATACAGTAAACCTGAACTGAAGCATCGGAATCTATAACTAGTGTCACAGGAATGGTTCAAAACATAGACAGTAGGAAGAGACAGTCTTCTTGTACTTGATTCGGCATTGTGCCTTTTGTATTTAATTCCGATGCAATTTCTGTGTTTCATCGTCAACAAGAAGGTCAGAGGGATACAGTAAACCTGAAGTGAAGCATCGGAATCTATAACTAGTGTCACAGGAATGGTTCAAAGCATAGACAGTAAGAAGAGCCAGTCTTCTTGTACTTGAGTTGGAATTGTGCCTATGTATTTAATTCCGATGCAATTTCTGTGTTTCATCGTCAATAAGAAGGTCAGAGGGATACAGTAAACCTGAAGTGAAGCATCGGAATCTATAACTAGTGTCACAGGAATGGTTCAAAGCATAGACAGTAAGAAGAGCCAGTCTTCATGTACATGAGTCGGCATTGTGCCTTTTGTTTTTAATTCCGATGCAATTTCTGTGTTTCATCGTCAATAAGAAGGTCAGTGGGATACAGTAAACCCGAAGTGAAGCATCGGAATCTACAACTAGTGTCACAGGAATTGTTCAAAACATGGACAGTAGGAAGAGTAGATCTCTTGTACTTAATTCGGCATTGTGCTTTTGTATTTAAGTCCGATGCAAATTCTGTGTTTCATCGTCAATAAGAAGGTCAGAGGGATGCAGTAAACCTGAAGTGAAGAATCTGAATCTATAACTAGTGTCACAGGAATGGTTCAAAACATAGACGGGAGGAAGAGTCAGCCTTCTTGTACTTAAGTCGGAATTGTGCCTTTTGTATTTAATTCCGACCCCATTTCTGTGTTTCATCGTCAATAAGAAGGTCCAAGGGATACAGTATAAATTAAGTGAAGCATCGGAATCTAAAACTGGTCGCACAGGTAAGGTTCAGAACATAGACTGTAAAAAGAGTAATTTTTTTTGTAGTTAAATCTGCATTGTGCCTTTTCTATATAATTCAGGTTCAATTTCTGTGTTTCGTCGTCAAAAAGAAGGCCCAAGGCATACAGTAAACCTGAAGTGAAGCATCTGAATCTATAACCGGTCTCACAGGAAAGCTTCAAAACATAGACAGTAAGAAGAGCCAGTCTTCTAGTACTTGAGTTGGAATTGTGCCTATGTATTTAATTCCGATGCAATTTCTGTGTTTCATCGTCAATAAGAAGGTCAGAGGCATTCAGTTAACCTGAAGTGAAGCTTCAGAATCTATAACTAGTGTCACAGGAATGGTTCAAAGCATAGACAGTAAGAAGAGCCTGTCTTCTTGTACTTGAGTTGGAATTGTGCCGATGTATTTAATTCCTATGCAATTTCTGTGTTTCATCGTCAATAAGAAGGTCAGTGGGATACAGTAAACCCGAAGTGAAGCATCGGAATCTACAACTAGTGTCACAGGAATTGTTCAAAACATAGACAGTAGGAAGAGTAGATCTCTTGTACTTAATTCGGCATTGTGCCTTTTGTTTTTAATTCCGATGCAATTTCTGTGTTTCATCGTCAATAAGAAGGTCAGTGGGATACAGTAAACCCGAAGTGAAGCATCGGAATCTACAACTAGTGTCACAGGAATTGTTCAAAACATAGACGGTAGGAAGAGTCAGCCTTCTTGTACTTAAGTCGGAATTGTGCCTTTTCTATCTAATTCTGATGCAATTTCTGTGTTTCATCGTCAATAAGAAGGTCAGAGAGATACAGTAAACCTGGAGTGAAGCATCGGAATCTATAACTAGTGTCACGGGAATGCTTCAAAACATAGACAGTAAGAAGAGTCAGTTTTCTTGTACTTAAGTCGGCATTGTGCCTTCTCTAAATAATTCTGATGCAATTTCTGTGTTTCATCGTCAATAAGAAGGTCAGAGGGATACAGTAAACCTGAAGTGAAACATCGGAATCTATGACTAGTGTCACAGGAATGGTTCAAAGCATAGACAGTAAGAAGAGCCAGTTTTCTTGTACTTGAGTCAGCATTGTGCCTATGTATTTAATTCCGATGCAATTTCTGTGTTTCATCGTCAATAAGAAGGTCAGTGGGATACAGTAAACCTGAAGTGAAGCATCTGAATCTATGACTAGTGTCACAGGAATGGTTCAAAGCATAGACGGTAGGAAGAGTCAGTCTTCTTGCACTTAAATCGGAATTGTGCGTTTTGTATTTAATTCCGAAGCCATTTCTGTGTTTCATCGTCAATAAGAAGGTCCAAGGGACACAGTAAACCTCAGGTGAAGCATCGGAATCTAAAACTAGTGTCACAGGAATGGTTCAATCCATAGACAGTAAAAAGAGCCAGTCTTCTTGTACTTGAGTCGGCATTGTGCCTAAGTGTTTAATTCCGATGCAATTTCTGTGTTTCATCGTCAATAAGACGGTCAGAGGGATACAGTAAACCTGAACTGAAGCATCGGAATCTATAACTAGTGTCACAGGAATGGTTCAAAACATAGACAGTAGGAAGAACCAGTCTTCTTGTACTTGATTCGGCATTGTGCCTTTTGTATATAATTCCGATGCAATTTCTGTGTTTCATCGTCAACAAGAAGGTCAGAGAGATACAGTAAACCTGAAGTGAAGCATCGGAATCTATAACTAGTGTCACAGGAATAGTTCAAACATAGAGAGTAAGACGAGTCAGTCTTCTTGTACTTAAGTCGGCATTGTGCCTTTTGTATTTAATTCCGATGCAATTCCTGTGTTTCATCGCCAACAAGAAGGTCAGAGGGATACAATAAACCTGAAGTGAAGCATCGGAATCTATAACTAGTGTCACAGGAATGGTTCAAATCAAAGACAGTAAGAAGAGTCAGTTTTCTTGTACTTAAGTCGGCATTTTGCCTTTTGTATTTAATTCCGCTGCAATTTCTGTGTTTCATCGTCAATACGAAGGTCAGAGGGATACAGTAAACGTGAAGTGAAGCATCGGAATGTGTAACTAGTGTCACAGGAATAATTCAAAACATAGACAGTAAGCAGGGTCAGTTATTTTGTACTTAAGTCGGCATTGTGCTTCTTCTATTTAATTCCGATGCAATTTCTGTGTTTCGTCGTCAATAAGAAGGTCAGAGGGATACAGTGAACCGGAAGTGAAGCATCGGAATCTAAAACCAGTCTCACAGGAAAGTTTCAAAACATAGACAGTAAGAAGATCTAGTCTACGTGTACTTGAGTCGGCATTGTGCCTTTTGTATTTAATTCCGATGCAATTTCTGTGTTTCATCGTCAATAAGAAGGTCAGAGAGATACAGTGTACCTGAAGTGAAGTATCGGAATCTATAACTAGTGTCACAGGAATGGTTCAAAGCATACACAGTAAGAAGAGTCAGTTTTGTTGTACTTAAGTCGGAATTGTGCCTTTTGTATTTAATTCCAATTCACTTTCTGTGTTTCATCGTCAATAAGAAATTCCATGGGATACAGTAAACATATAGTGAAGCATCGGAATCTTAAACTGGTCTCACAGGAAATGTTGAAATCATAGTCAGTAGGAAGAGTCAGTCTTCTGGTACTTAAGTCAGCATTGTGCCTTTTGTATTTAATTCCGATGCAATTTCTGAGTTTAATCGTCAATAAGAAGGTCCAAGGGATACAGTAAACATATAGTCAAGCATCGGATTCTAAAACTGGTCTCACAGGAAATGTTCAAAACATAGTCAGTAAGAAGAGTCAGTTTTCTTGTACTTAAGTCGGCGTTGTGCCTTTCGTATTTAATTCCGATCTAATTTCTGTCTTTCGTAGTCAATAAGAAGGTCCAAGGGATACAGTAAGCCTGAAGTGAAGCCCCAGAATCTAAAACCGGTCTCTCAGGAAAGGTTCGAAACATAGAGAGTAAGAAGAGCCAGTCATCTTGTATTTGAGTCGGCATTGTGCATTTTGTATTTAATTCCGATGCAGTTTCTGTGTTTCATCGTCAATAAGTAGGTCAGAGGGAATCAGTAAACCTGAAGTGAACCATCGGAATCTATAACTAGTGTCACAGGAATGGTTAAAACATAGACAGTAGGAAGAGTCAGTCTTTTTGTACTTGAGTCGGCATTGTGCCTATGCATTTAATTCCGATGCAATTTCTGTGTTTCATCGTCAATAAGAAGGTAAGAGGGATACAGTAATCCTGAAGTGAAGCATCGGAATCTATAACTAGTGTCACAGGAATGGTTCAAAGCATAGACAGTAAGAAGAACCAGTCTTCTTGTACTTGATTCGGCATTGTGCCTTTTGTATTTAACTCCGATGCAATTTCTGTGTTTCATCGCAAATAAGAAGGTCAGTGGGATACAGTAAACCCGAAGTCAAGCATCGGAATCTATAACTAGTGTCACAGGAATGGTTAAAAACATAGACAGTAAGAAGAGCCAATCTTCTTGTACTTGAGTCGGCATTGTGCTTTTGTATTTAATTCCAATGCAATTTCTGTGTTTCATCGTCAATGAGAAGGTCAGAGGGATACTGTAAACCAGAAGTGAAGCATCGGAATCTATAACTAGTGTCACAGGAATGGTTGAAAACTTAGGCAGTAGGAAGAGCCAGTCTTCTTGTACTTGATTCGGCATTGTGCCTTTTGTATTTAGTTCCGATGCAATTTCTGTGTTTCATCGTCAACAAGAAGGTCAGAGGGATACAGTAAACCTGAAGTGAAGCATCGGAATCTATAACTAGTGTCACAGGAATAGTTCAAAGCATAGACAGTAAGACGAGTCAGTCTTCTTGTACTTAAGTCGGCATTGTGCCTTTTGTATTTTATTCCGAAGCAATTTCTGTGTTTCATCGCGAATAAGAAGGTCAGAGGGACTCAGTAAACCTGAAGTGAAGCATTGGAAATTATAACTAGTGTCACAGGAATGGTTCAAAACATAGACAGTAAGAAGAGTCAGTTTTTTTGTACTTGATTCGGCATGTGCCTTTTGTATTTAATTCCGATGCAATTTCTGTGTTTCATCGTCAACAAGAAGGTCAGAGGGATACAGTAAACCTGAAGTGAAGCATCGGAATCTATAACTAGTGTCACAGGAATGGTTCAAATCAAAGCCAGTAAGAAGAGTCAGTTTTCTTGTACTTAAGTCGTGTTTTTGCCTTTTGTATTTAATTCCGCTGCAATTTCTGTGTTTCATCGTCAATACGAAGGTCAGAGGGATACAGTAAACGCGAAGTGTAGCATCGGAATGTGTAACTAGTGTCACAGGAATGGTTCAAAAACATAGACAGTAAGAAGAGTCAGTTATCTTGTACTTAAGTCAGCATTGTGGCTCTTCTATTTAATTCCGATGCAATTTCTGTGTTTCGTCGTCAATATGAAGATCAAAGGGATACAGTAAACCGGAAGCGAAGCATCGGAATCTAAAACCAGTCTCGCAGGAAAGTTTCAAAACATAGACAGTAAGAAGAGCCAGTCGACTTGTACTTGAGTCGGCATTGTGCCTTTTGTATTTAATTCCGATGCAATATCTGTGTTTCATCGTCAAAAAGAAGGTCAGAGAGATACAGTGTACCTGAAGTGAAGCATCGGAATCTATAACTAGTGTCACAGGAATGGTTGAAAGCATACACAGTAAGAAGAGTCAGTTTTCTTGTACTTAAGTCGGCATTGTGCCTTTTGTATTTAATTCCAATTCAATTTCTGTGTTTCATCCTCAATAAGAAGGTCCAAGGGATACAGTAAAACATATAGTCAAGCATCGGAATCTAAAACTGGTCTCACAGGAAATGTTCAAAACATAGTCAGTAAGAAGAGTCAGTCTTCTTGTCCTTAAGTCGGCGGTGTGCCTTTTGTATTTAATTCCGATGCAATTTCTGTGTTTCATCGTCAATAAGAAGGTCCAAAGGATACAGTAAACCTGAAGTGGAGCATCGGAATCTAAAACTGGTCGCACAGGTAAGGTTCAGAACATAGACTGTAAGAAGAGTAGTTTTTTTGTACTTAAATCAGCATTGTGCCCTTTCTATATAATTCTGTTTCATTTTCTTTGTCTCGTCGTCAGTAAGAAGGCCCAAGGGATACAGTAAACCTGAAGTGAAGCATCTGAATCTAAAACCGGTCTCACAAGAAAGCTTCAAAACATAGACAGTAAGAAGAGCCAGTCTTCTAGTACTTAAGTCGGTATTGTGCCTTTTCTATTTAATTCCGATGCTATTTCTGTGTTTCATCGTCAATAAGAAGGTCAGAGGCATACAGTTAACCTGAAGTGAAGCTTCGGAATCTATAACTAGTGTCACAGGAATGGTTCAAAGCATAGACAGTAAGAAGAGCCAGTCTTCATGTACATGAGTCGGCATTGTGCCTTTTGTTTTTAATTCCGATGCAATTTCTGTGTTTCATCGTCAATAAGAAGGTCAGTGGGATACAGTAAACCCGAAGTGAAGCATCGGAATCTACAACTAGTGTCACAGGAATTGTTCAAAACATAGACAGTAGGAAGAGTAGATCTCTTGTACTTAATTCGGCATTGTGCTTTTGTATTTAAGTCCGATGCAAATTCTGTGTTTCATCGTCAATAAGAAGGTCAGAGGGATGCAGTAAACCTGAAGTGAAGCATCTGAATCTATAACTAGTGTCACAGGAATGGTTCAAAACACAGACGGTAGGAAGAGTCAGCCTTCTTGTACTTAAGTCGGAATTGTGCCTTTTGTATCTAATTCCGATGCCATTTCTGTGTTTCATCGTCAATAAGAAGGTCCAAGGGATACAGTATACCTGAACTGAAGCATCGGAATCTAAAACTGGTCGCACAGGTAAGGTTCAGAACATAGACTGTAAAAAGAGTTAGTTTTTTTGTACTTAAATCTCCATTGTGCCTTTTCTATATAATTCAGTTTCAATTTCTGTGTTTCGTCGTCAATAAGAAGGCCCAAGGGATACAAAAAACCTGAAGTGAAGCATCTGAATCTAAAACCGGTCTCACAAGAAAGCTTCAAAACATAGACAGTAAGAAGAGCCAGTCTTCTAGTACTTAAGTCGGCATTGTGCCTTTTCTATTTAATTCCGATGCTATTTCTGTGTTTCATCGTCAATAAGAAGGTCAGAGGCATTCAGTTAACCTGAAGTGAAGCTTCGGAATCTATAACTAGTGTCACAGGAATGGTTCAAAGCATAGATAGTAAGAAGAGCCAGTCTTCTTGTACTTGAGTTGGAATTGTGCCTATGTATTTAATTCCGATGCAAATTCTGTGTTTCATCGTCAATAAGAAGGTCAGAGGGTTACAGTAAACCTGAAGTGAAGCATCGGAATCTATAACTAGTGTCACAGGAATGGTTCAAAGCATAGACAGTAAGAAGAGCCAGTCTTCATGTACATGAGTCGGCATTGTGCATTTTGTTTTTAATTCCGATGCAATTTCTGTGTTTCATCGTCAATAAGAAGGTCAGTGGGATACAGTAAACCCGAAGTGAAGCATCGGAATCTACAACTAGTGTCACAGGAATTGTTCAAAACATAGACGGTAGGAAGAGTCAGCCTTCTTGTACTTAAGTCGGAATTGTGCCTTTTCTATCTAATTCTGATGCAATTTCTGTGTTTCATCGTCAATAAGAAGGTCAGAGAGATACAGTAAACCTGAAGTGAAGCATCGGAATCTATAACTAGTGTCACGGGAATGCTTCAAAACATAGACAGTAAGAAGAGTCAGTTTTCTTGTACTTAAGTCGGCATTGTGCCTTTTCTATTTGATTCTGATGAAATTTCTGTGTTTCATCGTCAATAAGAAGGTCAGAGGGATACAGTAAACCTGAAGTGAAACATCGGAATCTATGACTAGTGTCACAGGAATGGTTCAAAGCATAGACAGTAAGAAGAGCCAGTCTCCTTGTACTTGAGTCGGCATTGTGCCTATGTATTTAATTCCGATGCAATTTCTGTGTTTCATCGTCAATAAGACGGTCAGAGGGGTACAGTAAACAAGAAGTGAAGCATCGGAATCTATAACTAGTGTCACAGGAAAGGTTCAAAACATAGACAGTAGGAAGATCCAGTTTTCTTGTACTTGATTCGGCATTGTGCCTTTTGTATTTAATTCCGCTGCAATTTCTGTGTTTCATCGTCAATACGAAGGTCAGAGGGATACAGTAAACGTGAAGTGAAGCATCGGAATGTGTAACTAGTGTCACAGGAATGGTTCAAAACATAGACAGTAAGAAGAGTCAGTTATCTTGTACTTAAGTCGGCATTGTGCTTCTTCTATTTAATTCCGATGCGATTTCTGTGTTTCATCGTCAATAAGAAGGTCAGAGAGATATAGTAAACCTGAAGTGAAGCCACGGAATCTATAACTAGTGTCACGGGAATGCTTCAAAACATAGACAGTAAGAAGAGTCAGTTTTCATGTACTTAAGTCGGCATTGTGCCTTTTCTATCTAATTCAGATGCAATTTCTGTGTTTCATCGTCAATAAGAAGGTCAGAGGGATACAGTAAACCTGAAGTGAAGCATCGGAATCTATGACTAGTGTCACAGGAATGGTTCAAAGCATAGACAGTAAGAAGAGCCAGTCTTCTTGTACTTGAGTCGGCATTGTGCCTATGTATTTAATTCCGATGCAATTTCTGTGTTTCATCGTCAATAAGACGGTCAGAGGGGTACAGTAAACCAGAAGTGAAGCATCGGAATCTATAACTAGTGTCACAGGAATGGTTCAAAACATAGACAGTAGGAAGAGCCAGTCTTCTTGTACTTGATTCGGCATTGTGCCTTTTGTATTTAATTCCGATGCAATTTCTGTGTTTCATCGTCAACAAGAAGGTCAGAGGGATACAGTAAACCTGAAGTGATGCATCGGAATCTATAACTAGTGTCACAGGAATAGTTCAAAGGATAGACAGTAAGACGAGTCAGTCTTCTTGTACTTAAGTCGGCATTGCGCTTTTGTATTTAATTCCGATGCAATTTCTGTGTTTCATCGCCAATAAGAAGGTCAGAGGGATACAGTAAACCTGAAGTGAAGCATTGGAAATTATAACTAGTGTCACAGGAATGTTTCAAAACATAGACAGTAAGAAGAGTCAGTTTTCTTGTACTTGATTAGGCATTGTGCCTTTTGTATTTAATTCCGATGCAATTTCTGTGTTTCATCGTCAACAAGAAGGTCAGGGGGATACAGTAAACCTGAAGTGAAGCATCGGAATCTATAACTAGTGTCACAGGAATGGTTCAAATCAAAGACAGAAAGAAGAGTCAGTTTTCTTGTACTTAAGTCGGCATTTTGTCTTTTGTATTTAATTCCGCTGCAATATCTGTGTTTCATCGTCAATACGAAGGTCAGAGGGATACAGTAAACGTGAAGTGAGGCATCGGAATGTGTAACTAGTGTCACAGGAATGGTTCAAAACATAGACGGTAAGCAGAGTCAGTTATCTTGTACTTAAGTCGGCATTGTGCCTCTTCTAGTTAATTCCGATGCAATTTCTGTGTTTCGTCGTCAATAAGAAGATCAAAGGGATACAGTAAACCTTAAGTGAGGCATCGGAATCTATAACTAGTGTCGCAGGAATGGTTCAAAACATAGACAGTAAGAAGAGTAAGTCTTGTTGTACTCAAGTCGTCATTCTGCCTTTTGTATTTAATTCCGATGCAATTTCTGTGTTTCATCGTCAATAAGAAGGTCAGAGGGATACAGTAAACCTGAAGTGAAGCATCGGAATCAATAACTAGTGTCACAGGAATGGTTCAAAACATAGACAGTAAGAAGAGTCAGTCTTCATGTACTTAAGTCTGCATTGTGCCTTTTGTATTTAATTCCGATGCAATTTTTGTGTTTCATCGTCAATAAGAAGGTCAGAGGGATACAGTAAACCTGATGTGAAGCATCGGAATCTATAACTAGTGTCACAGGAATGGTTCAAAACATAGACAGTAAGAAGAGTCAGTTTTCTTGTACTTAAATCGGCATTGTGCCTTTTGTATTTGATTCCGATGCAATTTCTGTGTTTCATCGTCAATAAGAATGTCAGAGCGATACAGTAAACCTGAAGTGAAGTATCGGAATCGATAACTGGAGTCACAGGAATGGTTCAAAACACAGACAGTAAGAAAAGGCAGATGTCTTGTACTTAAGTCGGCATTTTGCCTTTTGTATTTAATTCCGATGCAATTTCTGAATTTAATCGTCAATAAGAAGGTCAGAGGCATTCAGTAATCATATAGTGAAGCACCGGAATCTAAAACTTGTATCACAGGAAATGTCAAAACGTAGTCAGTAAGAAGAGTCAGTCTTCTTGTACTTAAGTCGGCATTCTCCCTTTTCTATTTCATTCCGATGCAATTTCTGTGTTTCATCGTCAATAAGAAGGTCAGAGGGATACAGTAAACCCGAAGTGAAGCATCGGAATCTATAACTAGTGTCACAGGAATGGTTCAAATCATAGACAGTAGGAAGAGTCAGTTTTCTTGTACTTAAGTCGGCATTGTGTCTTTTGTATTTAATTCCGATGCAATTTCTGTGTTTCATCGTCAATAAGAAGGTCCAAGGGATACAGTAAACGTATAGTGAAGCATCAGAATCTAATACTGGTCCCACAGGAAAGGTTCGAAACATAGACAGTAAGAGGAGTTGGTTTTCTTGTACTTAAGTCAACATTGTGCCTTTTCTATTTAATTCTGATTCAATTTCTGTGTTTCGTCGTCAATAAGAAGGTCCAAGGGATACATTAAACCTAAAGTGAAGCATCGGAATCTGAAACCGGTCTCACAAGAAAGGTTCAAAACACAGGCAGTAAGAAGAGCCAGTCTTCTTATACTTGAGTCGGCATTGTGCCTTTTTTATTTAATTCCGTTATAATTTCTGAGTTTAATCGTCAATAAGAAGGTCAGAGGCATTCAGTAATCATATAGTGAAGCACCGGAATCTAAAACTGGTCTCACAGGAAATGTCAAAACGTAGTCAGTAAGAAGTCAGTCTTCTTGTACTTAAGTCGGCATTCTCTCTTTTCTATTTCATTCCGATGCAATTTCTGTGTTTTGTCGTCAACAAGAAGGTCCAAGGGATACAGTAAACCTGAAGTGAAGCATCGGAATCTAAAACCGGTCTCACAGGAAAGGTTCAAAACATTGACAGTAAGAAGAGCCAGTCTTCTTGAACTTGAGTCGCCATTGTGCCTCTTGTAATTAATTCCGATGCAATTTCTGTGTTTCATCGTCAATAAGGAGGTCAGAGGGATACAATAAACCTGAGGTGAAGCATCGGAATCTATAACTAGTATCACAGGAATGGTTCAGAACATTGACAGTAAGAAGAGTCAGTCTCCTTGTACTTAAATCGGCAATGTGACATTTACATTTAATACCGATGCAATTTCCGTGTTTCATCGGCAATAAGAAGGTCCAAGGGATACAGTAAATCTGAAGTGAAGCATCGGAATCTATAACTAGTGTCACAGGAATGGTTCAAAACATAGACAGTAGGAAGAGCCAGTGTTCTTGTACTTATGTCGGCATTGTGACTATTGTGTTTAATTCCGATGTAATTTCTGGGATTCATCGTCAATAAGAAGGCCAGAGAGATACAGTAAACCTGAAGTGAAGCATCGGAATCTATAACTAGTGTCACGGGAATGCTTCAAAACATAGACAGTAAGAAGAGTCAGTTTTCTTGTACTTAAGTCGGCATTGTGCCTTTTGTTATTAATTCCGATGCAATTTCTGTGTTTCATCGTCAATAAGAAGGTCAGTGGGATACAGTAAACCCGAAGTGAAGCATCGGAATCTATAACTAGTGTCACAGGAATGGTTCAAAGCATAGACAGTAAGAAGAGCCAGTCTTCATGTACATGGGTCGGCATTGTGCTTATGTATTTAATTCCGATGCAATTTCTGTGTTTCATCGTCAATAAGACGGTCAGAGGGGTACAGTAAACAAGAAGTGAAGCATCGGAATCTATAACTAGTGTCACAGGAATGGTTCAAAACATAGACAGTAAGAAGAGCCAGTCTTCTTGTACTTGAGTCGGCATTGTGCTTATGTATTTAATTCCGATGCAATTTCTGTGTTTCATCGTCAATAAGACGGTCAGAGGGGTACAGTAAACAAGAAGTGAAGCATCGGAATCTACAACTAGTGTCACAGGAATTGTTCAAAACATAGACAGTAGGAAGAATAGATCTCTTGTACTTAATTCGGCATTGTGCTTTTGTATTTAAGTCCGATGCAAATTCTGTGTTTCATCGTCAATAAGAAGGTCAGAGGGATGCAGTAAACCTAAAGTGAAGCATCTGAATCTATAACTAGTGTCACAGGAATGGTTCAAAACATAGACGGTAGGAAGAGTCAGCCTTCTTGTACTTAAGTCGGAATTGTGCCTTTTGTATCTAATTCCGATGCCATTTCTGTGTTTCATCGTCAATAAGAAGGTCCAAGGGATACAGTATACCTGAACTGAAGCATCGGAATCTAAAACCGGTCTCACAGGAAAGCTTCAAAACATAGACAGTAAGAAGAGCCAGTCTTCTAGTACTTAAGTCGGCATTGTGCCTTTTCTATTTAATTCCGATGCTATTTCTGTGTTTCATCGTCAATAAGAAGGTCAGAGGCATTCAGTTAACCTGAAGTGAAGCTTCGGAATCTATAACTAGTGTCACAGGAATGGTTCAAAGCATAGATAGTAAGAAGAGCCAGTCTTCTTGTACTGGAGTGGGAATTGTGCCTATGTATTTAATTCCGATGCAATTTCTGTGTTTCATCGTCAATAAGAAGGTCAGAGGGTTACAGTAAACCTGAAGTGAAGCATCGGAATCTATAACTAGTGTCACAGGAATGGTTCAAAGCATAGACAGTAAGAAGAGCCAGTCTTCATGTACATGAGTCGGCATTGTGCCTTTTGTTTTTAATTCCGATGCAATTTCTGTGTTTCATCGTCAATAAGAAGGTCAGTGGGATACAGTAAACCCGAAGTGAAGCATCGGAATCTACAACTAGTGTCACAGGAATTGTTCAAAACATAGACGGTAGGAAGAGTCAGCCTTATTGTACTTAAGTCGGAATTGTGCCTTTTCTATCTAATTCTGATGCAATTTCTGTGTTTCATCGTCAATAAGAAGGTCAGAGAGATACAGTAAACCTGAAGTGAAGCATCGGAATCTATAACTAGTGTCACGGGAATGCTTCAAAACATAGACAGTAAGAAGAGTCAGTTTTCTTGTACTTAAGTCGGCATTGTGCCTTTTCTATTTGATTCTGATGAAATTTCTGTGTTTCATCGTCAATAAGAAGGTCAGAGGGATACAGTAAACCTGAAGTGAAACATCGGAATCTATGACTAGTGTCACAGGAATGGTTCAAAGCATAGACAGTAAGAAGAGCCAGTCTCCTTGTACTTGAGTCGGCATTGTGCCTATGTATTTAATTCCGATGCAATTTCTGTGTTTCATCGTCAATAAGACGGTCAGAGGGGTACAGTAAACAAGAAGTGAAGCATCGGAATCTATAACTAGTGTCACAGGAATGGTTCAAAACCTAGACAGTGGGAAGAGCCAGTTTTCTTGTACTTGATTCGGCATTGTGCCTTTTGTATTTAATTCCGCTGCAATTTCTGTGTTTCATCGTCAATACGAAGGTCAGAGGGATACAGTAAACGTGAAGTGAAGCATCGGAATGTGTAACTAGTGTCACAGGAATGGTTCAAAACATAGACAGTAAGAAGAGTCAGTTATCTTGTACTTAAGTCGGCATTGTGCTTCTTCTATTTAATTCCGATGCGATTTCTGTGTTTCATCGTCAATAAGAAGGTCAGAGAGATACAGTAAACCTGAAGTGAAGCCACGGAATCTATAACTAGTGTCACGGGAATGCTTCAAAACATAGACAGTAAGAAGGGTCAGTTTTCTTGTACTTAAGTCGGCATTGTGCCTTTTCTATCTAATTCTGATGCAATTTCTGTGTTTCATCGTCAATAAGAATGTCAGAGGGATACAGTAAACCTGAAGTGAAGCATCGGAATCTATGACTAGTGTCACAGGAATGGTTCAAAGCATAGACAGTAAGAAGAGCCAGTCTTCTTGTACTTGAGTCGGCATTGTGCCTATGTATTTAATTCCGATGCAATTTCTGTGTTTCATCGTCAATAAGACGGTCAGAGGGGTACAGTAAACCAGAAGTGAAGCATCGGAATCTATAACTAGTGTCACAGGAATGGTTCAAAACATAGACAGTAGGAAGAGCCAGTCTTCTTGTACTTGATTCGGCATTGTGCCTTTTGTATTTAATTCCGATGCAATTTCTGTGTTTCATCGTCAACAAGAAGGTCAGAGGGATACAGTAAACCTGAAGTGATGCATCGGAATCTATAACTAGTGTCACAGGAATAGTTCAAAGGATAGACAGTAAGACGAGTCAGTCTTCTTGTACTTAAGTCGGCATTGCGCTTTTGTATTTAATTCCGATGCAATTTCTGTGTTTCATCGCCAATAAGAAGGTCAGAGGGATACAGTAAACCTGAAGTGAAGCATTGGAAATTATAACTAGTGTCACAGGAATGGTTCAAAACATAGACAGTAAGAAGAGTCAGTTTTCTTGTACTTGATTAGGCATTGTGCCTTTTGTATTTAATTCCGATGCAATATCTGTGTTTCATCGTCAACAAGAAGGTCAGGGGGATACAGTAAACCTGAAGTGAAGCATCGGAATCTATAACTAGTGTCACAGGAATGGTTCAAATCAAAGACAGAAAGAAGAGTCAGTTTTCTTGTACTTAAGTCGGCATTCTCCCTTTTCTATTTCATTCCGATGCAATTTCTGTGTTTCATCGTCAATAAGAAGGTCAGAGGGATACAGTAAACCCGAAGTGAAGCATCGGAATCTATAACTAGTGTCACAGGAATGGTTCAAATCATAGACAGTAGGAAGAGTCAGTTGTCTTGTACTTAAGTCGGCATTGTGTCTTTTGTATTTAATTCCGATGCAATTTCTGTGTTTCATCGTCAATAAGAAGGTCCAAGGGATACAGTAAACGTATAGTGAAGCATCAGAATCTAATACTGGTCTCACAGGAAAGGTTCAAAACATAGACAGTAAGAGGAGTTAGTTTTCTTGTACTTAAGTCAACATTGTGCCTTTTCTATTTAATTCTGATTCAATTTCTGTGTTTCGTCGTCAATAAGAAGGTCCAAGGGATACATTAAACCTAAAGTGAGGCATCGGAATCTGAAACCGGTCTCACAAGAAAGGTTCAAAACACAGGCAGTAAGAAGAGCCAGTCTTCTTATACTTGAGTCGGCATTGTGCCTTTTTTATTTAATTCCGTTATAATTTCTGAGTTTAATCGTCAATAAGAAGGTCAGAGGCATTCAGTAATCATATAGTGAAGCACCGGAATCTAAAACTGGTCTCACAGGAAATGTCAAAACGTAGTCAGTAAGAAGTCAGTCTTCTTGTACTTAAGTCGGCATTCTCTCTTTTCTATTTCATTCCGATGCAATTTCTGTGTTTTGTCGTCAACAAGAAGGTCCAAGGGAAACAGTAAACCTGCAGTGAAGCATCGGAATCTAAAACCGGTCTCACAGGAAAGGTTCAAAACATTGACAGTAAGAAGAGCCAGTCTTCTTGAACTTGAGTCGCCATTGTGCCTCTTGTAATTAGTTCCGATGCAATTTCTGTGTTTCATCGTCAATAAGGAGGTCAGAGGGATACAATAAACCTGAGGTGAAGCATCGGAATCTAAAACTAGTGTCACAGGAATGGTTCAGAACATTGACAGTAAGAAGAGTCAGTCTTCTTGTACTTAAGTCGGCAAAGTGACATTTACATTTAATACCGATGCAATTTCCGTGTTTCATCGGCAATAAGAAGGTCCAAGGGATACAGTAAATCTGAAGTGAAGCATCGGAATCTATAACTAGTGTCACAGGAATGGTTCAAAACATAGACAGTAGGAAGAGCCAGTGTTCTTGTACTTACGTCGGCATTGTGACTATTGTGTTTAATTCCGATGTAATTTCTGGGATTCATCGTCAATAAGAAGGTCAGAGAGATACAGTAAACCTGAAGTGAAGCATCGGAATCTATAACTAGTGTCACGGGAATGCTTCAAAACATAGACAGTAAGAAGAGTCAGTTTTCTTGTACTTAAGTCGGCATTGTGCCTTTTCTATTTAATTCTGATGCAATTTCTGTGTTTCATCGTCAATAAGAAGGTCAGAGGGATACAGTAAACCTGAAGTGAAACATCGGAATCTATGACTAGTGTCACAGGAATGGTTCAAAGCATAGACAGTAAGAAGAGCCAGTCTTCTTGTACTTGAGTCGGCATTGTGCTTATGTATTTAATTCCGATGCAATTTCTGTGTTTCATCGTCAATAAGACGGTCAGAGGGGTACAGTAAACAAGAAGTGAAGCATCGGAATCTATAACTAGTGTCACAGGAATGGTTCAAAACATAGACAGTAAGAAGAGCCAGTCTTCATGTACATGAGTCGGCATTGTGCCTTTTGTTTTTAATTCCGATGCAATTTCTGTGTTTCATCGTCAATAAGAAGGTCAGTGGGATACAGTAAACCCGAAGTGAAGCATCGGAATCTACAACAAGTGTCACAGGAATTGTTCAAAGCATAGACGGTAGGAAGAGTCAGCCTTCTTGTACTTAAGTCGGAATTGTGCCTTTTCTATCTAATTCTGATGCAATTTCTGTGTTTCATCGTCAATAAGAAGGTCAGAGGGATACAGTAAACCTGAAGTGAAGCATCGGAATCTATAACTAGTGTCACAGGAATGGTTCAAAACATAGACAGTAAGAAGAGTCAGTCTTCATGTACTTAAGTCTGCATTGTGCCTTTTGTATTTAATTCCGATGCAATTTTTGTGTTTCATCGTCAATAAGAAGGTCAGAGGGATACAGTAAACCTGATTAAACCTGAAGTGAAGCATCGGAATCTATAACTAGAGTCACAGGAATGGTTCAAAGCATAGACAGTAGGAAGAGTCAGTCTTCTTGTGCATAATTCGGCTTTGTGCCTTTTCCATATAATTCCGATGCAATTTCTGTGTTTCGTCGACAATAAGAGGGTCAGAGGGATACAGTAAACCTGACGTGAAGCATCGGAATCTATAACTAGTGTCACAGGAATGGTTGAAAACATACACAGCAAGAAGAGTCAGTCTTCTTGTACTTAAGTCGGCATTGTGCCTTTTGTATTTAATTCCGATGCAATTTCTGTGTTTCATCGTCAATAAGAAGGTCCAAGGAATAAAGTAAACATATAGTGAAGCATCGGAATCTAAAACTGGTCTCACAGGAAATGTTCAAATCATAGTCAGTAAGAAGAGTCAGTCTGCTTATACTTAAGTCGGCTTTGTGCCTTTTGTATTTAATTCCGATGCAATTTCTGCAATTCATCGTCAATATGAAGGTCCAAGGGATACAGTAAACATATAGTGAAGCATCGGAATCTTAAACTGGTCTCACAGGAAATGTTCACAACATAGTCAGTAAGAAGAGTCAGTCTTCTTGTACTTAAGTCGGCACTGTGCCGTTTGTATTTAATTCCGATGCAATTTCTGTGTTTCATCGTCAATAAGAATGTGAGAGGGATACAGTGAACCTGAAGTGAAGCATCGGAATCTAGAACTAGTGTCACAGGAATGGTTCAAAACATAGACAGTAGCAAGAGTCACTCTTCTTGTACTTAAGTCGGCATTGTGTATTTCTATTTAATTCCGATGCAATTTCTGTGTTTCGTCGTCAATAATTAGGTCCAAGGGATACAGTAAACCTGAAGTGAAGCATCGGAATCTATATCTAGTGTCACAGGAAAGGTTCAAATCATACACAGTAAGAAGAGTCAGTCTTCTTGTACATGAGTCGGCATTGTGCCTTTTGTATTTAATTCCGATGCAATTACTGTGGTTCATTGACAATAAGAAGGTCAAAGGGATGCAGTAAACCTGAAGAGAACCATCGGAATCTATAACTAGTGTCACAGGAATGGTTCAAAACATACACAGCAAGAAGATTCAGTCCTCTTGTACTTATGTCGGCATTGTGCCTTTTGTATTTAATTCCGATGCAATTTCTGTGTTTCGTCGTCAATAAGAAGGTCGAAGGGATACAGTAAACCTGAATTGAAGGATCGGAATCTATAACTAGTGTCATAGGAATGGTTAAAACATAGACAGTGGGAAGGGTCAGTCTTCTTGTACTTAAGTCGGCATTGTGCCTTTTGTATTTAATTCCGATGCAAATCCTGTGTTTCATCATCAATAAGAAGGTCCAAAGGATACAGTAAACCTGAAGTGAAGCTTCGGAATCTATAACTAGTGGCACAGGAATGGTGCAGAACATAGAAAGTAAGAAGAATCAGTCTTCTTGTTCTTAAGTCAGCATTGTGCCTTTTGTATATAATTCCGATTCTATTTCTGTGTTTCACGTCAATAAGAGTGTTAGAGGGATACAGTAAACCAGAAGTGAAGCATCGGAATCTATGACTAGTGTCACAGGAATGGTTCAAATCATAGACAGTTGGAAGAGTCAGTCATCTTGTACTTAAGTCGGCATTGCTCCTTTTCTACTTAATTCCGATGCAATTTCTGTGTTTCATCGTCAATAAGAACGTCCAAGGGATGCAGTAAACCTGAAGTGAAGCATCGGAATCTATAACTAGTGTGACAGGAATGGTTCAAAACATAGGCAGTAATAAGAGTCAGTCTTCTTGTACTTAAGTCGGCATTGTGCCTTTTGTATTTAATTCCGATGCAATTTCTGTGTTTCGTCGTCAATAAGAAGGTCAGAGGGATACAGTAAACCTGAAGTGAAGCATCGGAATCTATAACTAGAGTCGCAGGAATGGTTCAAAACATAGACCGTAGGAAGAGTCAGTCCTCTTGTACTTATGTCGGCATTGTGCCTTTTGTATTTAATTCCGATGCAATTTCTGTGTTTCATCGTCAATAAGAGTGTCAGAGGGATACAGTAAACCTGAAGTGAAGCATCGGTTTCTATAACTAGTATCACAGGAATGGTTCAAAACATAGACAGTTGGAAGAGTCAGTCTTCTTGTACTTAAGTCGGCATTGTGCCTTTTCTTTTTAGTTCCGATGCAATTTCTGTGTTTCGTCGTCAACAAGATGGTCCAAGGGATACAGTTAACCTGAAGTGAAGCATCGGAATCTATATCTAGTGTCACAGGAATGGTTCAAAACATAGACACGGAAGAGTCAGTCTTCTTGTACTTAAGTCGGCATTGTGCCTTTCCTATTTAATTCCGATGCAATTTCTGTGTTTCGTCGTCAATAAGAAGGTCCAAGGGATACAGTAAACCTGAAGTGAAGCATCGGAATCTATAACTAGTGTCACAGAAAAGGTTCAAAACATAGACAGTAAGAAGAGTCAGTCTTTTGGTACTTGAGTCGGCTTTGTGCCTCTTGTATTCAATTCCGATGCAATTTCTGTGTTTCATCGTCAATAAGAAGGTCAGAGGGATACAGTAAACCTGAAGTGAAGCATCGGAATCTATAACTAGAGTCGCAGGAATGGTTCAAAACATAGAACGTAGGAAGAGTCAGTCTTCTTGTAATTATGTCGGCATTGTGCCTTTTCTATTTAATTTCGATGCAATTTGTGTGTTTCGTCGTCAATAAGAAGGTCAGAGGGATACAGTAGACCTAAAGTGAAGCATCGCAATATATAACTAGTGTCACAGGAATGGTTCAAAACATACACAACAAGAAGGGTCAGTCTTCTTGAACTTAAGTCGGCATTGTGCCTTTCGTATTAAATTCCGATGTAATTTCTGTGTTTCATCGTCAATAAGAAGGTCCAAGGGATACATTAAACCTGAAGTGATGCATCGGAATCTATAACTAGTGTCACAGGAATGGTTCAAAACATAGACAGTAAGACGAGTCAGTCTTCTTGTACTTAAGTCGGCATTGTGCCTTTTGTATTTAATTCCGATGCAATTTCTGTGTTTCATCGTCAATATGAACGTCAGAGGGATACAGTAAACCTGAAGTGAAGCATCGTAATCTATAACTAGAGTCACAGGAATGGTTCAAAGCATAGACAGTAGGAAGAGTCAGTCTTCTTGTACATAATTCGACATTAAGCTTTTTCTAGTTAATTCCGATGCAATTTCTGTGTTTCGTCGTCAATAAGAAGGTCCAAGGGATACAGTAAACCTGAAGTGAAGCATCGGAATCTATAACTGGTGTCACAGAAAAGGTTCAAAACATAGACGGTAAGAAGAGTCAGTCTTCTTGTACTTAAGTCGGCATTGTGCCTTTTGTATTTAATTCCGATGCATTTTCTGTGTGTCATCGTCAATATGAGCGTCAGAGGGATACAGTAAACCTGAAGTGAAGCATCGTAATCTATAACTAGAGTCACAGGAATGGTTCAAAGCATAGACAGTAGGAAGAGTCAGTCTTCTTGTACATAATTCGACGTTGTGCCTTTTCTATTTAATTCCGATGCAATTTCTGTGTTTCGTCGTCAATCAGAGGGTCAGAGGGATACAGTAAACCTAAAGTGAAGCATCGGAATCTATAACTAGTGTCACAGGAATGGTTGAAAACATACACAGCAAGAAGAGTCAGTCTTCTTGTACTTAAGTCAGCATTGTGCCTTTTGTATTTAATTCCAATGCAATTTCTGTGTTTCATCGTCAATAAGAAGATCCAAGGGATACAGTAAACCTGAAGTGATGCATCGGAATCTATAACTAGTGTCACAGGATTGGTTCAAAACATAGACAGTAGGAAGGGTCAGTCTTCTTGTACTTAAGTCGGCATTGTGCCTTTTGTATTTAATTCCGATGCAATTTCTGTGTTTCATCGTCAATAAGAATGTCCAAGGAATACAGTAAACATATAGTGAAGCATCGGAATCTAAAACTGGTCTCACAGGAAATGTTCAAATCATAGTCAGTAACAAGAGTCAGTCTCCTTATACTTAAGTCGGCTTTGTGCCGTTTGTATTTAATTCCGATGCAATTTCTGTGTTTCATCGTCAATAAGAATGTGAGAGGGATACAGTGAACCTGAAGTGAAGCATCGGAATCTAGAACTAGTGTCACAGGAATGGTTCAAAACATAGACAGTAGCAAGAGTCACTCTTCTTGTACTTAAGTCGGCATTGTGCATTTCTATTTAATTCCGATGCAATTTCTGTGTTTCGTCGTCAATAATAAGGTCCAAGGGATACAGTAAACCTGAAGTGAAGCATCGGAATCTATATCTAGTGTCACAGGAAAGGTTCAAATCATAGACAGTAAGAAGAGTCAGTCTTCTTGTACATGAGTCGGCATTGTGCCATTTTAGTTTAATTCCGATGCAATTACTGTGGTTCATTGACAATAAGAAGGTCAGAGGGATACAGTAAACCGGAAGAGAACCATCGGAATCTATAACTAGTGTCACAGGAATGGTTCAAAACATACACAGCAAGAAGAGTCAGTCTTCTTGTACTTATGTCGGCATTGTGCCTTTTGTATTTAATTCCGATGCAATTTCTGTGTTTCGTCGTCAATAAGAAGGTCGAAGGGATACAGTAAACCTGAGGTGAAGCATCGGAATCTAAAACCGGTCTCACAGGAAAGGTTCAAAACATCGAGAGTGAGAAGAGCCAGTCATCTAGTATTTGAGTCGGCAGTGTGCCTTTTGTATTTAATTCCGATGCAATTTCTGTGTTTCATCGTCAATAAGAAGGTCAGAGGGATACAGTAAACCTGAAGTGAAGCATCGGAATCTATAACTAGTGTCACAGGAATGGTTAAAACATAGACAGTGGGAAGGGTCAGTCTTCTTGTACTTAAGTCGGCATTGTGCATTTTGTATTTAATTCTGATGCAAATTCTGTGTTTCATCATCAATAAGAGGGTCCAAAGGATACAGTAAACCTGAAGTGAAAGTTCGGAATCTATAACTTGTGGCACAGGAATGGTTCAAATCATAGACAGTAAGAAGAATCAGTCTTCTTGTTCTTAAGTCAGCATTGTGCCTATTGTATTTAATTCCGATGCTATTTCTGTGTTTCATCGTCAATAAGAGTGTCAGAGGGATACAGTAAACCAGAAGTGAAGCATCGGAATCTATAACTAGTGTCACAGGAATGGATCAAATCATAGACAGTTGGAAGAGTCAGTCTTCTTGTACTTAAGTCGGCATTGTGCCTTTTCTACTTAATTCCGATGCTATTTATGTGTTTCGTCGTCAACAAGAAGGTCCAAGGGATACAGTAAACCTGAAGTGAAGCGTCGGAATCCAAAACCGGTCTCACAGGAAAGGTTCAAAACATAGAGAGTAAGAAGAGCCAGTCATCTTGTATTTGAGTCGGCATTGTGCATTTTGAATTTAATTCCGATGCAATTTCTGCGTTTCATCGTCAATAAGAAGGTCAGAGGGATACAGTAAACCTGAAGTGAAGCATCGGAATCTATAACTAGTGTCACAAGTATGTTTAAAACATAGACAGTAGGAAGAATCAGTCTTCTTGTACTTAAGTCGGCATTGTGCCTTTTCTATTTAATCCCGATTCAATTTCTGTGTTTCGTCGGCAATAAGAAGGTCCAAGGGATACAGTAAACGTGAAGTGAAGCATCGGAATCTATAACTAGTGTAACAGGAATGGTGAAAACATAGACAGTAGGAAGGGTCAGTCTTCTTGTACTTAAGTCGGCATTGTGCCTTTTGTATTTAATCCTGATTCAATTTCTGTGTTTCGACGTCAATAAGAAAGTCCAAGGGATACAGTAAACCTGAAGTGAAGCATCGGAATCTATAACTAGTTGCACAGGAATGGTTCAAAACACAGACAGTAAGATGAGTCAGTCTTCTTGTACTTAAGTCGGCATTGCGCCTTTTGTATTTAATTCCGATGCAACTTCTGTGTTTCATCGTCAACAAGAATGTCCCAGGGATACAGTAAACATTTAGTGAAGCATCGGAATCTAAAACTGGTCTCACAGGAAATGTTCAAATCATAGTCAGTAAGAAGAGTCAGTCTTCTTATACTTATGTCGGCATTGTGCCTTTTCTACTTAATTCCGATGCAATTCCTGTGTTTCGTCGGCAATAAGAAGTCCAAGGGATTCAGTAAACCTGAAGTGAATCATCGGAATCTAAAACCGGTCTCACAGGAAAGGTTCAAAGAATAGAGAGTAAGAAGAGCCAGTCATCTTGTATTTGTGTCGGCATTGTGCCTCTTGTAATTAATTCCGATGCAATTTCTGTGTTTCATCGTCAATATGAACGTCAGAGGGATACGGTAAACCTGAAGTGAAGTATCGGAATCTATAACTAGAGTCTCAGGAATGGTTGAAAAGCATAGACTGTAGGAAGAGTCAGTCTTCCTGTACTTAAGACGGCATTGTGCCTTTTGTATTTAATTCCGATGCAATTTCTGTGTTTCATCGTCAATATGAACGTCAGAGGGATACGGTAAACATGAAGTGAAGCATCGGAATCTATATCTAGTGTCACAGGAATGGTTCAAAGCATAGACATGGAAGAGTCTATCTTCTTGTACTTAAGTCGGCATTGTGCCTTTTCTATTTAATTCCGATGCAATTTCTGTGTTTCGTCGTCAATAAGAAGGTCCAAGGGAAACAGTAAACCTGAAGTGAAGCATCGGAATCTATAATTAGTGTCACAGAAAAGGTTCAAAACATAGACAGTAAGAAGAGTCAGTCTTCTTGTACTTAAGTCGGCATTGTGCCTTTTGTATTTAATTCCGATGCAATTTCTGTGTTTCATCGTCAATATGAACGTCAGAGGGATACGGTAAACCTGAAGTGAAGTATCGGAATCTATAACTAGAGTCTCAGGAATGGTTCAAAGCATAGACAGTAGGAAGAGTCAGTCTTCTTGTACTTAATTCGGCATTGTGCCTTTTCTATTTAACTCCGATGCAATTTCTGTGTTTCGTCGTCAATAAGAGGGTCAGAGGGATACAGTAAACCTGAAGTGTAGCATCGGAATCTATAACTAGTGTCACAGGAATGGTTCAAAACATAGACAGTAAGAAGAGTCAGTCTTCTTGTACTTGAGTCGACATTGTGCCTTTTGTATTTCATTCCGATGCAATTTCTGTGTTTCATCGTCAATATGAACGTCAGAGGGATACAGTAAACCTGAAGTGAAGCATCGGAATCTATAACTAGAGTCACAGGAATGGTTCAAAGCATAGACAGTAGGAAGAGTCAGTCTTCTTGTACTTAATTCGGCATTGTGTCTTTTCTATTTAATTCCGATGCAATTTCTGTGTTTCGTCGTCAATAAAAGGGTCCGAGGGATACAGTAAACCTGAAGTGAAACATCGGAATCTATAACTAGTGTCACAGGAATGGTTGAAAACATACACAGCAAGAAGAGTCAGTCTTCATGTACTTAAGTCGGCATTGTGCCTTTTGTATTTATTTCCAATGCAATTTCTGTGTTTCATCGTCAATAAGAAGATCCAAGGGATACAGTAAACCTGAAGTAATGCATCGGAATCTATAACTAGTGTCACAGGATTGGTTCAAAACATAGACAGTAGGAAGGGTCAGTCTTCTTGTACTTATGTCGGCATTGTGTCTTTTGTATTTAATTCCGATGCAATTTCTGTGTTTTATCGTCATTAAGAAGGTCCAAGGGATACAGTAAACCTGAAGTGAAGCATCGGAATCTATATCTAGTGTCACAGGAAAGGATCAAATCATAGACAGTAAGAAGAGTCAGTCTTCTTGTACATGAGTCGGCAATGTGCCTTTTGTATTTAATTCCGATGCAATTACTGTGGTTCATTGACAAAAAGAAGATCAGAGGGATACAGTAAACCGGAAGAGAACCATCGGAATCTATAACTAGTGTCACAGGAATGGTTCAAAACATACACAGCAAGAAGAGTCAGTCTTCTTGTACTTATGTCGGCATTGTGCTTTTGTAGTTAATTCCGATGCAATTTCTGTGTTTCGTCGTCAATAAGAAGGTCGAAGGGATACAGTAAACCTGATGTGAAGCATCGGAATCTAAAACCGGTCTCACAGGAAAGGTTCAAAACATCGAGAGTGAAAAGAGCCAGTCATCTTGTATTTGAGTCGGCAGTGTGCCTTTTGTATTTAATTCCGATGCATTTTCTGTGTTTCATCGTCAATAAGAAGGTCAGAGGGATACAGTAAACCTGAAGTGAAGCATCGGAATCTATAACTAGTGTCACAGGAATGGTTAAAACATAGACAGTGGGAAGGGTCAGTCTTCTTGTACTTAAGTCGGCATTGTGCCTTTTGTATTTTATTCCGATGCAAATCCTGTGTTTCATCATCAATAAGAAGGTCCAAAGGATACAGTAAACCTGAAGTGAAGGCTCGGAATCTATAACTAGTGGCACAGGAGTGGTTCAAAACATAGACAGTAAGAAGAATCAGTCTTCATGTTCTTAATTCAGCATTGTGCCTTTTGTATTTAATTCCGATGCTATTTCTGTGTTTCATCGTCAATAAGAGTGTCAGAGGGATACAGTAAACCTGACGTGAAGCATCGGAATCTATAACTAGTGTCACAGGAATGGTTCAAATCATAGAGAGTTGGAAGATCAGTCTTTTTGTACTTAAGTCGGCATTGTGCCTTTTCTACTTAATTCCGATGCAAATTCTGTGTTTCGTCGTCAACAAGAAGGTCCAAGGGATACAGTGAACCTGAAGTGAACCATCCGAATCTAAAACCGGTCTCACAGGAAAGGTTCAAAACATAGAGAGTAAGATGAGCCAGTCATTTTGTATTTGAGTCGGCATTGTGCATTTTGTATTTAAATCCGATGCAATTTTTGTGTTTCATCGCCAATAAGAAGGTCAGAGGGATACAGTAAACCTGAAGTGAAGCATCGGAATCTATAACTAGAGTCACAGGAATGGTTAAAACATAGACAGTAGGAAAAATCAGTCTTCTTGTACTTAAGTCGGCATTATGCCTTTTCTATTTAATTCCGATTCAATTTCTGTGTTTCGTCGGCAATAAGAAGGTCCAAGGGATACAGTAAACGTGAAGTGAAGCATCGGAATCTATAACTAGTGTCACAGGAATGGTGAAAACATAGACAGTAGGAAGGGTCAGTCTTCTTGTACTTAAGTCGGCATTGTGCCTTTTCTATTTAATCCCGATTCAATTTCTGTGTTTCGTCGGCAATAAGAAGGTCCAAGGGATACAGTAAACGTGTAGTGAAGCATCGGAAACTATAACTAGTGTCACACGTATCGTGAAAACATAGATAGTAGGAAGGGTCAGCCTTCTTGTACTTAAGTCGGCATTGCGCCTTTTCTATTTAATCCCGATTCAATTCCTGTGTTTCGTCGGCAATAAGAAGGTCTAAGGGATACAGTAAACCTGGAGTTAAGCATCGGAATCTAAAACCGGTCTCACAGGAAAGGTTCAAAGCATAGAGAGTAAGAAGAGCCAGTCATTTTGTATTTGAGTCGGCATTGTGCATTTTGTATTTAAATCCGATGCAATTTCTGTGTTTCATCGTCAATAAGAAGGTCCAAGGGATACAGTAAACGTGAAGTGAAGCATCGGAATCTATAACTAGTGTCACAGGAATGGTGAAAACATAGACAGTAGGAAGGGTCAGTCTTCTTGTACTTAAGTCGGCATTGTGCCTTTTCTATTTAATCCCGATTCAATTTCTGTGTTTCATCGTCAATATGAAGGTCAGAGGGATACAGTAAACCTGAAGTGAAGCAACTGAATCTATAACTAGTGTCACAGGAATGGTTCAAAGCATAGACACGGAAGAGTCAGTCTTGTTGTACTTAATTCGGCATTGTGCCTTTTCTATTTAACTCCGATGCAATTTCTGTGTTTCGTCGTCAATAAGAGGGTCAGAGGGATACAGTAAACCTGAAGTGAAGCATCGGAATCTATAACCATTGTCACAGGATTGGTTCAAAACATAGACAGTAGGTAGAGTCAGTCTTCTTGTACTTAAGTCGGCTTTGTGCATTTTGTATTTAATTCCGATGCAATTTCTGCTTTTCATCGTCAATAAGAAGGTCCAAGGGATACAGTAAACATATAGTGAAGCATCAGAATCTTAAACTGGTCTCACAGGAAATGTTCTCAACATAGTCAGTGAGAAGAGTCAGTCTTCTTGTACTTAAGTCGGCACTGTGCCGTTTGTATTTAATTCCGATGCAATTTCTGTGTTTCATCGTCAATAAGAATGTGAGAGGGATACAGAGAACCTTGAAGTGACGCATCGGAATCTAGATCTAGTGTCACAGGAATGGTACAAAACATAGACAGTAGCAAGAGTCATTCTTCTTGTACTTAAGTCGGCATTGTGCATTTCTATTTAATTCCGATGCAATTTGTGTGTTTCGTCGTCAATAATAAGGTCCAAGGGATACAGTAAACCTGAAGTGAAGCATCGGAATCTATATCTAGTGCCACAGGAAAGCTTCAAATCATAGACAGTAAGAAGAGTCAGTCTTCTTGAACATGAGTCGGCATTGTGCCTTTTGTATTTCATTCCGATGCAATTACTGTGGTTGATTGACAATAAGAAGGTCAGAGGGATACAGTAAACCTGAAGAGAACCATCGGAATCTATAACTAGTGTCACAGGAATGGTTCAAAGCATACACAGCAAGAAGAGTCAGTCTTCTTGTTCTTATGTCGGCATTGTGCCTTTTGTATTTAATTCCGATGCAATTTCTGTGTTTCGTCGTCAATAAGAAGGTCGAAGGGATACAGTAAACCTGAAGTGAAGCATCGGAATCTAAAACCGGTCTCACAGGAGAGGTTCAAATCATCGAGAGTGAGAAGAGCCAGTCATCTTGTATTTGAGTCGGCAGTGTGCCTTTTGTATTTAATGCCGATGCAATTTCTGTGTTTCATCGTCAATAAGAAGGTCAGAGGGATACAGTAAACCTGAAATGAAGTATCGGAATCTATAACTAGTGTCAGAGGAACGGTTAAAACATAGACAGTGGGAAGGGTTAGTCTTCTTGTACTTAAGTCGGCATTGTGCCTTTTGTATATAACTCCGATGCAAATTCTGTGTTTCATCATCAATAAGAAGGTCCAAAGGATACAGTAAACCAGAAGTGAAGCTTCGGAATCTATAACTAGTCTCACAGGAATAGTTCAAAACATAGACAGTAAGAAGAATCAGTCTTCTTGTTCTTAAGTCAGCATTGTGCCTTTTGTATTTAATTCCGATGCTATTTCTGTGTTTCATCGTCAATAAGAGTGTCAGAGGGATACAGTAAACCAGAAGTGAAGCATCGGAATCTATTACTAGTGTAACAGGAATGGTTCAAATCATAGACAGTTGGAAGAGTCAGTCTTCTTGTACTTAAGTCGGCATTGTGCCTTTTCTACTTAATTCCGATGCAATTTCTGTGTTTCATCGTCAACAAGAAGGTCCAAGGGATACAGTAAACCTGAAGTGAATCATCGGAATCTAAAACCGGTCTCACAGGAAAGGTTCAAAACATAGATAGTAAGAAGAGCCAGTCATCTTGTATTTGAGTCGACAGTGTGCATTTTGTATTTAATTCCGATGCAATTTCTGCGTTTCATCGTCAATAAGAAGGTCAGAGGGATACAGTAAACCAGAAGTGAAGCATCGGAATCTTTAACTAGTGTCACAGGAATGGTTAAAACATAGACAGTAGGAAGAATCAGTCTTCTTGTACTTAAGTCGGCATTGTGCCTTTTCTATTTAATCCCGATTCAATTTCTGTGTTTCGTCGGCAATAAGAAGGTCCAAGGGATACAGTAAACGTGAAGTGAGGCGTCGGAATCTATAACTAGTGTCATAGGAATGGTGAAAACATAGACAGTAGGAAGGGTCAGTCTTCTTGTACTTAAGTCGACATTGTGCCTTTTGTATTTAATCCTGATTCAATTTCTGTGTTTCGTCGTCAGTAAGAAGGTCCAAGGTGTACAGTAAACCTGAAGTGAAGCATCGGAATCTATAACTAGTGTCACAGGAATGGTTCAAAACTTAGACAGTAAGAAGAGTCAGTCTTCTTGTACTTAAGTCGGCATTGTGCCTTTTGTATTTAATTCCGATGCTATTTCTGTGTTTCATCGTCGATAAGATGGTCCAAGGGATACAGTAAACCTGAAGTGAAGCGTCGGAATCTATTACTAGTGTCACAGAAATTGCTCAAAACATAGACAGTAAGAAGAGTCAGTCTTTTTGAACTTGAGTCGGCATTGTGAATGTTGTATTGAATTCCGATGCAAATCCTGTGTTTCATCGTCAATACGAAGGTCCAAAAGATACAGTAAACCTGAATTGAAGCTTGGGAATCTATAACTAGTGTCACAGGAATGGTTCAAAACATAGACAATAAGAAGAATCATTCTTCTTGTACTTAAGTCGGCGTTGTGCCTTTTGTATTTAATTATGATGCAATTTCTGTGTTTCGTCGTCAATAAGAAGGTACAAGTTATAACGTAAACCTATAATGAAGTATCGTAATCTATAACACGTGTCACAGGAATGGTTCAAAACGTAGACAGTAAGAAGAGTCAGTCTTCTTGTACATATGTCGGCATTGTGCCTTTTGTATTTAATTCCGATGCAATTTCTGTGTTTCATCGTCCATAAGAAGGTCAGAGGGATTCAGTAAACCTGAACTGAAGCATCGGAATCTATAAGTAGTGTCACAGGAATGGTTGAAAACATACACAGCAAGAAGAGTCAGTTTTCTTGTACTTAAGTCGGCATTGTGCCTTTTGTATTTAATTCCAATGCAATTTCTGTGTTTCATCGTCAATAAGATGGTCCAAGGTATACAGTAAACATATAGTGAGGCATCGGAATCTAAAACTGGTCTCACAGGCAATGTTCAAATCATAGTCAGTAAGAAGAGTCAGTCTGCTTATACTTAAGTCGTCTTTGTGCCTTTTGTATTTAATTCCGATGCAATTTCTGTGTTTCATCGTAAATAAGAAGGTCCAAGGGATACAGTAAACATATAGTGAAGCATCGGAATCTTAAACTAGTCTCACAGGAAATGTTCACAACATAGTCAGTAAGAAGAGTCAGTCTTCTTGTACTTAAGTCGGCACAGTGCCGTTTGTATTTGATTCCGATGCATTTTCTGTGTTTCATCGTCAATAAGAATGTGAGAGGGATACAGTGAACCTGAAGTGAAGCATCGGAATCTAGAACTTGTGTCACAGGAATGGTTCAAATCATTAACAGTAAGAAGAATCAGTCTTCTTGTACATGAGTCGGCATTGTGCCTTTTGTATTTAATTCCGATGCAATTACTGTGGTTCATTGACAATAAGAAGGTCAGAGGGATACAGTAAACCTGAAGAGAACCATCGGAATCTATAACTAGTGTCACAGGAATGGTTCAAAACTTACACAGCAAGAAGAGTCAGTCTTCTTGTACTTATGTCGGCATTGTGCCTTTTGTATTTAGTTCCGTTGCAATTTCTGTGTTTCGTCGTCAATAAGAAGGTCGAAGGGATACAGTAAACCTGAAGTGAAGCATCGGAATCTAAAACCGGTCTCACAGGAAAGGTTCAAAACATCGAGAGTGAGAATAGCCAGTCATCTTGTATTTGAGCCGGCAATGTGCCTTTTGAATTTAATTCCGATGCAATTTCTGTGTTTCATCGTCAATAAGAAGGTCAGAGGGATACAGTAAACCTGAAGTGAAGCATCTGAATCTATAACTAGTGTCACAGGAATGGTTAAAACATAGACAGTGGGAAGGGTCAGTCTTCTTGTACTTAAGTCAGCATTGTGCCTTTTGTATTTAATTCCGATGCTATTTCTGTGTTTCATCGTCAATAAGAGTGTCAGAGGGATACAGTAAACCTGAAGTGAAGCATCGGAATCTAAAACCGGTCTCACAGGAAAGGTTCAAAACATAGAGAGTAAGAAGAGCCAGCCATCTTGTATTTGAGTCGGCATTGTGCATTTTGAATTTAATTCCGATGCAATTTCTGCGTTTCATCGTCAATAAGAACCTCAGAGGGATACAGTAACCTGAAGTGAAGCATCGGAATCTATAACTAGTGTCACAGGAATGGTTAAAACATAGACAGTAGGAAGAATCAGTCTCCTCGTACTTAAGTCGGCATTGTGCCTTTTCTATTTAATCCCGATTCAATTTCTGTGTTTCGTCGGCAATAAGAAGGTCCAAGGGATACAGTAAACGTGAAGTGAAGCATCCGAATCTATAACTAGTGTCTCAGGAATGGTGAAAACATAGACTGTAGGAGGGGTCAGTCTTCTTGTACTTAAGTCGGCATTGTGCCTTTTGTATTTAATCCTGATTCATATTCTGAGTTTCGTCGTCAATAAGAAGGTCCAAGGGATACAGTAAACCTGAAGTGAAGCATCGGAATCTATAACTAGTGTCACAGGAATGGTTCAAAACATAGACAGAGGGAAGAGTCAGTCTTCTTGTACTTAAGTCGGCATTGTGCCTTTTGTATTTAATTCCGATGCTATTTCTGTGTTTCATCGTCGATAAGAAGGTCCAAAGGATACAGTAAACCTGAAGTGAAGCGTCGGAATCTATAACTAGTGTCACAGAAATTGCTCAAAACATAGACAGTAAGAAGAGTCAGTCTTTTTGTACTTAAGTCGGCATTGAGCCTTTTGTATTGAATTCCGATGCAAATACTTTGTTTCATCGTCAATAAGAAGGTCCAAAAGATACAGTAAACCTGAAGTGAAGCTTCGGAATCTATAACTAGTGTCACAGGAATGGTTCAAAACATAGAGAGTAGGAAGAATCATTCTTCTTGTACTTAAGTCGGCGTTGTGCCTTTTGTATTTAATTCCGATGCAATTTCTGTGTTTCATCGTCAAAAAGAGTGTCAGGGGGATACATGAAACCTGAAGTGAAGCATCGGAATGTATAACTAGTGTCACAGGAATCTTTCAAAACATAGAGAGTTGGAAGAGTCAGTCTTCTTGTACTTAAGTCGGCATTGTGCCTTTTCTATTTAATTCCGATGCAATTTCTGTGTTTCGTCGTCAATAAGAACGTCCAAGGGATACAGTAAACCTGAAGTGAAGCATCGGAATCTATAACTAGTGTCACAGGAATGGTTCTAAACATAGAGAGTTAGAAGAGTCAGTCTTCTTGTACTTAAGTCGTCATTGTGCCATTTGCATTTAATTGCGATGCTATTTCTGTTTTTCATCGTCGATAAGAAGGTCCAAGGGATACAGTAATCCTGAAGTGAAGTATCGGAATCTATAACTCTCGTTACAGGAATTGCTCAAAACATAGACAGTAAGAAGAGTCAGTCTTCTTGTACTTAAGTCGGCATTGTGCCTTTTGTATTTCGTTCCGATGCAGTTTCTGTGTTTCATCGTCAATATGAAGATCAGAGGGAATCAGTAAACCTGAAGTGAAGCATCGGAATCTATAACTAGTGTCACAGGAATGGTTAAAACGTAGACAGTAGGAAGAATCAGTCTTCTTGTACTTAAGTCGGAATTGTGCCTTTTCTATTTAATTCCGATGAAATTTCTGTGTTTCATCGTCAATAAGAAGGTCCAAGGGATACAGTAAACATATAGTGAATTATCGGAATCTAAAGCTGGTCTCACAGGAAATGTTCACAACATAGTCAGTAAGAAGAGTCAGTCTTCTTGTACTTAAGACGGCATTGTGCATTTTGTATTTAATTCCGATGCAATATTTGTGTTTCATCATCAATAAGAATGTCAGAGGGATACAGTAAACCTGAAGTGAAGCATCGGAATCTATAACTAGTGTCACAGGAATGGTTCAAAACACAGACAGTAGGAAGAGTTAGTCTTCTTGTACTTAAGTCGGCATTGTGCCTTTTCTATTTAATTCCGATTCAATTTCTGTGTTTCGTCGTCAATAAGAAGAAGAATGGGTAGCTTTGAGGGATGAAGTAGTGAAGGCAGCAGAGGATCCATTAGGTAAAAAGACGAGGTCTAGTAGAAATCCTTGGGTAACAGAAGAAATATTGAATTTAATTGATGAAAGGAGAAAATATAAAAATGCAGTAAGTGAAACAGGCAAAAGGGAATACAAACGTCTCAAAAATAAGATCGACAGGAAGTGCAAAATGGCTAAGCAGGGATGGCTAGAGGACAAATGTAAGGACGTAGAGGCCTATCTCACTAGGGGTAAGATAGATACTGCCTACAGGAAAATTAAAGAGACCTTTGAAGATAAGAGAACGACTTGTATGAATATTAAGAGCTCAGATGGAAACCCAGTTCTAAGCAAAGAAGGGAAAGCAGAAAGGTGGATGGAGTATATAGAGGGTCTATACAAGGGCGATGTACTTGAGGACAATATTATGGAAATGGAAGAGGATGTAGATGAAGATGAAATGGGAGATACGATACTGCGTGAAGAGTTTGACAGAGCACTGAAAGACCTGAGTCGAAACAAGGCCCCCGGAGTAGACAATATTCCATTGGAACTACTGACGGCCTTGGGAGAGCCAGTCCTGACAAAACTCTACCATCTGGTGAGCAAGGTGTATGAAACAGGTGAAATACCCGCAGACTTCAAGAAGAATATAATAATTCCAATCCCGAAGAAAGCAGGTGTTGACAGATGTGAAAATTACTGAACTATCAGCTTAATAAGTCACAGCTGCAAAATACTAACACGAATTCTTTACAGACGAATGGAAAAACTAGTAGAAGCCCACCTCGGGGAAGATCAGTTTGGATTCCGTAGAAACACTGGAACACGTGAGGCAATACTGACCTTACGACTTGTCTTAGAAGAAAGATTAAGGAAAGGCAAACCTACGTTTCTAGCATTTGTAGACTTAGAGAAAGCTTTTGACAATGTTGACTGGAATACTCTCTTTCAAATTCTAAAGGTGGCAGGGGTAAAATACAGGGAGCGAAAGGCTATTTACAATTTGTACAGAAACCAGATGGCAGTTATAAGAGTCGAGGGACATGAAAGGGAAGCAGTGGTTGGGAAGGGAGTAAGACAGGTTTGTAGCCTGTCCCCGATGTTATTCAATCTGTATATTGAGCAAGCAGTAGAGGAAACAAAAGAAAAATTCGGAGTAGGTATTAAAATTCATGGAGAAGAAATAAAAACTTTGAGGTTCGCGGATGACATTGTAATTCTGTCAGAGACAGCAAAGGACTTGGAAGAGCAGTTGAATGGAATGGACAGTGTCTTGAAAGGAGGATATAAGATGAACATCAACAAAAGCAATACAAGGATAATGGAATGTAGTCTAATTAAGTCGGGTGATGCTGAGGGAATTAGATTAGGAAATAAGGCACTTAAAGTAGTAAAGGAGGTTTGCTATTTGGGGAGAAAAATAACTGATGATGGTAGAAGTAGAGAGGATATAAAATGTAGACTGGCAATGGCAAGGAAAGCGTTTCTGAAGAAGAGAAATTTGTTAACATCCAGTATTGATTTAAGTGTCAGGAAGTCATTTCTGAAAGTATTCGTATGGAGTGTAGCCATGTATGGAAGTGAAACATGGACGATAAATAGTTTGGACAAGAAGAGAATAGAAGCTTTCGAAATGTGGTGCTACAGAAGAATGCTGAAGATAAGATGGGTAGATCACATAACTAATGAGGAAGTATTGAATAGGATTGGGGAGAAGAGAAGTTTGTGGCACAACTTGACCAGAAGAAGGGATCGGTTGGTAGGACATGTTCTGAGGCATCAAGAGATCACCAATTTAGTATTGGAGGGCAGCGTGGAGGGTAAAAATCGTAGGGGTAGACCAAGAGATGAATACACTAAGCAGATTGAGAAGGATGTAAGTTGCAGTAGGTACTGGGAGATAAAAAAGCTTGCACAGGATAGAGTAGCATGGAGAGCTGCATCAAACCAGTCTCAGGACTGACGACCACAACAACAACAACAAGAAGGTCCAAGGGATACAGTAAACCTAAAATGAAGTATCGGAATCTATAACAGGTGTCACAGGAATGGTTCAAAACGTAGACAGTAAGAAGAGTCAGTCTTCTTGTACTAAAGACGGCATTGAGCCTCTTGTATTTAATTCCGATGCAATTTCTGTGTTTCATCGTCGATAAGAAGGTCCAAGGTATACAGTAAACCTGAAGTGAAGCATCGGAATCTATAACTAGTGTCACAGGAATGGTTCACAACATAGACAACAGGAAGAGTCAGCCTTCTTGTACTTAAGTCGGCATTGTGCCTTTCCTATTTAATTCCGATGCAATTTCTGTGTTTCGTCGTCAATAAGAATGTCCAAGGGATACAGTAAACCTGAAGTGAAGCATCGGAATCTATAACTAGTGTCACAGGAATGGTTGAAACATAGTCAGTAAGAAGAGTGAGTCTTCTTGTACTTAAGACGGCATTGTGCCTTTTCTATTTAATTCCGATGCAATTTCTGTGTTTCATCGTCAATAAGAAGGTCAGAGGGATACAGTAAACCTGAAGTGAAGCATCGGAATCTATAACTAGTGTCACAGGAATGGTTCACAACATAGACAACAGGAAGAGTCAGCTTTCTTGTACTTAAGTCGGCATTGTGCCTTTCCTATTTAATTCCGATGCAATTTCTGTGTTTCGTCGTCAATAAGAATGTCCAAGGGATACAGTAAACCTGAAGTGAAGCATCGGAATCTATAACTAGTGTCACAGGAATGGTTGAAACATAGTCAGTAAGAAGAGTGAGTCTTCTTGTACTTAAGACGGCATTGTGCCTTTTCTATTTAATTCCGATGCAATTTCTGTGTTTCATCGTCAATAAGAAGGTCAGAGGGATACAGTAAACCTGAAGTGAAGCATCGGAATGTATAACTAGTGTCACAGGAATGGTTCAAAACATACACATTAGGAATAGTCAGTCTTCTTGTATTTGAGTCGGCATTGTGCCTTTTGTATTTATTTCCGATGCAATTTCTTAGTTTCATCGTCAATAAGAAGGTCAGATGGATACAGTAAACCTAAAGTGAAGCATCGGAATCTATAACTAGTGTCACAGGAACGGTTCAAAACATAGACACTAGGAAGAGTCAGTCTTCTCGTACTTAATTCGGCATTGTGCCTTTTGTATTTAATTCCGATGCAATTTCTGTGTTTCATCATCAATAAGAAGGTCCAAGGGATACAGTAAACCTGAAGTGAAGCATCGGAATCTATAACTAGTGTCACAGGAATGGATCAAAACATAGACAGTGAGAAGAGTCAATCTTCTTGTACTTATGTCGGCATTGTGTCTTTTGTATTTAATTTCGATGCAATTTCTGTGTTTCATCGTCAATAAGAAGGTCCAAGGGATACAGTAAACACATAGTGAAACATCGGAATCTAAAACTGGTCTCACAGGAAATGTTCAAATCATAGTCAGTAAGAAGAGTCAGTCTTCTTGTACTTAAGTCGGCATTGTGCCTTTTGTGTTTAATTCCGATGCAATTTCTGTGTTTCGTCGTCAGTAAGAAGGTCCAAGGGATACAGTAAACCTGAAGTGAAGCACCGGAAACTAAAACCGGTCTCTCAGGAAAGGTTCAAAACATAGAGAGTAAGAAGAGCCAGTCATCTTGTATTTGAGACGGCATTGTGCCTTTTGTATTTCGTTTCGATGCTGTTTCTGTGTTTCATCGTCAATATGAAGATCAGAGGGAATCAGTAAACCTGAAGTGAAGTATCGGAAACTATAACTAGTGTCACAGGAATGGTTAAAACGTAGCCAGTAGGAAGAGTCAGTCCTCTTACACTTAAGTCGGCTTTGTGCATTTTCTATTTAATTCCGATGCAAATTCTGTGTTTCGTCGTCAATAAGAAGGTCCAAGATATACAGTAAACCTGAAGTGAAGCATCGGAATCTATAACTAGTGTCTCAGGAATGGATCAAAGCATAGACAGTAAGAAGAGTCAGTTTTCTTGTACTTAAGTCGGCATTGTGCCTTTTCTATTTAATTCCGATGCAATTTCTGTGTTTCGTCGTCAGTAAGAAGGTCCAAGGGATACCGTAAACCTGAAGTGAAGCATCTGAATCTATAACTAGTGTCACAGGGATGGTTCAAACATAGTCAGTAAGAAGAGTGAGTCTTCTTGTACTTAAGTCGGCATTTTGCCTTTTCTATTTAATTCCGATGCAATTTCTGTGTTTCATCGTCAATAAGAACGTCAGAGGGATACAGTAAAACTGAAGTAAAGCATCGGAATGTATAACTAGTGTCACAGGAATGGTTCAAAACGTAGAGAGTAGGAAGGGTCAGTCTTCTTGTATTTGAGTCGGCATTGTGCCTTTTGTATTTATTTCCGATGCAATTTTTGAGTTTCATCGTCAATAAGAAGGTCAGATGGATACAGTAAACCTGAAGTGAAGCATCGGAATCAATAACTAGTGTCAGAGGAATGGTTCAAACATAGACAGCAGGAAGAGTCATTCATCTTGTGCTTAAGTCGGCATTGTGCCTTTTCTATTTAATTCCGATGCAATTTCTGTGTTTCATCGTCATTAAGAAGGGCAAAGGGATACAGTAAACGTGAAGTGAATCATCGGAATCTATAACTAGTGACACAGGAATGGTTCAAAACATAGACAGTAAGAAGAGTCAGTCTTCTAGTACTTCAGTCGGCATTGTGGCTTATGTATTTAATTCCGATGCAATTTCTGTGTTTCATCGTCAATAAGAAGGTCCAAGGGATACAGTAAACCTGAAGTAAAGCATCGGAATCTCTAACTAGTGTCACAAGGATGGTTCAAAAATTAGACAGTAGGAAGAGTCAGTCTTCTTATACTTAAGTCGGCATTGTGCCTTTTCTGTTTAATTCCGATGCAATTTCTGTGTTTCATCGTCAATAAGAAGGTCAGAGGGAAACAGTAAAACTGAAGTGAAGCATCAGAATCTATAACTAGTGTCACAGGAATGGTTCAAAACATAGACAGTAAGAAGAGTCAGTCTACTTGTACTTAAGTCGGCATTGTGCCTTTTGTATTTTATCCCGATGCAATTTCTGTGTTTCATCGTCAATAAGAAGGTCCAAGGAGTACAGTACACCTGAAGTGAAGCATCGGATTATTACTAGTGTCACAGGAATGGTTCAAATCATAGACAGTAAGAAGAGTCAGTCTTCATGTACTTAAGTCGATATTGTGGCCTTTCTATTTAATTCCGATGCAATTTCTGTGTTTCATCATCAAGATGAAGGTCAAAGGAATGAAGTAAACCTGAAGTGAAGCATCGGAATCTATAACTAGTGTCACAGACAAGGTTCAAAACATAGACCGTAAGGAGAGTCTCTCTTCTTGTACTTAAGTCGACATTGTGCCTTTTGTATTTAATTCCGATGCAATTTCTGTGTTTCATCGTCAATAAGAAGGTCCAAGGAGTACAGTACACCTGAAGTGAAGCATCGGATTATTACTAGTGTCACAGGAATGGTTCAAAGCATACACAGCAAGAAGGGTCAGAATTCTTGTACTTAAGTCGGCATTGTGCCTTTTGTATTTAATTCCGATGCAATTTCTGGGTTTCATCGTCAATAAGAAGGTCCAAGGGATACTGTAAACATATAGTGAAACATCGGAATCTAAAACAGGTCTCACAGGAAATGTTCACATCATAGTCAGTAAGAAGAATCGGTCTTCTTGTACTTAAGTCGGCATTGTGCATGTTGTATTTAATTCCGATGCAATTTCTGTGTTTCATCATCAATAAGAAGGTCAGAGGGATACAGTAAACCTGAAGTGAAGCATCGGAATCTATAACTAGTGTCACAGGAATGGTTCAAAACATAGACAGTAGGAAGAGTCAGTCTTCTTGTACTTAAGTCGGCATTGTGCTTTTTCTATTTAATTCCGATGCAATTTCTGTTTTTCATCATGAAGAAGAATGTCAGAGGGATGCTGTAATCCTGAAGTGAAACATCGGAATCTATAACTAGTGTCACAGAAAGTGTTCAAAACATAGACAGTAAGAAGAGTCTGTCTTCTTGTACTGAAGTCGACATTGTGCCTTTTGTATTTAATTCCGATGCAATTTCTGTGTTTCATCGTCAATAAGAAGTTCAGAGGTATACAGTAAATCTGAAGTGAAGCATCGGAATCTATAACTAGTGTCACAGGAATGGTTCAAAGCATAGACAGTAGGAAGAGTCAGTCTTCTTGTACTAAAGTCGGCATTGTGCCTTTTCTGTTTAATTCCGATGCAATTTCTGTGTTTCGTCGTCAATAAGAAGGTCAGAGGGATACAGTAAACCCGAAGTGAAGCATTGGAATCTATAACTAGTGTCACAGGAATAGTTCAAATCATAGACAGTAAGATGAGTCAGTCTTCTTGTACTTAAGTCGGCATTGTGCATTTTGTATTTAATTTCGATGCAATTTCTGTGTTTCATCGTCAATAAGAAGGTCCAAGGGATACAGTAAACACATAGTGAAGCATCGGAATCTAAAACTGGTCTCACAGGAAATGTTCATAACATAGTCAGTAAGAAGAGTCAGTCTTCTTGTACTTAAGTCGGCTTTGTGCCTTTTCTATTTAATTCCGATGCAATTTCTGTGTTTCGTTGTCAGTAAGAAGGTCCAAGGGATACAGTAAACCTGAAGTGAAGCACCGGAATCAAAAACCGGTCTCTCAGGAAAGGTTCAAAACATAGAGAGTAAGAAGAGCCAGTCATTTTGTATTTGAGTTGGCATTGTGCCTTTTATATTTAATTCCGATGCAGTTTCTGTGTTTCATCGTCCATAAGAAGGTCAGAGGGAATCAGTAAACCTGAAGTGGAGCATCGGAATCTATAACTAGTGTCACAGGAATGGTTAAAACATAGACAGTCGGAAGAGTCAGTCTTCTTGTACTTAAGTCGGCATTGTGCCTTTTCTATTTAATTCCGATGCAATTTCTGTGTTTCGTCGTCAATAAGAAGGTCCAAGGGATACAGTAAACCTAAAATGAAGCATCCGAATCTATAACAAAGGACAAAGGAATGGTTCAAAACGTAGACAGTAAGAAGAGTCTGTCATCTTGCACTTAAGTCAGCATTGTGCCTTTTGTATTTAATTCCGATGCAATTTCTGTGTTTCATCGTCAATAAGAAGGTAAGAGGGAATCAGTAAACCTGAAGTGAAGCATCGGAAACCATAACTAGTGTCACCAGAATGATTCAAAGCATAGACAGTAAGAAGAGTCAGTCTTCTTGTACTTAAGTCGGCTATGTGCCTTTTGTATTTAGTTCCGATGCAATTTCTGTGTTTCATCGTAAATAAGAAGGTCAGAGGGATACAGTAAACCGGAAGTGAAGCATCGGAATCTATAACTAGTGTCACAGGAATGGTTCTAAACATAGACAGTAAGAAGAGTCAGTCATCTTGCACTTAAGTCAGCATTGTGCCTTTTGTATTTAATTCCGATGCAATTTCTGTGTTTCATCATCAATAAGAAGGTCAGAGGGATACAGTAAACCTGAAGTGAAGCATCGGAATCTATAACTAGTGTCACAGGAATGGTTCAAAACTTAGACAGTAGGAAGAGTCAGTCTTCTTGTAATTAAGTCGGCATTGTGCCTTTCCTATTTAATTCCGATGCAATTTATGTGTTTCATCATGAAGAAGAAGGTCAGAGGGATGCAGTAAACCTGAAGTGAAGCATCTGAATCTATAACTAGTGTAGCAGAAAGGGGTCAAAACATAGACAGTAAGAAGAGTCTGTCTTCTTGTATTTAAGTCGACATTGTGGCTTTTGTATTTAATTCCGATGCAATTTCTGTGTTTCATCGTGAATAGGAAGGTCAGAGGGATACAGTAAACCTGAGGTGAAACACCAAAATCTATAACTAGTGTCACAGGAATGGTTCAAAGCATGGACAGTAGGAAGACTCAGTCTTCTTGTACTTAAGTCGACATTGTGCCTTTTCCGTTTATTTCCGATGCTATTTCCGTGTTTCGCCGTCAATAAGAAGGTCAGAGGGATACAGTAAACCTGAAGTGAAGCATCGGAATCTATAACTAGTGTAACAGGAATCGTTCAAAACATACACAGCAAGAAGAGTCAGTCTTCTTGTAATTAAGTCGGCATTGTGCCCTTTGTACTTAATTCCGATGCAATTTCTGAGTTTCATCGTCAATAAGAACGTCCAAGGGATACAGTATACCTGAAGTGATGCATTGGAAGCTATAACTAGTGTCACAGGAATGGTACAAATCATAGACAGTAGGAGGAGTCAGTCTTCTTGTACTTAAGTCGGCATTGTGCCCTTTGTATTTAATTCCGATGCATTTTCTGTGTTTTATCGTCAATAAGAGGGTCCAAGGGATACAGTAAACCTCAAGTGAAGCACCGGAATCTAAAACGAGTCTCTCAGGAAAGGTTCAAAACATAGAGAGTAAGAAGAGCCAGTCATCTTGTATTTGAGTTGGCATTGTGCCTTTTGTATTTAATTCCGATGCAGTGACTGTGTTTCATCGTCAATAAGAAGGTCCAAGGGATACAGTAAACCAGAGGTGAAGCATCGGAATCTATAACTAGTGTCACAGGAATGGTTCAAAACATAGACAGCAAGAAGAGTCGGTCTTCTTGTACTTAAGTCGGCATTGTGGGTATTGTATTTAATTCCGATGCAATTTCTGTGTTTCATCGTCAATTAGAGGGTCAGAGGGATACCGTCAACCTGAAGTGAAGCATCGGAATCTATAACTAGTGTCACAGGTATGGTTCAAAACATAGACAATAGGAAGGGTAAGTGTCTTTGTACATAAGTCGGCATTGTGCCTTTCCTATTTAATTCCGATGCAATTTCTGTGTTTCGTCGTCAATAAGATGGTCCAAGGGATGCAGTAAACCTGAAGTGAAGCATCGGAATCTATAGCGAGTGTCACAGGAATGGTTCAAAACATAGACAGTAAGAAGAGTCAGTCCTCTTGTACTTAAGTCGGCATTGTGCCATTTGTATTTAATTCCGATGCAATTTCTGTGTTTCATCGTCAATAAGTAGGTCAGACGGATACAGTATACCTGAAGTGATGCATCGGAATCTATAACTAGTGTCACAGGAATTGTTAAAACATAGCCAGTAGGAAGAGTCAGTCTTCTTGTACTTAGGTCGGCATTGTGCCTTTTGTATTTAATTACATGCAATTTCTGTGTTTCATCGTCAGTAACAAGGTCCAAGTGATACAATAAATATATAGTGAAGCATCGGAATCTAAAACTGGTCTCACAGGAAATGTTCACAACATAGTCAGAAAGAAGAGTCAGTCTTCTTGTACTTAAGTCAGCATTGTGCCTTTTGTATATAGTTCCGATGCAATTTCTGTGTTTCATCGTCAATAGGAAGGTCAGAGGGATACAGTAAACCTGAAGTGAAGCATCGGAATCTATAACTAGTGTCACAGGAATGGTTCAAAACAGAGACAGTAGGAAGAGTCAGTCTTCTTGTACTTAAGTCGGCATTGTGCCTTTTCTATTTAATTCCGTTGCAAATTCTGTGTTTCGTCGTCAATAAGAAGGTCCAAGGGATACAGTAAACCTGAAGTGAAGCATCGGAATCTACAACTAGTGTCACAGGAATGGTTCAAAACATAGACAGTAAGAAGAGTCAGTCTTCTTGTACTTAAGTCGACATTGTGCCTTTTGTATTTAATTCCGATGCAATTTCTGTGTCTCATCGTCAATAAGAGGGTCAGAGGGATACAGTAAACCTGAAGTGAAGCATGGGAAGATATAACTAGTGTCACAGGAATGGTTCAAAACATAGGAAATAGGGATGGTCAGTCTTCTTTTACTTAAGTCCTCATTGTGCCTTTACTATTTAATTCCGGTGCAATTTCTGTGTTTCGTCGTCAATAAGATGGTCCAAGGGATGCAGTAAACCTGAAGTGTAGCATCCAAATGTATAACTGGTGTCACAGGATTGGATCAAACATAGACAGTAGGAAGAGTCAGTCTTCTTGTACTTAAGTCGGCATTGTGCATTTTCTATTTAATTCCGATGCAATTTCTGTGTTTCGTCGTCAATGAGAAGGTCCAAAGGATACAGTAAAAGGATACAGTAAACCTGAAGTGAAGCATCGGAATCTATAACTAGTGTCACAGGAATGGTTCAAAACATAGACAGTAAGAAGAGTCAGTCTACTTGTACTCAAGTCGGCATTGTGCCTTTTGTATTTAATCCCGATGGAATTTCCGTGTTTCATCGTCAATAAGAAGGTCCAAGGGATACAGTACACCTGAAGTGAAGTATCGGAATCTATAACTAGAGTCACAGGAATGGTTCAAATCATAGACAGTAAGAAACTCAGTCTTCTAGTACTTAAGCCGGCATTGTGCCTTTTCTATTTAATTCCGATGCAATTTCTGTGTTTCATCATCAAGATGAAGGTCAGAGGGATACAGTAAACCAGAAGCGAAGCATCGGAATGTGTAACTAGTGTTACAGGAATGGTTCAAAACATAGACAGTAGGAAGAGTCAGTCTTCCTGTACTTGAGTCGGCATTGTGCCTTTTGTATTTAATTCAGATGCAATTTATGTGTTTCATCGTCAATAAGGAGGTCAGAGGAATACAGTAAACCTGAAGTGATGCATCGGAATCTACAACTAGTTTCACAGGAATGGTTCAAAACATACACAGCAAGAAAAGTCAGTCTTCTTGTACTTAAGTCGGCATTGTGCCTTTTGTATTTAATTCCGATGCAATTTCTGTGTTTCATCGTCAATAAGAAGGTCCAAGAGATACAGTAAACCTGAAGTGAAGCATCGGAATCTATAACTAGTGTCACAGGAATGGTTCAAAACATAGACAGTAAGAAGAGTCAGTCTTCTTGTACTTAAGTCGGCATTGTGCCTTTTGTATTTACTTTCGATGCAATTTCTGTGTTTCATCGTCAATAAGAAGGTCCAAGGGATACAGTAAACCTGAAGGGAAGCATCGGAATCTATAACTAGTGTCACAGGAATGGTTCAAAACATAGACAGTAAGAAGAGTCAGTCTTCTTGTACTTAAGTCGGCATTGTGCCTTTTCTATTTAATTCCGATGCAATTTCTGTGTCTCATCGTCAATAAGAGGGTCAGAGGGATACAGTAAACCTGAAGTAAAGCATGGGAAGATATAACTAGTGTCACAGGAATGGTTCAAAACATAGGAAATAGGGATGGTCAGTCTTCTTTTACTTAAGTCCTCATTGTGCCTTTCCTATTTAATTCCGGTGCAATTTCTGTGTTTCGTCGTCAATAAGATGGTCCAAGGGATGCAGTAAACCTGAAGTGTAGCATCGGAATGTATAACTAGTGTCACAGGATTGGATCAAACATAGACAGTAGGAAGAGTCAGTCTTCTTGTACTTAAGTCGGCATTGTGCATTTTCTATTTAATTCCGATGCAATTTCTGTGTTTCGTCGTCAATGAGAAGGTCCAAAGGATATAGTAAAAGGATACAGTAAACCTGAAGTGAAGCATCGGAATCTATAACTAGTGTCACAGGAATGGTTCAAAACATAGACAGTAAGAAGAGTCAGTCTACTTGTACTCAAGTCGGCAATGTGCCTTTTGTATTTAATCCCGATGGAATTACTGTGTTTCATCGTCAATAAGAAGGTCCAAGGGATACAGTACACCTGAAGTGAAGTATCGGAATCTATAACTAGTGTCACAGGAATGGTTCAAATCATAGATAGTAAGAAACTCTGTCTTCTAGTACTTAAGCCGGCATTGTGCCTTTTCTATTTAATTCCGATGCAATTTCTGTGTTTCATCATCAAGAAGAAGGTCAGAGGGATACAGTAAACCAGAAGCGAAGAATCGGAATGTGTAACTAGTGTTACAGGAATGGTTGAAAACATAGACAGTAGGAAGAGTCAGTCTTCCTGTACTTCAGTCGGCATTGTGCCTTTTGTATTTAATTCAGATGCAATTAATGTGTTTCATCGTCAATAAGGAGGTCAGAGGGATACAGTAAACCTGAAGTGAAGCATCGGAATCTACACCTAGTCTCACAGGAATGGTTCAAAACATACACAGCAAGAAAAGTCAGTCTTCTTGTACTTAAGTCGGCATTGTGCCTTTTGTATTTAATTCCGATGCAATTTCTGTGTTTCATCGTCAATAAGCAGGTCCAAGAGATACAGTAAACCTGAAGTGAAGCATCGGAATCTATAACTAGTGTCACAGGAATGGTTCAAAACATAGACAGTAAGAAGAGTCAGTCTTCTTGTACTTAAGTCGGCATTGTGACTTTTCTATTTAATTCCGATGCAATATCTGTGTTTCGTCGTCAATAAGAAGGTCCAAGGGATACAGTAAACCAGAGGTGAAGCATCGGAATCTATAACTAGTGTCACAGGAATGGTTCAAAACATAGACAGCAAGAAGAGTCGGTCTTCTTGTACTTAAGTCGGCATTGTGGGTATTGTATTTAATTCCGATGCAATTTCTGTGTTTCATCGTCAATTAGAGGGTCAGAGGGATACCGTCAACCTGAAGTGAAGCATCGGAATCTATAACTAGTGTCACAGGAATGGTTCAAAACATAGACAATAGGAAGGGTAAGTGTCTTTGTACATAAGTCGGCATTGTGCCTTTCCTATTTAATTCCGATGCAATTTCTGTGTTTCGTCGTCAATAAGATGGTCCAAGGGATGCAGTAAACCTGAAGTGAAGCATCGGAATCTATAGCGAGTGTCACAGGAATGGTTCAAAACATAGACAGTAAGAAGAGTCAGTCCTCTTGTACTTAAGTCGGCATTGTGCCATTTGTATTTAATTCCGATGCAATTTCTGTGTTTCATCGTCAATAAGTAGGTCAGACGGATACAGTATACCTGAAGTGATGCATCGGAATCTATAACTAGTGTCACAGGAATGGTTCAAAACATAGACAGTAGGAGGAGTCAGTCTTCTTGTACTTAAGTAGGCATTGTGCCTTTTGTATTTAATTCCGATGCAGTTTCTATGTTTCATCGTCAATAAGAAGGTCCAAGGGATACAGTAAACCTGAAGTGAAGCATCGAAATCTATAACTAGTGTCAAAGGAATGGTTCAAAGCATGGACAGTAGGAAGAGTCAGTCTTCTTGTACTTAAGTCGGCATTGTGCCTTTTCTGTTTAGTTCCGATAGAATTTCTGTGTTTCGTCGTCAATAAGAGGGTCCAAGGGATACAGTAAACCTGAAGTGAAGCACCGGAATCTAAAACCAGTCTCTCAGGAAAGGTTCAAAACAGAGAGAGTAAGAAGAGCCAGTCATCTTGTATTTGAGTCGGCATTGTGCCATTTGTATTTAATTTCGATGCAGTGTCTGTGTTTCATCGTCAATAAGAAGGTCAGGGGGAATCAGTAAACCTGAAGTGATGCATCGGAATTTATAACTAGTGTCACAGGAATGGTTTAAACATAGACAGTAGGAAGAGTCAGTCTTCTTGTACTTAAGTTGGCATTGTGCCTTTTGTATTTAATTGCGATGCAATTTCTGTGTTTCATCGTCAATAACAAGGTGCAAGTGATACAATAAACATATAGTGAAGCATCGGAACCTAAAACTGTTCTCACAGGAAATGTTCACAACATAGTCAGAAAGAAGAGTCAGTCTTCTTGTACTTAAGTCACCATTGTGCCATTTGTATTTAATTCCGATGCAACTTCTATGTTTCATCGTCAATAAGAAGGTCAGAGGGATACAGTAAACCTGAAGTGAAGCATCGGAATCTATAACTAGTGTCACAGGAATTGTTCAAAACAGAGACAGTAGGAAGAGTCAGTCTTCTTGTACTTAAGGCGGCATTGTGCCTTTTCTATTTAATTCCGATGCAATTTCTGTGTTTCATCGTCAATAAGAGGGTCAGAGGGATACAGTAAACCTGAAGTGAAGCATCGGAAGATATAACTAGTGTCACAGGAATGGTTCAAAACGTAGGAAATAGGGAGGGTCAGCCTTCTTTTACTTAAGTCGGCATTGTGCCTTTCCTATTTAATTCCGGTGCAATTTCTGTGTTTCGTCGTCAATAAGATGCTCCAAGAGATGCAGTAAACCTGAAGTGAAGCATCGGAATGTATAACTAGTGTCACAGGAATGGTTCAAAACATAGACAGTAGGAAGGGTCAGTCTTCTTGTACTTAAGTCGGCATTGTGCATTTTCTATTTAATTCCGATGCCATTTTTTGTGTTTCGTCGTCAATGAGAAGGCCCAAAGGATACAATAAAAGGATACAGTAAACCTGAAGTGAAGCATCGGAATCTATAACTAGTGTCACAGCAATGGTTCAAAACATAGACAGTAAGAAGAGTCAGTCTACTTGTACTCATGTCGGCATTGTGCCTTTTGTATTTAATCCCGATGCAATTTCTGTGTTTCATCGTCAATAAAAAGGTCCAAGGGATACAGTACACCTGAAGTGAAGCATCGTAATCTTTAACTAGTGTCACAGGAATGGTTCAAATCATAGACAGTAAGAAACTCAGTCTTCTAGTACTTAAGCCGGCATTGTGCCTTTTCTATTTAATTCCGATGCAATTTCTGTGTTTCATCATCAAGAATAAGGTCAGAGGGATACAGTAAACCAGAAGCGAAGCATCGGAATGTGCAACTAGTGTCACAGGAATCGTTCAAAACATAGACAGTAGGAAGAGTCAGTCTTCCTGTACTTGAGTCGGCATTGTGCCATTTGTATTTAATTCCGATGCAATTTCTGTGTTTCATCGTTAATAAGAAGGTCAGAGGGATACAGAAAACCTGAAGTGAAGCATCAGAATCTATAACTAGTGTCACAGGAATGGTTCAAATCATAGACAGTAGGAGGAGTCAGGCTTCTTGTACTTAAGTCGCCATTGTGACTTTTGTATTTAATTCCGATGCAATTTCTGTGTTTCATCGTCAATAAGAAGGTCCAAGGGATACAGTAACCCTGAAATGAAGCATCGGAATCTGTTACTAGCGTCACAGGAATGGTTAAAAAACATAGACACTAAGAAGAGTCAGTCTCTTGTACTTAAGTCGGCATTGTGCCTTTTCTATTTAATTCCGATGCAATATCTGTATTTCATCGTCAATAAGAGGGTCAGAGGGATACCGTAAACCTGAAATGAAGCATCGGAATCTATAACGAGTCTCACAGGAATGGTTCAAAACATAGAAAATAAGATGAGTCAGTCTTCTTGTACGTAAGTCGGCATTGTGCCTTTTGTATTTAATTCCGATGCAATTTCTGTGTTTCATAGTCAATAAGAAGGTCAGAGGGGATACAGTGAACCTGAAGTGAAGCATCGGAATCTATTACTAGTGTCACGGTAGTGGTTCAAAACATATAGATTAGGAAAGGTCAGTCTTCTTATACGTAAGTCGGCACTGTGCCTTTTGTATTTAATTCCGATGCAATTTCTGTGTATCATCGTCAATAAAAAGGTCCAAGGTATACAGTAAACCTGGAGTGAAGCATCGGAATCTATAACTAGTGTCACAGGAATGGTTAAAACATAGACAGTCGGAAGAGTCAGTCTTCTTGTACTTAAGTCGGCATTGTGCCTTTTCTATTTAATTCCGATGCAATTTCTGTGTTTCGTCGTCAATAAGAAGGTCCAAGGGATACAGTAAACCTAAAATGAAGCATCCGAATCTATAACAAAGGACACAGGAATGGTTCAAAACGTAGACAGTAAGAAGAGTCTGTCATCTTGCACTTAAGTCAGCATTGTGCCTTTTGTATTTAATTCCGATGCAATTTCTGTGTTTCATCGTCAATAAGAAGGTAAGAGGGAATCAGTAAACCTGAAGTGAAGCATCGGAAACCATAACTAGTGTCACCAGAATGATTCAAAGCATAGACACTAAGAAGAGTCAGTCTTCTTGTACTTAAGTCGGCTATGTGCCTTTTGTATTTAATTCCGATGCAATTTCTGTGTTTCATCGTAAATAAGAAGGTCAGTGGGATACAGTAAACCGGAAGTGAAGCATCGGAATCTATAACTAGTGTCACAGGAATGGTTCTAAACATAGACAGTAAGAAGAGTCAGTCATCTTGCATTTAAGTCAGCATTGTGCCTTTTGTATTTAATTCCGATGCAATTTCTGTGTTTCATCATCAATAAGAAGGTCAGAGGGATACAGTACACCTGAAGTGAAGCATCGGAATCTATAACTAGTGTCACAGGAATGGTTCAAAACTTAGACAGTAGGAAGAGTCAGTCTTCTTGTAATTAAGTCGGCATTGTGCCTTTCCTATTTAATTCCGATGCAATTTATGTGTTTCATCATGAAGAAGAAGGTCAGAGGGATGCAGTAAACCTGAAGTGAAGCATCTGAATCTATAACTAGTGTAGCAGAAAGGGGTCAAAACATAGACAGTAAGAAGAGTCTGTCTTCTTGTATTTAAGTCGAAATTGTGGCTTTTGTATTTAATTCCGATGCAATTTCTGTGTTTCATCGTGAATAGGAAGGTCAGAGGGATACAGTAAACCTGAGGTGAAACACCAAAATCTATAACTAGTGTCACAGGAATGGTTCAAAGCATGGACAGTAGGAAGACTCAGTCTTCTTGTACTTAAGTCGACATTGTGCCTTTTCTGTTTATTTCCGATGCTATTTCCGTGTTTCGCCGTCAATAAGAAGGTCAGAGGGATACAGTAAACCTGAAGTGAAGCATCGGAATCTATAACTAGTGTAACAGGAATCGTTCAAATCATACACAGCAAGAAGAGTCAGTCTTCTTGTACTTAAGTCGGCATTGTGCCCTTTGTACTTAATTCCGATGCAATTTCTGAGTTTCATCGTCAATAAGAACGTCCAAGGGATACAGTATACCTGAAGTGATGCATCGGAAGCTATAACTAGTGTCACAGGAATGGTACAAATCATAGACAGTAGGAGGAGTCAGTCTTCTTGTACTTAAGTCGGCATTGTGCCCTTTGTATTTAATTCCGATGCATTTTCTGTGTTTTATCGTCAATAAGAGGGTCCAAGGGATACAGTAAACCTCAAGTGAAGCACCGGAATCTATAACGAGTCTCTCAGGAAAGGTTCAAAACATAGAGAGTAAGAAGAGCCAGTCATCTTGTATTTGAGTTGGCATTGTGCCTTTTGTATTTAATTCCGATGCAGTGACTGTGTTTCATCGTCAATAAGAAGGTCAGAGGGAATCAGTAAACCTGAAGTGAAGCATCGGAATCTATAACTAGTGTCACAGGAATTGTTAAAACATAGACAGTAGGAAGAGTCAGTCTTCTTGTACTTAGGTCGGCATTGTGCCTTTTGTATTTAATTACATGCAATTTCTGTGTTTCATCGTCAATAACAAGGTCCAAGTGATACAATAAATATATAGTGAAGCATCGGAATCTAAAACTGGTCTCACAGGAAATGTTCACAACATAGTCAGAAAGAAGAGTCAGTCTTCTTGTACTTAAGTCAGCATTGTGCCTTTTGTATATAGTTCCGATGCAATTTCTGTGTTTCATCGTCAATAGGAAGGTCAGAGGGATACAGTAAACCTGAAGTGAAGCATCGGAATCTATAACTAGTGTCACAGGAATGGTTCAAAACAGAGACAGTAGGAAGAGTCAGTCTTCTTGTACTTAAGTCGGCATTGTGCCTTTTCTATTTAATTCCGTTGCAAATTCTGTGTTTCGTCGTCAATAAGAAGGTCCAAGGGATACAGTAAACCTGAAGTGAAGCATCGGAATCTGCAACTAGTGTCACAGGAATGGTTCAAAACATAGACAGTAAGAAGAGTCAGTCTTCTTGTACTTAAGTCGACATTGTGCCTTTTGTATTTAATTCCGATGCAATTTCTGTGTCTCATCGTCAATAAGAGGGTCAGAGGGATACACTAAACCTGAAGTGAAGCATGGGAAGATATAACTAGTGTCACAGGAATGGTTCAAAACATAGGAAATAGGGATGGTCAGTCTTCTTTTACTTAAGTCCTCATTGTGCCTTTCCTATTTAATTCCGGTGCAATTTCTGTGTTTCGTCGTCAATAAGATGGTCCAAGGGATGCAGTAAACCTGAAGTGTAGCATCCAAATGTATAACTGGTGTCACAGGATTGGATCAAACATAGACAGTAGGAAGAGTCAGTCTTCTTGTACTTAAGTCGGCATTGTGCATTTTCTATTTAATTCCGATGCAATTTCTGTGTTTCGTCGTCAATGAGAAGGTCCAAAGGATACAGTAAAAGGATACAGTAAACCTGAAGTGAAGCATCGGAATCTATAACTAGTGTCACAGGAATGGTTCAAAACATAGACAGTAAGAAGAGTCAGTCTACTTGTACTCAAGTCGGCATTGTGCCTTTTGTATTTAATCCCGATGGAATTTCCGTGTTTCAGCGTCAATAAGAAGGTCCAAGGGATACAGTACACCTGAAGTGAAGTATCGGAATCTATAACTAGAGTCACAGGAATGGTTCAAATCATAGACAGTAAGAAACTCAGTCTTCTAGTACTTAAGCCGGCATTGTGCCTTTTCTATTTAATTCCGATGCAATTTCTGTGTTTCATCATCAAGATGAAGGTCAGAGGGATACAGTAAACCAGAAGCGAAGTATCGGAATGTGTAACTAGTGTTACAGGAATGGTTCAAAACATAGACAGTAGGAAGAGTCAGTCTTCCTGTACTTGAGTCGGCATTGTGCCTTTTGTATTTAATTCAGATGCAATTTATGTGTTTCATCGTCAATAAGGAGGTCAGAGGGATACAGTAAACCTGAAGTGATGCATCGGAATCTACAACTAGTTTCACAGGAATGGTTCAAAACATACACAGCAAGAAAAGTCAGTCTTCTTGTACTTAAGTCGGCATTGTGCCTTTTGTATTTAATTCCGATGCAATTTCTGTGTTTCATCGTCAATAAGAAGGTCCAAGAGATACAGTAAACCTGAAGTGAAGCATCGGAATCTATAACTAGTGTCACAGGAATGGTTCAAAACATAGACAGTAAGAAGAGTCAGTCTTCTTGTACTTAAGTCGGCATTGTGCCTTTTGTATTTACTTTCGATGCAATTTCTGTGTTTCATCGTCAATAAGAAGGTCCAAGGGATACAGTAAACACATAGTGAAGCATCGGAATCTAAAACTGGTCTCACAGGAAATGTTCAAATCATAGTCAGTAAGAAGAGTCAGTCTTCTTGTACTTAAGTCGGCATTGTGCCTTTTCTATTTAATTCCGATGCAATATCTGTGTTTCGTCGTCAATAAGAAGGTCCAAGGGATACAGTAAACCAGAGGTGAAGCATCGGAATCTATAACTAGTGTCACAGGAATGGTTCAAAACATAGACAGCAAGAAGAGTCGGTCTTCTTGTACTTAAGTCGGCATTGTGGGTATTGTATTTAATTCCGATGCAATTTCTGTGTTTCATCGTCAATTAGAGGGTCAGAGGGATACCGTCAACCTGAAGTGAAGCATCGGAATCTATAACTAGTGTCACAGGAATGGTTCAAAACATAGACAATAGGAAGGGTAAGTCTTTTTGTACATAAGTCGGCATTGTGCCTTTCCTATTTAATTCCGATGCAATTTCTGTGTTTCGTCGTCAATAAGATGGTCCAAGGGATGCAGTAAACCTGAAGTGAAGCATCGGAAAATATATCGAGTGTCACAGGAATGGTTCAAAACATAGACAGTAAGAAGAGTCAGTCCTCTTGTACTTAAGTCGGCATTGTGCCTTTTGTATTTAATTCCGATGCAATTTCTGTGTTTCATCGTCAATAAGTAGGTCAGACGGATACAGTATACCTGAAGTGATGCATCGGAATCTATAACTAGTGTCACAGGAATGGTTCAAAGCATAGACAGTAGGAGGAGTCAGTCTTCTTGTACTTAAGTCGGCATTGTGCCTTTTGTATTTAATTCCGATGCAGTTTCTGTGTTTCATCGTCAATAAGAAGGTCCAAGGGATATAGTAAACCTGAAGTGAAGCATCGAAATCTATAACTAGTGTCAAAGGAATGGTTCAAATCATAGACAGTAGGAAGAGTCAGTCTTCTTGTACTTAAGTCGGCATTGTGCCTTTTCTGTTTAGTTCCGATGGTATTTCTGTGTTTCGTCGTCAATAAGAGGGTCCAAGGGATACAGTAAACCTGAAGTGAAGCACCGGAATCTAAAACAAGTCTCTCAGGAAAGGTTCAAAACATAGAGAGTAAGAAGAGCCAGTCATCTTGTATTTGAGTCGGCAGTGTGCCTTTTGTATTTAATTCCGATGCAGTGTCTGTGTTTCATCGTCAATAAGAAGGTCAGAGGGAATCAGTAAACCTGAAGTGAAGCATCGGAATTTATAACTAGTGTCACAGGAATGGTTTAAACATAGACAGTAGGAAGAGTCAGTCTTCTTGTACTTAAGTTGGCATTGTGCCTTTTGTATTTATTTGCGATGCAATTTCTGTGTTTCATCGTCAATAACAAGGTGCAAGTGATACAATAAACATATAGTGAAGCATCGGAATCTAAAACTGGTCTCACAGGAAATGTTCACAACATAGTCAGAAAGAAGAGTCAGTCTTCTTGTACTTATGTCGCCATTGTGCCTTTTGTATTTAATTCCGATGCAATTTCTGTGTTTCATCGTCAATAAGAAGGTCAAAGGGATACAGTAAACCTGAAGTGAAGCATCGGAATCAATACCTAGTGTCACAGGAATGGTTCAAAACAGAGACAGTAGGAAGAGTCAGTCTTCTTGTACTTAAGTCGGCATTGTGCCTTTTCTATTTAATTCCGATGCAAATTCTGTGTTTCGTCGTCAATAAGAAGGTCCAAGGGATACAGTAAACATGAAGTGAAACATCGGAATCTATAACTAGTGTCACAGGAATGGTTCAAAACATAGACAGTAAGAACAGTCAGTCTTCTTGTACTTAAGTCGGCATTGTGCCTTTTCTATTTAATTCCGATGCAATTTCTGTGTTTCATCGTCAATAAGAGGGTCAGAGGGATACAGTAAACCTGAAGTGAAGCATCGGAAGATATAACTAGTGTCACAGGAATGGTTGAAAACGTAGGAAATAGGGAGGGTCAGCCTTCTTTTACTTACGTCGGCATTGTGCCTTTCCTATTTAATTCCGGTGCAATTTCTGTGTTTCGTCGTCAATAAGATGGTCCAAGGGATGCAGTAAACCTGAAGTGAAGCATCGGAATGTATAACTAGTGTCACAGGAATGGTTCAAATCATACACAGCAAGAAGATTCAGTCTTCTTGTACTTAAGTCGGCATTGTGCATTTTCTATTTAATTCCGATGCCATTTTATGTGTTTCGTCGTCAATGAGAAGGCCCAAAGGATACAGTAAAAGGATACAGTAAACCTGAAGTGAAGCATCGGAATCTATAACTAGTGTCACAGGAATGGTTCAAAACATAGACAGTAAGAAGAGTCAGTCTACTTGTACTCAAGTCGGCATTGTGGCTTTTGTATTTAATCCCGATGCAATTTCTGTATTTCATCGTCAATAAGAAGGTCCAAGGGATACAGTACACCTGAAGTGAAGCATCGTAATCTGTAACTAGTGTCACAGGAATGGTTCAAATCATAGACAGTAAGAAACTCAGTCTTCTAGTACTTAAGCCGGCATTGTGCCTTTTCTATTTAATTCCGAAGCAATTTCTGTGTTTCATCATCAAGAATAACGTCAGAGGGATACAGTAAACCAGAAGCGAAGCATCGGAATGTGCAACTAGTGTCACAGGAATCGTTCAAAACATAGACAGTAGGAAGAGTCAGTCTTCCTGTACTTGAGTCGGCATTGTGCCTTTTGTATTTAATTCCGATGCAATTTATGTGTTTCATCGTCAATAAGAAGGTCAGAGGGATACAGTAAACCTGAAGTGAAGCATCGGAATCTATAACTAGTTTCACGGGAATGGTTCAAATCATACACAGCAAGAAAAGTCAGTCTTATTGTACATAAGTCGGCATTGTGCCTTTTGTATTTAATTCCGATGCAATTTCTGTGTTTCATCGTCAATAAGAAGGACCAAGGGATACAGTAAACCTGAAGTGAAGCATCGGAATCTATAACTAGTGTCACAGGAATGGTTCAAAACATAGACAGTAAGAAGAGTCAGTCTTCTTGCACTTAAGTCGGCATTGTGCTTTTTGTAGTTACTTTCGATGCAATTTCTGTGTTTCATCGTCAATAAGAAGGTCCAAGGGATACAGTAAACACATAGTGGAGCATCGGAATCTAAAACTGGTCTCACAAGAAATAATCAAATCATAGTCAGTAAGAAGAGTCAGTCTTCTTGTACTTAAGTCGGCATTGTGCCTTTTCTATTTAATTCCGATGCAATATCTGTGTTTCGTCGTCAATAAGAAGGTCCAAGGGATACAGTAAACCAGAGGTGAAGCATCGGAATGTGTAAGTAGTGTCACAGGAATGGTTCAAAACATAGACAGTAGTACTTGTACTTGAGTCGGCATTGTGCCTTTTGTATTTAATTCCGATGCAATTTATGTGTTTCATCATCAATAAGAAGGTCAGAGGGATACAGTAAACCTGAAGTGAAGCACCGGAATCTATAACTAGTGTCACAGAAATGGTTCAAAACATAGACAGCAAGAAGAGTCGGTCTTCTTGTACTTAAGTCGGCATTGTGGGTATTGTATTTAATTCCGAAGCAATTTCTATGTTTCATCGTCAATAAGAAGGTCCAAGGGATACAGTAAACCTGAAGTCAAGCATCGGAATCTATAACTAGTGTCACAGGAATGGTTCAAAACATAGACAGTAAGAAAAGTCAGTCTTCTCGTACTTAAGTCGGCATTGTGCCTTTTCTATTTAATTCCGATGCAATTTCTGTGTTTCATCGTCAATAAGAGGGTCAGAGGGATACCGTCAACCTGAAGTGAAGCATCGGAATCTATAGCTAGTGTCACAGGAATGGTACAAAACATAGACAATAGGAAGGGTAAGTCTTCTTGTACTTAAGTCGGCATTGTGCCTTTTCTATTTAATTCCGTTGCAAATTCTGTGTTTCGTCGTCAATAAGAAGGTCCAAGGGATACAGTAAACCTGAAGGGAAGCATCGGAATCTATAACTAGTGTCACAGGAATGGTTCAAAACATAGACAGTAAGAAGAGTCAGTCTTCTTGTACTTAAGTCGGCATTGTGCCTTTTCTATTTAATTCCGATGCAATTTCTGTGTCTCATCGTCAATAAGAGGGTCAGAGGGATACAGTAAACCTGAAGTAAAGCATGGGAAGATATAACTAGTGTCACAGGAATGGTTCAAAACATAGGAAATAGGGATGGTCAGTCTTCTTTTACTTAAGTCCTCATTGTGCCTTTCCTATTTAATTCCGGTGCAATTTCTGTGTTTCGTCGTCAATAAGATGGTCCAAGGGATGCAGTAAACCTGAAGTGTAGCATCGGAATGTATAACTAGTGTCACAGGATTGGATCAAACATAGACAGTAGGAAGAGTCAGTCTTCTTGTACTTAAGTCGGCATTGTGCATTTTCTATTTAATTCCGATGCAATTTCGGTGTTTCGTCGTCAATGAGAAGGTCCAAAGGATATAGTAAAAGGATACAGTAAACCTGAAGTGAAGCATCGGAATCTATAACTAGTGTCACAGGAATGGTTCAAAACATAGACAGTAAGAAGAGTCAGTCTACTTGTACTCAAGTCGGCAATGTGCCTTTTGTATTTAATCCCGATGGAATTACTGTGTTTCATAGTCAATAAGAAGGTCCAAGGGATACAGTACACCTGAAGTGAAGTATCGGAATCTATAACTAGTGTCACAGGAATGGTTCAAATCATAGATAGTAAGAAACTCTGTCTTCTAGTACTTAAGCCGGCATTGTGCCTTTTCTATTTAATTCCGATGCAATTTCTGTGTTTCATCATCAAGAAGAAGGTCAGAGGGATACAGTAAACCAGAAGCGAAGAATCGGAATGTGTAACTAGTGTTACAGGAATGGTTGAAAACATAGACAGTAGGAAGAGTCAGTCTTCCTGTACTTGAGTCGGCATTGTGCCTTTTGTATTTAATTCAGATGCAATTTATGTGTTTCATCGTCAATAAGGAGGTCAGAGGGATACAGTAAACCTGAAGTGAAGCATCGGAATCTACACCTAGTCTCACAGGAATGGTTCAAAACATACACAGCAAGAAAAGTCAGTCTTCTTGTACTTAAGTCGGCATTGTGCCTTTTGTATTTAATTCCGATGCAATTTCTGTGTTTCATCGTCAATAAGAAGGTCCAAGAGATACAGTAAACCTGAAGTGAAGCATCGGAATCTATAACTAGTGCCACAGGAATGGTTCAAAACATAGACAGTAAGAAGAGTCAGTCTTCTTGTACTTAAGTCGGCATTGTGCCTTTTCTATTTAATTCCGATGCAATATCTGTGTTTCGTCGTCAATAAGAAGGTCCAAGGGATACAGTAAACCAGAGGTGAAGCATCGGAATCTATAACTAGTGTCACAGGAATGGTTCAAAACATAGACAGCAAGAAGAGTCGGTCTTCTTGTACTTAAGTCGGCATTGTGGGTATTGTATTTAATTCCGATGCAATTTCTGTGTTTCATCGTCAGTTAGAGGGTCAGAGGGATACCGTCAACCTGAAGTGAAGCATCGGAATCTATAACTAGTGTCACAGGAATGGTTCAAAACATAGACAATAGGAAGGGTAAGTCTCTTTGTACATAAGTCGGCATTGTGCCTTTCCTATTTAATTCCGATGCAATTTCTGTGTTTCGTCGTTAATAAGATGGTCCAAGGGATGCAGTAAACCTGAAGTGAAGCATCGGAATCTACAGCGAGTGTCACAGGAATGGTTCAAAACATAGACAGTAAGAAGAGTCAGTCCTCTTGTACTTAAGTCGGCATTGTGCCATTTGTATTTAATTCCGATGCAATTTCTGTGTTTCATCGTCAATAAGTAGGTCAGACGGATACAGTATACCTGAAGTGATGCATCGGAATCTATAACTAGTGTCACAGGAATGGTTCAAAACATAGACAGTAGGAGGAGTCAGTCTTCTTGTACTTAAGTAGGCATTGTGCCTTTTGTATTTAATTCCGATGCAGTTTCTATGTTTCATCGTCAATAAGAAGGTCCAAGGGATACAGTAAACCTGAAGTGAAGCATCGAAATCTATAACTAGTGTCAAAGGAATGGTTCAAAGCATGGACAGTAGGAAGAGTCAGTCTTCTTGTACTTAAGTCGGCATTGTGCCTTTTCTGTTTAGTTCCGATAGAATTTCTGTGTTTCGTCGTCAATAAGTGGGTCCAAGGGATACAGTAAACCTGAAGTGTAGCACCGGAATCTAAAACCAGACTCTCAGGAAAGGTTCAAAACATAGAGAGTAAGAAGAGCCAGTCATCTTGTATTTGAGTCGGCATTGTGCCTTTTGTATTTAATTTCGATGCAGTGTCTGTGTTTCATCGTCAATAAGAAGGTCAGGGGGAATCAGTAAACCTGAAGTGATGCATCGGAATTTATTACTAGTGTCACAGGAATGGTTTAAACATAGACAGTAGGAAGAGTCAGTCTTCTTGTACTTAAGTTGGCATTGTGCCTTTTGTATTTAATTGCGATGCAATTTCTGTGTTTCATCGTCAATAACAAGGTGCAAGTGATACAATAAACATATAGTGAAGCATCGGAACCTAAAACTGTTCTCACAGGAAATGTTCACAACATAGTCAGAAAGAAGAGTCAGTCTTCTTGTACTTAAGTCACCATTGTGCCATTTGTATTTAATTCCGATGCAACTTCTATGTTTCATCGTCAATAAGAAGGTCAGAGGGATACAGTAAACCTGAAGTGAAGCATCGGAATCTATAACTAGTGTCACAGGAATTGTTCAAAACAGAGACAGTAGGAAGAGTCAGTCTTCTTGTACTTAAGGCGGCATTGTGCCTTTTCTATTTAATTCCGATGCAATTTCTGTGTTTCATCGTCAATAAGAGGGTCAGAGGGATACAGTAAACCTGAAGTGAAGCATCGGAAGATATAACTAGTGTCACAGGAATGGTTCAAAACGTAGGAAATAGGGAGGGTCAGCCTTCTTTTACTTAAGTCGGCATTGTGCCTTTCCTATTTAATTCCGGTGCAATTTCTGTGTTTCGTCGTCAATAAGATGCTCCAAGGGATGCAGTAAACCTGAAGTGAAGCATCGGAATGTATAACTAGTGTCACAGGAATGGTTCAAAACAAAGACAGTAGGAAGGGTCAGTCTTCTTGTACTTAAGTCGGCATTGTGCATTTTCTATTTAATTCCGATGCCATTTTTTGTGTTTCGTCGTCAATGAGAAGGCCCAAAGGATACAGTAAAAGGATACAGTAAACCTGAAGTGAAGCATCGGAATCTATAACTAGTGTCACAGCAATGGTTCAAAACATAGACAGTAAGAAGAGTCAGTCTACTTGTACTCATGTCGGCATTGTGCCTTTTGTATTTAATCCCGATGCAATTTCTGTGTTTCATCGTCAATAAAAAGGTCCAAGGGATACAGTACACCTGAAGTGAAGCATCGTAATCTGTAACTAGTGTCACAGGAATGGTTCAAATCATAGACAGTAAGAAACTCAGTCTTCTAGTACTTAAGCCGGCATTGTGCCTTTTCTATTTAATTCCGATGCAATTTCTGTGTTTCATCATCAAGAATAAGGTCAGAGGGATACAGTAAACCAGAAGCGAAGCATCGGAATGTGCAACTAGTGTCACAGGAATCGTTCAAAACATAGACAGTAGGAAGAGTCAGTCTTCCTGTACTTGAGTCGGCATTGTGCCTTTTGTATTTAATTCCGATGCAATTTATGTGTTTCATAGTCAATAAGAAGGTCAGAGGGATACAGTAAACCTGAAGTGAAGCATCGGAATCTATAACTAGTTTCACGGGAATGGTTCAAATCATACACAGCAAGAAAAGTCAGTCTTCTTGTACTTAAGTCGGCATTGTGCCTTTTGTATTTAATTCCGATGCAATTTCTGTGTTTCATCGTCAATAAGAAGGTCCAAGGGATACAGTCAACCTGAAGTGAAGCATCGGAATCTATAACTAGTGTCACAGGAATGGTTCAAAGCATAGACAGTAGGAAGAGTCATCTTCTTGTACCTAAGTTTGCATTGTGCCTTTTATATTTAATTCCGAATCTATTTCTGTGTTTCATCATCAAGAAGAAGATCAGAGGGATGCAGTAAACCTGAAGTGAAGCATCGGAATCTGTAACTAGTGTCACAGAAAAGGTTCAAAACATATACAGTAAGAAGAGTCTGTCTTCTTGTACTTAAGTCTACATTGTGCCATTTGTATTTAATTCCGATGCAATTTCTGTGTTTCATCGTCAATAAGAAGGTCAGAGGGATACAGAAAACCTGAAGTGAAGCATCAGAATCTATAACTAGTGTCACAGGAATGGTTCAAATCATAGACAGTAGGAGGAGTCAGGCTTCTTGTACTTAAGTCGCCATTGTGACTTTTGTATTTAATTCCGATGCAATTTCTGTGTTTCATCGTCAATAAGAAGGTCCAAGGGATACAGTAACCCTGAAGTGAGGCATCGGAATCTGTTACTAGCGTCACAGGAATGGTTAAAAAACATAGACAGTAAGAAGAGTCAGTCTCTTGTACTTAAGTCGGCATTGTGCCTTTTCTATTTAATTCCGATGCAATATCTGTATTTCATCGTCAATAAGAGGGTCAGAGGGATACCGTAAACCTGAAATGAAGCATCGGAATCTATAACGAGTGTCACAGGAATGGTTCAAAACATAGAAAATAAGATGAGTCAGTCTTCTTGTACGTAAGTCGGCATTGTGCCTTTTGTATTTAATTCCGATGCAATTTCTGTGTTTCATAGTCAATAAGAAGGTCAGAGGGGATACAGTGAACCTGAAGTGAAGCATCGGAATCCATTACTAGTGTCACGGTAGTGGTTCAAAACATATAGATTAGGAAAGGTCAGTCTTCTTATACGAAAGTCGGCACTGTGCCTTTTGTATTTAATTCCGATGCAATTTCTGTGTATCATCGTCAATAAAAAGGTCCAAGGTATACAGTAAACCTGGAGTGAAGCATCGGAATCTATAACTAGTGTCACAGGAATGGTTCAAAACATAAACAGTAGGAAGAGTCAGTCTTCTAGCACATAAGTCGGCATTGTGCCTTTTCTATTTAATTCCGATGCAATTTCTGTGTTTCATCGTCAATAAGAAGGTCAGAGGGATACAGAAAACCTGAAGTGAAGCATCGGAATCTATAACTAGTGTCACAGAAAAGGCTCAAAACATATACAGTAAGAAGAGTCTGTCTTCTTGTACTTAAGTCTACATTGTGCCATTTGTATTTAATTCCGATGCAATATCTGTGTTTCGTCGTCAATAAGAAGGTCCAAGGGATACAGTAAACCAGAGGTGAAGCATCGGAATGTGTAAGTAGTGTCACAGGAATGGTTCAAAACATAGACAGTAGTACTTGTACTTGAGTCGGCATTGTGCCTTTTGTATTTAATTCCGATGCAATTTATGTGTCTCATCGTCAATAAGAAGGTCAGAGGGATACAGTAAACCTGAAGTGAAGCACCGGAATCTAAAACTAGTGTCACAGAAATGGTTCAAAACATAGACAGCAAGAAGAGTCGGTCTTCTTGTACTTAAGTCGGCATTGTGCCTTTTGTATTTAATTCCGATGCAATTTCTGTGTTTCGTCGTCAATAAGAAGGTCTAACGGATACAGTAAACCGGAAGTGAAGCACCGGAATCTATAACTAGTGTCACAGGAATGGTTCAAACATAGTCAGTAAGAAGAGTCAGTCTTCTTGTACTTAAGTCGGCATTGTGCCTTTTCTATATAATTCCGATGCAATTTCCGTGTTTTATCGTCACTAAGAAGGTCAGAGGGATACAGTAAACCTGAAGTGAAGCATCGGAATGTATAACTAGTGTCACAGGAATGGTTCAAAACATAGACAGTAGGAAGGGTCAGTCTTCTTGTACTTGAGTCGGCATTGTACCTTTTGTACTTATTTCCGATGCAATTTCTGTGTTTCATCGTCAATAAGAAGGTCAGAGGGATACAGTAAACCTGAAGTGAAGCATCGGAATCTATAACTAGTGTCACAGGAATGGTTCGAATCATAGACAGTAGGAGGAGTCAATCTTCTTGTACTTAAGTCGGCATTGTGCCTTATGTATTTAATTCCGATGCAATTTCTGTGTTTCATCGTCAATAAGAAGGTCCAAGGGATACAGTAAACATATAGTGAAGCATCGGAATCTAAAACTGGTCTCACAGGAAATGTTCACAATATAGTCAGTAAGAAGAGTCAGTCTTCTTGTACTTAAGTCGGCATTGTGCATTTTGTATTTAATTCCGATGCAATTTCTGTGATTCATCATCAATACGAAGGTCAGAGGGATACAGTAAACCTGAAGTGAAGCAATGGAATCTATAACTAGTGTCACAGGAATGGTTCAAAGCATAGACAGTAGGAAGAGTCATCTTCTTGTACCTAAATTGGCATTGTGCCTTTTCTATTTAATTCCGAAGCTATTGCTGTGTTTCATCATCAAGAAGAAGATCAGAGGGATGCAGTAAACCTGAAGTGAAGCATCGAAATCTATATCTAGTGTCACAGAAAAGGTTCAAAACATAGACAGTAAGAAGAGTCTGTCTTCTTGTACTTAAGTCGACATTGTGCCATTTGTATTTAACTCCGATGCAATTTCTGTGTTTCATCGTCAATAAGAAGGTCAGAGGGATACAGAAATCCTGAAGTGAAGCATCGGAATCTATAACTAGTGTCACAGGAATGGTTCGAATCATAGACAGTAGGAGGAGTCAGTCTTCTTGTACTTAAGTCGGCATTGTGCCTTATGTATTTAATTCCGATGCAATTTCTGTGTTTCATCGTCAATAAGAAGGTCCAAGGGATACATTAAACCTGAAGTGAAGCATCGGAATCTGTAACTAGCGTCACAGGAATGGTTCAAAACATAGACAGTAAGAAGAGTCAGTCTCTTGTACTTAAGTCGGCATTGTGCCTTTTCTATTTAATTCCGATGCAATATCTGTGTTTTCTCGTCAATAACGGGGTCAGAGGGATACCGTAAACCTGAAGTGAAGCATCGGAATCTATAACTAGTGTCACAGGAATGGTTCATAACATAGACAATAGGAAGGGTCAGTCTTCTTGTACATAAGTCTGCATTGTGCCTTTCCTATTTAATACCGTTGCAATTTCTGTGTTTCGTCGTCAATAAGAAGGTCCAAGGGATGCAGTAAACCTGAAGTGAAGCATCGGAATCTATAATGAGTGTCACAGGAATGGTTCAAAACATAGAATATAAGATGAGTCAGTCTTCTTGTACGTAAGACGGCATTGTGCATTTTGTATTTAATTCCGATGCAATTTCTGTGTTTCATCGCCAATAAGAAGGTCAGAGGGGATACAGTAAACCTCAAGTGAAGCATCCGAATCTATAACTAGTGTCACGGTAATGGTTCAAAACATAGAGATTAGGAAAGGTCAGTCTTCTTATACTTAAGTCGGCACTGTGCCTTTTGTATTTAATTCCGATGCAATTTCTGTGTCTCATCCTCAATAAGAAGGTCAGAAGGATACAGTAAACCATAAGGGAAGCATCGGAATCTATAACTAGTGTCACAGGAATGGTTCAAAACATAAACAGTAGGAAGAGTCAGTCTTCTAGCACTTAAGTCGGCATTGTGCCTTTTCTATTTAATTCCGATGCAATTTCTGTGTTTCATCGTCAATAAGAAGGTCCAAGGGATATAGTAAACCTGGAGTGAAGCATCGGAATCTATAACTAGTGTCACAGGAATGGTTCAAAACATAGTCAGTAAGAAGAGTCAGTCTTCTTGTACTTAAGTAGGCATTGTGCCTTTTGTATTTAATTCCGATGCAATTTCTGTGTTTCATCGTCAATAAGAAGGTCTAACGGATACAGTAAACCGGAAGTGATGCACCGGAATCTATAACTAGTGTCACATGAATGGTTCAAAACATAGTCAGTAAGAAGAGTCAGTCTTCTTGTACTTAAGTCGCCAATGTGCCTTTTGTATTTAATTGCGATGCAATTTCTGTGTTTCATCGTCAATAAGAAGGTCCAAGGGATACAGTAAACCTGGAGTGAAGCATCGGAATCTATAACTAGTGTCACATGTATGTTTCAAAACATAGACAATAAGAAGAGTCAGTCTTCTTGTACTTAATTCGGCATTGTGCCTTTTGTATTTAATTCCGATGCAACTTCTGTGTTTCATCGTCAATAAGAAGGTCAGAGGGATACAATAAACCTGAAGTGAAGCACCGGAATCTATAACTAGTGTGACAGGAATGGTTCAAACATAGTCAGTAAGAAGAGTCAGTCTTCTTGTACTTAAGTCGGCATTGTTCCTTAAGTATTTAATTCCGATGCAATTTCTGTGTTTCATCGTCAATAAGAAGGTCCAAGGGATACAGTAAACCTGAAGTGAAGCATCGGAATCTATAAGTAGTGTCACAGGAATGGTCCAAAACATACACAGTAGGAAGAGTCAGTGTTGTTGTACTTAAGTTGGCATTGTGCCTTTTTATTTAATTCCAATGCAATTTCTGTGTTTCATTGTCAATAAGAAGGGCAGAGGGATACTGTAAACTTGTAGTGAAGCATCGGAATCTATAACTAGTGTCACAGGAATGGTTCAAAGCATAGTCAGTAAGAAGAGTCAGTCTTCTTGTACTTAAGTCGCCATTATGCCTTTTCCATTTAATTCCGATGCAATTTCTGTGTTTCATCATCAATAAGAAGATCCAAGGGATACAGTAAACCTGGAGTAAAGCATAGGAATCTATAACTTGTGTCACAGGAAGGGTTCAAAACATAGACAGAAAGAAGAGTCAGTCTTCTTGTACTTAAGTCGGCATTGTGCCTTTTGTATTAAATTCCAATGCAATTTCGGTGTTTGATCGTCAATAAGGAGGTCCAAGGGATACAGTAAACCTGGAGTGAAGCATCGGAATCTATAACTAGTGTCACAGGAATGGTTCAAAACATAGTCAGTAAGGAGAGTCAGTCTTCATGTACTTAAGTCGGCATTGTGAATTTTGTATATAATTCCGATGCCATTTCTGTGTTTCATCGTCAATACGAAGGTCCAAGGGATAGGGTTAACCTGGAGTGAAGCTTCGGAATCAATAACTAGTGTCACAGGAATGAATCAAACATAGTCAGTAAGAAGAGTCAGTCTTCTTGTACTTAAGTCGGCATTGTGCCTTTTGTATTTAATTCCGATGCAATATCTGTGTTTCATCGTCAACAAGAAGGTCCAAGGGATACAGTAAAACTGAAGTGAAGCCTCGGAATCTATAACTAGTTTCACAGGAATGGTTCAAAACATAGACTGTAATAAGAGTCAGTCTTCTTGTACTTAAGTCGGCATTGTGCCTTTTTTATTTAATTCCGATGCAATTTCTGTGTTTCATCGTCTATAGGAAGGTCCAAGGGATACAGTAAACCTGGAGTGAAGCATCGGAATCTATAACTAGTGTCACAGGAATGAATCAAACATAGTCAGTAAGAAGAGTCAGTCCTCTTGTACTTAAGTCGGCATTGTGTCTTTTCTATTTAATTCCGATGCAATTTCTGTGTTTCATCGTCAATAAGAAGGTCCAAGAGATATAGTAAACCTGGAGTGAAGCAACGGAATCTATAACTAGTGTCACAGGAATGGTTCAAAACATAGACAGTAAGAAGAGTCTGTCTTCTTGTACTTAAGTCGGCATTGTGCCTTTTTTATTTAATTACGATGCAAATTCTGTGTTACATCGTCTATAGGAAGGTCCAAGGGATACAGTAAACCTGAAGTGAAGCATCGGAATCTATAACTAGTGTCACAGGAATGGTTCAAAACATAGTCAGTAAGAAGAGTCAGTCTTCTTGTACTTAAGTCGGCATTGTGCCTTTTGTATTTAATTCCGAGGCAATTACTGTGTTTCATCGTCAATAAGAATGTCCAAGGGATACAGTAAACCTGAAGGGAAGCATCAGAATCTATAACTAGTGTCACAGGAATGTTTCAAAACATAGTCAGTAAGAAGAGTCAGTCTTCTTGTACTTAAGTCGGCATTGTGCCTTTTGTATTTAATTCCGACGCAATTTCTGTGTTTCATCGTCAATAAGAAGGTCTAACGGATACAGGAAACCGGAAGTGAAGCACCGGAATCTATAACTAGTGTCACATGAATGGTTCAAAACATAGTCAGTAAGAAGAGTCAGTCTTCTTGTACTTAAGTCGCCAATGTGCCTTTTGTATTTAATTGCGATGCAATTTCTGTATTTCATCGTCAATAAGAAGGTCCAAGGGATACAGTAAACCTGGAGTGAAGCATCGGAATCTATAACTAGTGTCACATGAATGTTTCAAAACATAGACAATAAGAAGAGTCAGTCTTCTTGTACTTAATTCGGCATTGTGCCTTTTGTATTTAATTCCGATGCTATTTCTGTGTTTCATTGTCAATAAGAAGGGCAGAGGGATACTGTAAACTTGTAGTGAAGCATCGGAATCTATAACTAGTGTCACAGGAATGGTTCAAAACATAGACAGTAGAAAGAGTCAGTCTTCTAGTACTTAAGTCGGCATTGTGCCTTTTGTATTTAATTCCGATGCAATTTCTGTGTTTCATCGTCAATAAGAATGTCCAAGGGATACAGTAAACCTGAAGGGAAGCATCAGAATCTACAACTAGTGTCACAGGAATGGTTCAAAACATAGTCAGTAAGGAGAGTCACTCTTCATGTACTTAAGTCGGCATTGTGAATTTTGTATATAATACCGATGCCATTTCTGTGTTTCATCGTCAATACGAAGGTCCAAGGGATAGGGTTAACCTGGAGTGAAGCATCGGAATCTATAACTAGTGTCACAGGAATGGTTCAAAACATAGACAGTAAGAAGAGTCTCTCATCTTTTACTTAAGTCGGCATTGTGCATTTTTAATTTAATTACGATGCAAATTCTGTGTTACATCGTCTATAGGGAGGTCCAAGGGTTATAGTAAACCTTGAGTGAAGCATCGGAATCTATAACTAGTGTCACAGGAATGGTTCAAAACATAGACAATAAGAAGAGTCAGTCTTCCTGTACTTAATTCTGCATTGTGCCTTTTGTATATGATTCCGATGCAATTTCTGTGTTTCATCGTCTTTAAGAAGGTCAGAGGGATCCAATAAACCTGAAGTGAAGCACCGGAATCTATAACTAGTGTGACAGGATTGGTTCAAAACATAGTCAGTAAGAAGAGTCAGTCTTCTTGTACTTAAGTCGACATTGTTCCTTAAGTATTTAATTCCGAAGCAATTTCTGTGTTTCATCGTCAATAAGAAGGTCCAAGGGATACAGTAAACCTGAAGCGAAGCACCGGAATCTATAAGTAGTGTCACAGATATGGTTCAAAACGTACACAGTAGGAAGAGTCAGTATTGCTGTACTTAAGTTGGCATTGTGCCTTTTTATTTAATTCCAATGCAATTTCTGTGTTTCATCGTCAATAAGAAGGGCAGAAAGATACTGTAAACCTGTAGTGAAGCATCGGAATCTATAACTAGTGTCACAGGAATGGTTCAAAGCATAGACAGTAGAAAGAGGCAGTCTTCTAGTACTTAAGTCGGCATTGTGCCTTTTCTATTTCATTCCGATGGAATTTCTGTGCTTCATCGTCAATAAGAAAGTCCAAGGGATACAGTAAACCTGAAGTGAAGCATCGGAATCTATAACTAGTGTCGCAGGAATGGTTCAAACATAGTCAGTAAGAAGAGTCAGTCTTCTTGTACTTAAGTCGCCATTATGCCTTTTCCATTTAATTCGATGCAATATCTGTGTTTCATCATCAATAAGAAGGTCCAAGGGATACAGTAAACCTGGAGTGAAGCATCGGAATCTATAACTAGTGTCACAGGAATAGTTCAAAACGTAGACAGTAAGAAGAGTCAGTCTTCTTGTACTTAAGTCGGCATTGTGCCTTTTGTATTTAATTCCGATGCAATTTCTGTGTTTGATCGTCAATAAGGAGGTCCAAGGGATACAGTAAACCTGGAGTGAAGCATCGGAATCTATAACTAGTGTCACAGGAATGGTTCAAAACATAGTCAGTAAGGAGAGTCAGTCTTCATGTACTTAAGTCGCATTGTGAATTTTGTATATAATTCCGATGCCATTTCTGTGTTTCATCGTCAATACGAAGGTCCAAGGGATAGGGTTAACCTGGAGTCAAGCTTCGGAATCTATAACTAGTGTCACAGGAATGAATCAAACATAGTCAGTAAGAAGAGTCAGTCTTCTTGTACTTAAGTCGGCATTGTGCCTTTTGTATTTAATTCCGATGCAATATCTGTGTTTCATCGTCAACAAGAAGGTCCAAGGGATACAGTAAAACTGAAGTGAAGCCTCGGTATCTATAACTAGTGTCACAGGAATGGTTCAAAACATAGACTGTAATAAGAGTCAGTCTTCTTGTACTTAAGTCGGCATTGTGCCTTTTTTATTTAATTCCGATGCAATTTCTGTGTTTCATCGTCTATAGGAAGGTCCAAGGGATACAGTAAACCTGGAGTGAAGCATCGGAATCTATAACTAGTGTCACAGGAATGAATCAAACATAGTCAGTAAGAAGAGTCAGTCCTCTTGTACTTAAGTCGGCATTGTGTCTTTTCTATTTAATTCCGATGCAATTTCTGTGTTTCATCGTCAATAAGAAGGTCCAAGAGATATAGTAAACCTGGAGTGAAGCAACGGAATCTATAACTAGTGTCACAGGAATGGTTCAAAACATAGACAGTAAGAAGAGTCTGTCTTCTTGTACTTAAGTCGGCATTGTGCCTTTTTTATTTAATTACGATGCAAATTCTGTGTTACATCGTCTATAGGAAGGTCCAAAGAATACAGTAAACCTGAAGTGAAGCATCGGAATCTATAACTAGTGTCACAGGAATGGTTCAAAACATAGTCAGTAAGAAGAGTCAGTCTTCTTGAACTTAAGTCGGCATTGTGCCTTTTGTATTTAATTCCGAGGCAATTACTGTGTTTCATCGTCAATAAGAATGTCCAAGGGATACAGTAAACCTGAAGGGAAGCATCAGAATCTATAACTAGTGTCACAGGAATGTTTCAAAACATAGTCAGTAAGAAGAGTCAGTCTTCTTGTACTTAAGTCGGCATTGTCCCTTTTGTATTTAATTCCGACGCAATTTCTGTGTTTCATCGTCAATAAGAAGGTCTAACGGATACAGGAAACCGGAAGTGAAGCACCGGAATCTATAACTAGTGTCACATGAATGGTTCAAAACATAGTCAGTAAGAAGAGTCAGTCTTCTTGTACTTAAGTCGCCAATGTGCCTTTTGTATTTAATTGCGATGCAATTTCTGTATTTCATCGTCAATAAGAAGGTCCAAGGGATACAGTAAACCTGGAGTGAAGCATCGGAATCTATAACTAGTGTCACATGAATGTTTCAAAACATAGACAATAAGAAGAGTCAGTCTTCTTGTACTTAATTCGGCATTGTGCCTTTTGTATTTAATTCCGATGCAATTTCTGTGTTTCATTGTCAATAAGAAGGGCAGAGGGATACTGTAAACTTGTAGTGAAGCATCGGAATCTATAACTAGTGTCACAGGAATGGTTCAAAACATAGACAGTAAGAAGAGTCTGTCATCTTTTACTTAAGTCGGCATTGTGCATTTTTAATTTAATTACGATGCAAATTCTGTGTTACATCGTCTATAGGGAGGTCCAAGGGATATAGTAAACCTTGAGTGAAGCATCGGAATCTATAACTAGTGTCACAGGAATGGTTCAAAACATAGTCAATAAGAAGAGTCAGTCTTCCTGTACTTAATTCTGCATTGTGCCTTTTGTATTTAATTCCGATGCAATTTCTGTGTTTCATCGTCTTTAAGAAGGTCAGAGGGATCCAATAAACCTGAAGTGAAGCACCGGAATCTATAACTAGTGTGACAGGATTGGTTCAAAACATAGTCAGTAAGAAGAGTCAGTCTTCTTGTACTTAAGTCGACATTGTTCCTTAAGTATTTAATTCCGAAGCAATTTCTGTGTTTCATCGTCAATAAGAAGGTCCAAGGGATACAGTAAACCTGAAGCGAAGCACCGGAATCTATAAGTAGTGTCACAGATATGGTTCAAAACGTACACAGTAGGAAGAGTCAGTATTGCTGTACTTAAGTTGGCATTGTGCCTTTTTATTTAATTCCAATGCAATTTCTGTGTTTCATCGTCAATAAGAAGGGCAGAAAGATACTGTAAACCTGTAGTGAAGCATCGGAATCTATAACTAGTGTCACAGGAATGGTTCAAAACATAGACAGTAGAGAGAGTCAGTCCTCTAGTACTTAAGTGGGCATTGTGCCTTTTCTATTTCATTCCGATGGAATTTCTGTGCTTCATCGTCAATAAGAAAGTCCAAGGGATACAGTAAACCTGAAGTGAAGCATCGGAATCTATAACTAGTGTCGCAGGAATGGTTCAAACATAGTCAGTAAGAAGAGTCAGTCTTCTTGTACTTAAGTCGCCATTATGCCTTTTCCATTTAATTCGATGCAATATCTGTGTTTCATCATCAATAAGAAGGTCCAAGGGATACAGTAAACCTGGAGTGAAGCATCGGAATCTATAACTAGTGTCACAGGATTAGTTCAAAACGTAGACAGTAAGAAGAGTCAGTCTTCTTGTACTTAAGTCGGCATTGTGCCTTTTGTATTTAATTCCGATGCAATTTCTGTGTTTGATCGTCAATAAGGAGGTCCAAGGGATACAGTAGACCTGGACTGAAGCATCGGAATCTATAACTAGTGTCACAGGAATGGTTCAAAACATAGTCAGTAAGAAGAGTCAGTCTTCTTGTACTTAAGTCGGCATTGTGCCTTTTGTATATAATTCCAATGCAATTTCTGTGTTTCATCGTCAATACGAAGGTCCAAGGGATAGAGTAAACCTGGAGTGAAGCATCGGAATCTAAAACTAGTGTCACAGGAATGAATCAAACATAGTCAGTAAGAAGAGTCAGTCTTCTTGTACTTAAGTCGGCATTGTGCCTTTTGTATTTAATTCCGATGCAATATCTGTGTTTCATCGTCAACATGAAGGTCCAAGGGATACAGTAAACCTGAAGTGAAGCCTCGGAATCTATAACTAGTGTCACAGGAATGGTTCAAAACATAGAGAGTAAGAAGAGTCAGTCTTCTTGTAATTAAGTCGGCATTGTGCCTTTTTTATTTAATTCCGATGCAATTTCTGTGTTTCATCGTCTATAGGAAGGTCCAAGGGATACAATAAACCTGGAGTGAAGCATCGGAATCTATAACTAGTGTCACAGGAATGAATCAAACATAGTCAGTAAGAAGAGTCAGTCCTCTTGTACTTAAGTCGGCATTGTGTCTTTTCTATTTAATTCCGAAGCAATTTCTGTGTTTCATCGTCAATAAGAAGTTCCAAGAGATATAGTAAACCTGGAGTGAAGCATCGGAATCTATAACTAGTGTCACAGGAATGGTTCAAAACATAGACAGTAAGAAGAGTCTGTCTTCTTGTACTTAAGTCGGCATTGTGCCTTTTTTATTTAATTACCATGCAAATTCTGTGTTACATCGTCTATAGGAAGGTCCAAGGGATACAGTAAACCTGAAGTGAAGCATCGGAATCTATAACTAGTGTCACAGGAATGGTTCAAAACATAGTCAGTAAGAACAGTCAGTCTTCTTGTACTTAAGTCGGCATTGTGCCTTTTGTATTTAATTCCGATGCAATTACTGTGTTTCATCGTCAATAAGAATGTCCAAGGGATACAGTAAACATGAAGTGAAGCATCAGAATCTATAACTAGTGTCACAGGAATGTTATGAAACATAGACAGTAAGAAGAGTCAGTCTTCTTGTACTTAAGTCGGCATTGTGCCTTATGTATTTAATTCCGATGCAATTTCTGTGTTTCATCGTCAATAAGAAGGTCTAACGGATACAGTAAACCGGAAGTGAAGCACCGGAATCTATAACTAGTGTCAAAGGAATGGCTCAAAACACAGACAGTAGGAAGAGTCAGTCTTCTTGTACTTAAGTCGGCATTGTGCTTTATGTATTTAATTCCGATGCAATTTCTGTGTTTCATCGTCAATAAGAAGGTCTGACGGATACAGTAAACCGGAAGTGAAGCACCGGAATCTATAACTAGTGTCACATGAATGGTTCAAAACATAGTCTGTAAGAAGAGTCAGTCTTCTTGTACTTAAGTCGCCCATGTGCCTTTTGTATTTAATTGCAATGCAATTTCTGTGTTTCATCGTCAATAAGAATGTCCAGAGGAAACAGTAAACATGAAGTGAAGCATCAGAATCCTTAACTAGTGTCACAGGAATGTTTCAAAACATAGTCAGTAAGAAGAGTCAGCCTTCTTGTACTTAAATCTTCATTGTGCTTTTTGTAATTAATTCCGATGCAATTTCTGTGTTTCATCGTCAATAAGAAGGTCTAACAGATACATTAAACCGGAAGTGAAGCACCGGAATCTATAACTAGTGTCACATGAATGGTTCAAAACATAGTCAGTAAGAAGAGTCAGTCTTCTTGTACTTAAGTCGCCAATGTGCATTTTGTATTTAATTGCGATGCAATTTCTGTGTTTCATCGTCAATAAGAAGGTCCAAGGGATACAGTAAAACTGGAGTGAAGCATCGGAATCTATAACTAGTGTCACATGAATGTTTCAAAACATAGACAGTAAGAAGAGTCAGTCTTCTTGTACTTAATTCGGCATTGTGCCTTTTGTATTTAATTCCGATGCAATTTCTGTGTTTCATCGTCAATAAGAAGGTTAGAGGGATACAGTAAACCTGAAGTGAAGCACCGGAATCTATAACTAGTGTGACAGGAATGGTTCAAAACATAGTCAGTAAGAAGAGTCAGTCTTCTTGTACTTAAATCGACATTGTTCCTTAAGTATTTAATTCCGATGCAATTTCTGTGTTTCATCGGCAATAAGAAGGTCCAAGGGATACAGTAAACCTGAAGTGGAGCATCGGAATCTATAAGTAGTGTCACAGGAATGGTTCAAAATATACACAGTAGGAAGAGTCAGTATTGTTGTACTTAAGTTGGCATTGTGCCTTTTTATTTAATTCCAATGCAATTTCTGTGTTTCATCGTCAATACGAAGGGCAGAGGGATACTGTAAACCTGTAGTGATGCATCGGAATCTATAACTAGTGTCACAGGAATGGTTCAAAACATAGACAGTAGGAAGAGTCAGTCTTCTAGTTCTTAAGTCGGCATTGTACCTTTTCTATTTAATTCCGATGAAATTTCTGTGCTTCATCGTCAATAAGAAAGTCCAAGGGATACAGTAAACCTGAAGTGAAGCATCGGAATCTATAACTAGTGTCACAGGAATGGTTGAAAACATAGTCAGTAAGAAGAGTCAGTCTTCTTGTACTTAAGTCGTCATTATGCCTTTTCCATTTAATTCCGATGCAATTTCTGTGTTTCATCATCAATAACAAGGTCCAAGGGATACAGTACACCTGGAGTGAAGCATCGGAATCTATAACTAGTGTCACAGGAATGGTTCAAAACATAGACAGTAAGAAGAGTCAGTCTTCTTCTGCTTAAGTCGGTATTGTGCCCTTTGTATTTAATTCCGATGTAATTTCTGTGTTTGATCGTCAATAAGGAGGTCCAAGGGATACAGTAAACCTGGAGTGAAGCATCGGAATCTATAACTAGTGTCACAGGAATGGTTCAAAACATAGTCAGTAAGAAGAGTCAGTCTTCTTGTACTTAAGTCGGCATTTTGCCTTTTGTATATAATTCCGATGCAATTTCTGTGTTTCATCGTCAAAACGAAGGTCCAAGGGAAAGAGTAAACCTGGAGTGAAGCATCGGAATCTATAACTAGTGTCACAGGAATGAATCAAACATAGTCAGTAAGAAGAGTCAGTCTTCTTGTACTTAAGTCGGCATTGTGCCTTTTGTATTTAATTCCGATGCCATATCTGTGTTTTATTGTCAACAAGAAGGTCCAAGGGATACAGTAAACCTGAAGTGAAGCATCATAATCTATAACTAGTGTCACAGGAATGGTTCAAAACATAGACAGTAAGAAGAGTCAGTCTTCTTGTACTTAAGTCGGCATTGTCCCTTTTTTATTTAATTCCGATGCAATTTCTGTGTTTCATCGTCTATAGGAAGGTCCAAGGGATACAGTAAACTTGGAGTGATGCATCGGAATCTATAACTAGTGTCACAGGAATGAATCAAATATAGTCAGTAAGAAGAGTCAGACCTCTTGTACTTAAGTCGGCATTGTGCCTTTTCTATTTAATTCCGATGCAATTTCTGTGTTTCATCGTCAATAAGAAGGTCCAAGAGATATAGTAAACCTGGAGTGTAGCATCGGAATCTATAACTAGTGTCACAGGAGTGGTTCAAAACATAGACAGTTAGAAGAGTCTGTCTTCTTGTACTTAAGTCGGCATTGTGCCTTTTTTATTTAATTACGATGCAAATTCTGTATTACATCGTCTATAGGAAGGTCCAAGGGATACAGTAAACCTGAAGTGAAGCATCGGAATCTATAACTAGTGTCACAGGAATGGTTCTAAACATAGTCAGTAAGAAGAGTCAGTCTTCTTGTACATAAGTCGGCATTGTGCCTTTTGTATTTAATTCCGATGCAATTACTGTGTTTCATCGTCAATAAGAATGTCCAAGGGATACAGTAAACCTGAAGTGAAGCATCATAATCTATAACTAGTGTCACAGGAATGTTTCAAAACATAGTCAGTAAGAAGAGTCAGTCTTCTTGTACTTACGTCGGCATTGTGCCTCTTGTATTTAATTCCGATGCAATTTCTGTGTTTCATCGTCAATAAGAAGGTCCAACGGATACAGTAAACCTGAAGTGAAGCACCGGAATCTATAACTAGTGTCACATGAATGGTTCAAAACATAGTCAGTAAGAAGAGTCAGTCTTCTTGTACTTTAGTCGCCATTGTGACTTTTGTATTTAATTCCGATGCAATTTCTGTGTTTCATCGTCAATAAGAAGGTCCAAGGGATACAGTAAACCTGGAGTGAAGCATCGGAATCTATAACTAGTGTCACATGAATGTTTCAAGACATAGACAGTAAAAAGAGTCAGTCTTCTTGTACTTAATTCTACATTGTGCCTTTTGTATTTAATTCCGATGCAATTTCTGTGTTTCATCGTCAATAAGAAGGTCAAAGGGATACAGTAAACCTGAAGTAAAGCATCGGAATCTATAACTAGTGTCACAGGAATGGTTCAAAACATAGTCAGTAAGAAGCGTCAGTCTTCTTGTACTTAAGTCGGCATTGTGCCTTTTGTGTGTAAATGCGATGCAATTTCTGTGTTTCATCGTCAATAAGAAGGTCCAAGGGTTACAGTAAACCTGGAGTGAAGCATCGGAATCTATAACTAGTGTCACAGGAATGAATCAAACATAGTCAGTAAGAAGAGTCAGTCTTCTTGTACTTAAGTCGGCATTGTGCCTTTTGTATTTAGTTCCGATGCAGTTTCTGTGTTTCATCGTCAACAAGAAGGTCCAAGGGATACAGTAAACCTGAAATGAAGCATCGGAATGTGTAACTAGTGTCACAGGAATGGTTCAAAACATAGACAGTAAGAACTGTCAGATATCTTGTAATTAAGTCGGCATTGTGCCTTTTCTATTTAATTCCGATGCAATTTCTGTGTTTCATCGTCAATAAGAAGGTCCAAAGGATACAGTAAACCTGGAGTGAAGCACCGGATCTATAACTAGTGTCAAAGGAATGGTTCAAAACATAGACAGTAGGAAGAGTCACTCTTCTTGTACTTAAGTCGGCATTGTGCCTTTTGTATTTAATTCCGATGCAATTTCTGTGTTTCATCGTCAATAAGAAGGTCAGAGGGATACAGTAAACCTGAAGTGAAGCATCGGATTCTATAACTAGTGTCACAGGAATGGTTCAAAACATAGTCAGTAAGAAGAGTCAGTCTTCTTGTACTTAACTCGGCATTGTGCCTTTTATATTTAATTCCGATGCAATTTCTGTGTTTCATCGTCAATAAGAAGGTCAAAGGGATACAGTAAACCTGAAGTGAAGCATCGGAATCTAAAACTAGTGTCACAGGAATGGTTCAAATCATAGACAGTAGGAAGAGTCAGTCCCCTTGTACTTAAGTCGGCATTGTGCCTTTTGTATTTAATTCCGATGCAATTTCTGTGATCCATCTTCAATAAGTATGTCCAAGGGATCAAGTAAACCTAAAGTGAAGCACCGGAATCTGTAACTAGTGTCACAGGAATGGTTCAAATCATAGTCAGTAAGAAGAGTCAGTCTTCTTGTACTTAAGTCGCCATTGTGCCTTTTGTAATTAATTCCGATGCAATTTCTGTTTTTCATCGTCAATAAGCAGGTCCAAGGGATGCAGTGAACCTGGAGTGGAGCATCGGAATCTGTAACTAGTGTCACAGGAATGGTTCAAAACATAGACCGTGAGAAGAGTCAGTCTAGTTGTACTTCATTCGGCACTGTGCTTTTGGATTTAATTCCGATGAAATTTCTGTGTTTCATCGACAATAAAAAGGTCAGAGTTATACAGTAAACCTGAAGTGAATCATCGGAATCTATAACTATTGTGTTAGGATTGGTTCATAACATAGACAGTAAGAAGAGTCAGTGTTCTTGTACTTAAGTCGGCACTGTGCCTTTTGTATTTAATTCCGACCCAATTTCTGTGTTTCATCGTCAATAACAACATCCAACGGATACAGTAAATCTGAAGTGAAGCATCGGAATCTATAACTAGTGTCACAGGAATGGTTCAAAACATAGTCAGTAAGAAGAGTCAGTCATCTTGTACTAAAGCCGGCATTGTGCCTTTTGTATTTAATTCCGATGCAATTTCAGTGTTTCATCGTCAATAAGAATGTCAAATTGATACAGTAAACATGGAGTGAAGCTTAGGAATCTATAACAAGTGTCACATTGATGGTTGAAAACATAGACAGTAAGAAGAGTCAGTATTCTTGTACTTAAGTCGGCATTGTGCCTTTTGCATTTAATTCCGATGCAATTTCTGTGTTTCATCCTCAATACGAAGGTCCAGGGGATACAGTAAACCTGAAGTGAAGCATCGGAATCCATAACTAGTGTCACAGGAATGGTTCAAAACATAGACAGTAGAAAGAATCAGTCTTCTTGTACTTAATTCGGCATTGTGCCTTTTCTATTCAATTCCGATGCAATTTCTGTATTTCATCGTCAATAAGAAGGTCCAAGGGATACATTAAACATGGAGTGAAGCATCGGAATCTATAACTAGTGTCACAGGAGTGGTTCAAAAAATCGGCAGTAAGAAGAGTCAGTCTTCTTGTACTTAATTCGGCATTGTGCCTTTAATATTTAATTCCGATGCAATTTCTGTGTTTCATCGGCAATATGAAGGTCAGAGGGAAACAGCAAATCTGAAGTAATGCATCGGAATCTATAACTAATGTCAGAGGAATGGTTCAAAACATAGTCAGTAAGAAGAGTCAGTCTTCTTGTACTTAAGTTGGCATTGTGCCTTTTGTATTTAATTCCGATGCAATTTCAGTGTTTCATCGTCAATAAGAATGTCAAATTGATACAGTAAAAATGGAGTGAAGCTTAGGAATCTATAACAAGTGTCACATTGATGGTTGAAAACATAGACAGTAAGAAGAGTCAGTATTCTTGTACTTAAGTCGCCATTGTGCCTTTTGTATTTAATTCGGATGCAATTTCTGAGTTTCATCGTCAATAAGAAGGTCCAAGGGATACAGTAAACGTGGAGTGAAGCATCGGAATCTATAACTAATGTCACAGGATTGGTTCAAAACATAGTCAGTAAGAAGAGTCGATCTTCTTGTACTAAAGTCGGCATTGTGCCTTTTGTATTTAATTCCGATGCAATTTCTGTGTTTCATCGTCAATAAGAATGTCCAAGGGATACAGTAAACCTGGAGTGTAGCATCGGAATCTGTAACAAGTGTCACAGGGATGGTTCAAAACATAGACAGTAAGAAGAGCCAGTATTCTTGTACATAAGTCGGCATTGTGCCTTTTCTATTTAATTCCGATGCAATATCTGTGTTTCGTCGTCAATAAGAAGGTCCAAGCGATACAGTAAACCTGAAGTGAAGCATCAGAATCTATAACTAGTGTCACAGATAAGGTTCAAAAAATAGATAGTAAGAAGAGTCAGTCTTCTAGTACTTAAGTCGTCATTGTGCCTTTTCAATTTACTTCCGATGCAATTTCTGTGTTTCGTCGTCAATAAGAAGGTCAGAGGGATACAGTAAACCTGAAGTGAAGCATCGGAATCTATAACTAGTGTCACAGGAATGGTTCAAAACATACACAGCAAGAAGAGTCAGTCTTCTTGTACTTAAGTCGGCATTGTGCCTTTTGTATTTAATTCCGATGCAATTTCTGTTTTTCATAGTCAATAGGAAGGTCCAAGGGATACAGTAAACCAGAAGTGATGCATCGGAATTTATAACTAGTGTCTCAGGAATGGTTCAAAACATAGACAGTAGGAAGAGTCAGTTTTCTTATACTTAAGTCGGCATTGTGCCTTTTGTATTTAATTACGATGCAATTTCTGTGTTTCATCGTATATAACAGGGTCCAAGGGATACAGTAAACCTGAAGTGAATCATCGGAATCTATTACTAGTGTCACAGGAATGGTTCAGAACATAGACAGTAAGAAGGGTCACTCATCTTGTACTTAAGTCGGAATTGTGCATTTGCATTTAATTCCGATGCAATTTCTGTGTTTCGTCGTCAATAAGAAGGTCCAAGGGATACAGTAAACCTGAAGTGAAGCATCGGAATCTATATCTAGTGTCACAGGAATGGTTCAAAACAAAGACACGGAAGAGTCAGTTTTCTTGTACTTAAGTCGGCATTGTGCCTTTTCTATTTAATTCCGATGCAATTTCTGTGTTTCGTCGTCAACAAGAAGGTCCAAGCGATACAGTAAACCTGAAGTGAAGCATCGGAATCTATATCTAGTGTCAGAGGTATGGTTCAAAACATAGACACGGAAGAGTCAGTCTTCTTGTACTTAAGTCGGCATTGTGCCTATTCTATTTAATTCCGATACAATTTCTGTGTTTCGTCGTCAATAACAAGGCCCAAGCGATACCGTATACCTGAAGTGAAGCATCAGAATCTATAACTAGTGTCACAGAAAAGGTTCAAAACATAGACAGTAGGAAGAGTCAGTCTTCTTGTACTTATGTCGGCATTGTGCATTTTGTATTTAATTGCGATGCAATTTCTGTGTATCGTCGTCAATAAGAAGGTCCAGGCGATACAGTAAACCTGAAGTGAAGCAACAGAATCTATAACTAGTGTCACAGATAAGGTTCAAAACATAGACAGTAAGAAGAGTCAGTCTTCTTGTACTTAAGTCGGCATTGTGCCTTTTGCATATAATTTCGGTGCAATTTCTGTGTTTTATCGTCAATAAGAAGGTCAGAGGGATACAGTTAACCTGAAGTGAAGCATCGGAATCTATAACTAGAGACACAGGAATGGTTCATAACATAGGCAGTACTAAGAGTCAGTCTTCTTGTACTTAAGTCGGCATTGTGCCTTTTGTATTTAATTCCGATGCAATTTCTGTTTTTCATAGTCAATAGGAAGGTCCAAGGGATACAGTAAACCAGAAGTGATGCATCGGAATTTATAACTAGTGTCTCAGGAATGGTTCAAAACATAGACAGTAGGAAGAGTCAGTCTTCTTATACTTAAGTCGGCATTGTGCCTTTTGTATTTAATTACGATGTAATTTCTGTGTTTCATCGTATATAACAGGGTCCAAGGGATACAGTAAACCTGAAGTGAATCATCGGAATCTATTACTAGTGTCACAGGAATGGTTCAGAACATAGACAGTAAGAAGGGTCACTCATCTTGTACTTAAGTCGGAATTGTGCATTTGCATTTAATTCCGATGATATTTCTGTGTTTCGTCGTCAATAAGAAGGTCCAAGCGATACAGTAAACCTGAAGTGAAGCATCGGAATCTAAAACTAGTGTCACAGGAATGGTTCAAATCATAGACAGTAGGAGGATTCAGTCTTCTTGTACTTAAGTCGGCATTGTGCCTTTTGTATTTAATTCCGATGCAATTTCTGTGTTTCATCGTCAATAACAAAGTCCAAGGGATACAGTAAACCTGAAGTGAAGCATCGGAATCTATATCTAGTGTCACAGGATTGGTTCAAAACATAGTCAGTAAGAAGAGTCAGTCTTCTTGTACTTAAGTCGGCATGGTGCCTTTTGTACTTAATTCCGATGCAATTTCTGTGTTTCATCGTCAATAAGAAGGTCCAAACGAAGCATCAGAATCTATAACTAGTGTCACAGGAATGGTTCAAAAGTTAGACAGTAAGTAGAGTCAGTCTTCTAGTACTTAAGTCGTCATTGTGCCTTTTCAATTTACCTCCGATGCAATTTCTGTGTTTCGTCGACAATAAGAAGGTCAGAGGGATACAGTAAACCTGAAGTGATGCATCGGAATCTATAACTAGTGTCAAAGGAATGGTTCAAAACATACACAGCAAGAAGAGTCAGTCTTCTTACACTTAAGTCGGCATTGTGCCTTTTGTATTTAATGCCGATGCAATTTCTTTGTTTCATCATCAATAAGAAGGTCCAAGGGATACAGTAAACCTGAAGTGATGCATCGGAATCTATAACTAGTGTCACAGGAATGGTTCAAACCATAGACAGTAGGAAGAGTCAGTCTTCTTGTACTTAAGACGGAATGTGCCTTTTGTATTTAATTACGATGCAATTTCTGTGTTTCATCTTCAATAACAAGGTCCAAGGGATACAGTAAACCTGAAGTGAATCATCGGAATCTATAACTAGTGTCACAGGAATGGTTCAGAACATATACAGTAAGAAGAGTCACTCATCTTGTACTTAAGTCGGAATTGTGTATTTGTATTTAATTCCGATGCAATTTCTGTGTTTCGTCGTCAATAAGAAGGCCCAAGCGATACCGTATACCTGAAGTGAAGCATCAGAATCTATAACTAGTGTCACAGAAAAGGTTCAAAACATAGACAGTAGGAAGAGTCAGTCTTCTTGTACTTAAGTCGGCATCGTGCCTTTTGTATTTAATTCAGATGCAATTTCTGTGTTTCGTCGTCAATAAGAAGGTCCTAGCGATACAGTAAACCTGAAGTGAAGCATCAGAATCTATAACTAGTGTCACAGATAAGGTTCAAAACATAGACAGTAAGAAGAGTCAGTCTTCTTGTACTTAAGTCGGCATTGTGCCTTTTGCATTTAATTTCGATGCAATTTCTGTGTTTTATCGTCAATAAGATGGTCAGAGGGATACAGTTAACCTGAAGTGAAGCATCGGAATATATAACTAGAGTCACAGGAATGGTTCAAAGCATAGGCAGTAGTAAGAGTCAGTCTTCTTGTACTTAAGTCGGCATTGTGCCTTTTCTATTTAATTCCGATGCAATTTCTGTGTTTCATCGTCAATAAGAAGGTCTGAGAAATACAGCAAACCTGAAGTGAAGCATCGAATTTTATAACTAGTGTCACAGGAATGGTTCAAACATAGACAGTAAGAAGAGTCAGTCTTCTTGCACTTAAGTCGGCATTGTGCCTTTTGTATTCAATTCCAATGCAATTTCTGTTTTTCATCGTCAATAAGAAGGTCCAAGGGATACAGTAAACCTGAAGTGAAGCATCGGAATCTATAACTAGTGTCACAGGAATGGTTCAAAACTTAGTCAGTAAGAAGAGTCAGTCTTCTTGTACTTAAGTCGGCATTGTGCCTTTTATATTTAATTCCGATGCAATTTCTGTGTTTCATCGTCATTAAGAAGGTCAGAGTGATACAGTAAACCTGAAGAGAAGCATCGGAATCTAAAACTAGTGTCACAGGAATGGTTCAAATCATACACAGTAGGAAGATTCAGTCTTCTTGTACTTAAGTCGGCATTGTGCCTTTTGTATTTAATTCCGATGCAATTTCTGTGTTTCAACGTCAATAACAAAGTCCAAGGAATACAGTAAACCTGAAGTGAATCATCGGAATCTATAACTAGTGTCACAGGAATGGTTCAAAACATACACAGCAAGAAGAGTCAGTCTTCTTGTACTTAAGTGGGCATTGTGCCTTTTGTATTTAATTCCGATGCAATTTCTGTGTTTCATCGTCAACAACAAGGTGTAAGGGATACAGTAAACCCTAAGTGAAGCATCGGAATCCATATTTAGTGTGACAGGATTGCTTCAATACATAGTCAGTAAGAAGAGTCAGTTTTCTTCTACTTAAGTCGGCACTGTGCCTTTTGTATTTAATTCCAATGCAATTTCAGTGTTTCATCGTCAATAAGAAAGTCCAAGGGATACAGTGAACCTGGAGTGAAGCATCGGAATCTATAACAAGTGTCACAGGGATGGTTCAAAACATAGACAGTAAGAAGAGTCAGTATTCTTGTACTTAATTCGGCATTGTGCCTTTTGTATTTAATTCCGATGCCATTTCTGTGTTTCATCTTCAATACGAAGGTCCAAGGGATACAGTAAACCTGAAGTGAAGCATCAGAATCTATAACTAGTGTCACAGGAATGTTTCAAAACAGAGTCAGTAAGAATAGTCAGTCTTCTTGTACTTAGGGCGGCATTGTGCCTTTTGTATTCAATTCCGATGCAATTTCTGTGTTTGGTCGTCAATAAGAAGGTCCAAGCGAAACAGTGAACCTGAAGTGAAGCATCAGAATCTATAACTAGTGTCACAGATAAGGTTCAAAACATAGACAGTAAGAAGAGTCAGTCTTCTTGTACTTAAGTCGGCATTGTGCCTTTTGCATTTAATTTCGATGCAATTTCTGTGTTTTATCGTCAATAAGAAGGTCAGAGGGATACAGTTAACCTGAAGTGAAGCATCGGAATCTATAACTAGAGTCACAGGAATGGTTCAAAACATAGGCAGTAGTAAGAGTCAGACTTCTTGTACTTAAGACGGCATTGTGCCTTTTAAATTTAATTCCGATGCAATTTCTGTCTTTCATCGTCAACAAGAAGGTCAGAGTGATACAGTAAACCTGAAGTGAAGCATCGGAATCTAAAACTAGTGTCACAGGAATGGTTCAAATCATACACAGTAGGAAGATTCAGTCTTCTTGTACTTAAGTCGGCATTGTGCCTTTTGTATTTAATTCCGATGCAATTTCTGTGTTTCAACGTCAATAACAAAGTCCAAGGAATACAGTAAACCTGAAGTGAATCATCGGAATCTATAACTAGTGTCACAGGAATGGTTCAAAACATACACAGCAAGAAGAGTCAGTCTTCTTGTACTTAAGTCGGCATTGTGCCTTTTGTATTTAATGCCGATGCAATTTCTTTGTTTCATCATCAATAAGAAGGTCCAAGGGATACAGTAAACCTGAAGTGATGCATCGGAATCTATAACTAGTGTCACAGGAATGGTTCAAATCATAGACAGTAGGAAGAGTCAGTCTTCTTGTACTTAAGTCGGAATGTGCCTTTTGTATTTAATTACGATGCAATTTCTGTGTTTCATCTTCAATAACAAGGTCCAAGGGATACAGTAAACCTGAAGTGAATCATCGGAATCTATAACTAGTGTCACAGGAATGGTTCAGAACATATACAGTAAGAAGAGTCACTCATCTTGTACTTAAGTCGGAATTGTGTATTTGTATTTAATTCCGATGCAATTTCTGTGTTTCGTCGTCAATAAGAAGGCCCAAGCGATACCGTATACCTGAAGTGAAGCATCAGAATCTATTACTAGTGTCACAGAAAAAGTTCAAAACATAGACAGTAGGAAGAGTCAGTCTTCTTGTACTTAAGTCGGCATCGTGCCTTTTGTATTTAATTCCGATGCAATTTCTGTGTTTCGTCGTCAATAAGAAGGTCCTAGCGATACAGTAAACCAGAAGTGAAGCATCAGAATCTATAACTAGTGTCACAGATAAGGTTCAAAACATAGACAGTAAGAAGAGTCAGTCTTCTTGTACTTAAGTCGGCATTGTGCCTCTTGCATTTAATTTCGATGCAATTTCTGTGTTTTATCGTCAATAAGATGGTCAGAGGGATACAGTTAACCCGAAGTGAAGCATCGGAATATATAACTAGAGTCACAGGAATGGTTCAAAACATAGGCAGTAGTAAGAGTCAGTCTTCTTGTACTTAAGTCGGCATTGTGCCTTTTCTATTTAATTCCGATGCAATTTCTGTCTTTCATCGTCAATAAGAAGGTCTGAGAAATACAGCAAACCTGAAGTGAAGCATCGAAATTTATAACTAGTGTCACAGGAATGGTTCAAACATAGACAGTAAGAAGAGTCAGTCTTCTTGTACTTAAGTCGGCATTGTGCCTTTTGTATTCAATTCCAATGCAATTTCTGTTTTTCATCGTCAATAAGAAGGTCCAAGGGATACAGTAAACCTGAAGTGAAGCATCGGAATCTATAGCTAGTGTCACAGGAATGGTTCGAAACATAGTCAGTAAGAAGAGTCAGTCTTCTTGTACTTAAGTCGGCATTGTGCCTTTTATATTTAATTCCGATGCAATTACTGTGTTTCATCGTCAATAAGAAGGTCAGAGTGATACAGTAAACCTGAAGAGAAGCATCGGAATCTAAAACTAGTGTCTCAGGAATGGTTCAAATCATACACAGTAGGAAGATTCAGTCTTCTTGTACTTAAGTCGGCATTGTGCCTTTTGTATTTAATTCCGATGCAATTTCTGTGTTTCATCGTCAACAACAAGGTCCAAGGGATACAGTAAACCTGAAGTGAAGCATCGGAATCTATATTTAGTGTGACAGGATTGGTTCAAAACATAGTCAGTAAGAAGAGTCAGTCTTCTTCTACTTAAGTCGGCACTGTGCCTTTTGTATTTAATTCCAATGCAATTTCAGTGTTTCATCGTCAATAAGAATGTCCAAGGGATACAGTGAACCTGGAGTGAAGCATCGGAATCTATAACAAGTGTCACAGGGATGGTTCAAAACATAGACCGTAAGAAGAGTCAGTATTCTTGTACTTAATTCGGCATTGTGCCTTTTGTATTTAATTGCGATGCAATTTCTGTGTTTCATCCTCAATACGAAGGTCCAAGGGATACAGTAAACCTGAAGTGTAGCATCAGAATCTATAACTAGTGTCACAGGAATGTTTCAAAACAGAGTCAGTAAGAATAGTCAGTCTTCTTGTACTTAGGTCGGCATTGTGCCTTTTGTATTCAATTCCGATGCAATTTCTGTGTTTGGTCGTCAATAAGAAGGTCCAAGCGATACAGTAAACCTGAAGTGAAGCATCAGAATCTATAACTAGTGTCACAGATAAGGTTCAAAACATAGACAGTAACAAGAGTCAGTCTTCTTGTACTTAAGTCGGCATTGTGCCTTTTGCATTTAATTTCGATGCAATTTCTGTGTTTTATCGTCAATAAGAAGGTCAGAGGGATACAGTTAACCTGAAGTGAAGCATCGGAATCTATAACTAGAGTCACAGGAATGGTTCAAAACATAGGCAGTAGTAAGAGTCAGACTTCTTGTACTTAAGTCGGCATTGTGCCTTTTGTATTTAATTCCGATGCAATTTCTGTGTTTCATCGACAATAAGAAGGTCTGAGGGATTCAGCAAACCTGAAGTGAAGCATCGAAATCTATAACTAGTGTCACAGGAATGGTTCAAACATAGACAGTAAGAAGAGGCTGTCTTCTTGTACTTAAGTCGGCATTGTGCCTTTTGTATTTAATTCCAATGCAATTTCTGTTTTTCATCGTCAATAAGAAGATCCAAGGGATACAGTAAACCTGAAGTGAAGCATCGGAATCTATAACTAGTGTCACAGGAATGGTTCAAAACATAGTCAGTAAGAAGAGTCAGTCTTCTTGTACTTAAGACGGCATTGTGCCTTTTATATTTAATTCCGATGCAATTTCTGTCTTTCATCGTCAACAAGAAGGTCAGAGTGATACAGTAAACCTGAAGTGAAGCATGGGAATCTAAAACTAGTGTCACAGGAATGGTTCAAATCATACACAGTAGGAAGATTCAGTCTTCTTGTACTTAAGTCGGCATTGTGCCTTTTGTATTTAATTCCGATGCAATGTCTGTGTTTCAACGTCAATAACAAAGTCCTAGGAATACAGTAAACCTGAAGTGAATCATCGGAATCTATAACTAGTGTCACAGGAATGGTTCATAACATAGAAATTAAGAAGAGTCAGTCATCTTGTACTTAAGTCGGCATTGTGCTTTCTGTATTTAATTCCGATGCAATTTCTGTGTTTCGTCGTCAATAAAAGGTCCAAGGGATATAGTAAACCTGAAGTGAAGCATCGGAATCTATATCTAGTGTCACAGGATTGGTTCAAAACATAGTCAGTAAGAAGAGTCAGTCTTATTGTACTTAAGTCGGCACTGTGCCTTTTGTATTTAATTCCGACACAATTTCTGTGTTTCATGGTCAACAAGAACGTCCAAGGGATACAGTAAATCTGAAGTGAAGCATCGGAATCTATAAATAGTCTCACAGGAATGGTTCAAAACATAGACAGAAGAAGACTCAGTCTTCTTGTGCTACAGTCGGCATTGTGAATTTTGTATTTAATTCCGCTGCAATTTCTGCGTTTCATCCTCAATAAGAAGGGCAGAGGGATGCAGTAAACCTGAAGTGAAGCATCGGAATCTGTACCTAGTGTCGCAGGAATGGTTCAAAACATAGACAGTAAGAAGAGTCAGTATTCTTGTACATAAGTCGACATTGTGCCTTTTCTATTTAATTCCGATGCAATTTCTGTGTTTCGTCGTCAATAAGAAGGTCCAAGCGATACAGTAAACCTGTAGTGAAGCATCAGAATCTATAACTAGAGACACAGATAGGGTTCAATACATAGACAGTAAGAAGAGTCAGTCTTCTTGTACTTAAGTCGGCATTGTGCCTTTTCTATTTAATTCCGATGCAAATTCTGTGTTTCGTCGTCAATAAGAGGGTCCAAGCGACACAGTAAACCTGAAGTGATGCATCAGAATCTATTACTAGGGTCACAGGAATGGTTCAAAACATAGACAGTAAGAAGAGTCAGTCTTCTTGTACTTAAGTCGGCATTGTGCCTTTTGTATTTAATTTCGATGCAATTTCTGTGTTTTATCGTCAATAAGACGGTCAGAGGGATACAGTAATCCTGATTTGAAGCATCGGAATCTATAACTAGTGTCACAGAAATGGTTCAAAACATACACAGCAAGAGGAGTCAGTCTTCTTGTACTTAAGTCGGCATTGTGCCTTTTGTATTTAATTCCGATGCAATTTCTGTGTTTCATCGTCAATAAGAAGGTCCAAGGGATACAGTAAACCTGAAGTGATGCATCGGAATCTATAAGTAGTGTCACAGGAATGGTTGAAAACATAGACAGTAGGAAGAGTCGGTCTTCTTGTACTTAAGTCGGCATTGTGCATTTTGTATTTAATTCCGATGCAATTTCTGTGTTTCATCGTCAATAACAAGGTCCAAGGGATACAGTAAACCTGAAGTGAATCATCGGAATCTATATCTAGTGTCACAGGAATGGTTCAAAACATAGACAGTAAGAAGAGTCAGTCTTCTTGTACTTAAGTCGGCATTGTGCCTTTTCTATTTAATTCCGATGCAATTACTGTGTTTCATCGTCAATAAGAAGGTCAGAGGGATACAGTAAATTTGAAGTGAAGAAACGGAATCTATAACTAGTCTTACAGGAATGGTTCAAAGCATAGACTGTAAGAAGGTTCAGTCTTCTTGTACTTAAGTCGGCATTGTGCCTTTTCTATTTAATTCCGATGCAATTTCTGTGTTTCGTCGTCAACACGAAGGTCCAAGGGATACAGTAAATCTGAAGTGAAGCATCGGAATCTATAACTAGTGTCACAGAAAAGGTTCAAAACATAGACAGGAAGAAGAGTCTGTCTTCTTGTACTTGAGTCGACATTGTGCCTTTTGTATTTAATATCGATGCAATTTCTGTGTTTCATCGCCAATAAGAAGGACAGAGGGATACAGTAAACCTGAAGTGAAGCATTGGAAATTATAACTAGTGTCACAGGAATGGTTCAAAACATAGACAGTAAGAAGAGTCAGTTTTCTTGTACTTGATTCCGCCTTGTGCCTTTTGTATTTCATTCCGATACAATTTCTGTCTTTCATCGTCAACAAGAAGGTCAGAGTGATACAGTTAACCTGAAGTGAAGCATCGGAATCTAAAACTAGTGTCACAGGAATGGTTCAAATCATACACAGTAGGAAGATTCAGTCTTCTTGTACTTAAGTCGGCATTGTGCCTTTTGTATTTAATTCCGATGCAATCTCTGTGTTTCATCGTCAATAACAAAGTCCAAGGAATACAGTAAACCTGAAGTGAATCATCGGAATCTATAACTAGTGTCACAGGAATGGTTCAAAACATAGACAGTAAGAAGAGTCAGTCATCTTGTACTTAAGTCGGCATTGTGCCTTCTGTATTTAATTCCGATGCAATTTCTGTGTTTCGTCGTCAATAAAAGGTCCAAGGGATACAGTAAACCTGAAGTGAAGCATCGGAATCTATATCTAGTGTCACAGGATTGGTTCAAAACATAGTCAGTAAGAAGAGTCAGTCTTATTGTACTTAAGTCGGCACTGTGCCTTTTGTATTTAATTCCGACACAATTTCTGTGTTTCATGGTCAATAAGAACGTCCAAGGGATACAGTAAATCTGAAGTGAAGCATCGGAATCTATAACTAGTGTCACAGGAATGGTTCAAAACATAGTCAGTAAGAAGAGTCAGTCATCTTGTTCTAAAGTCGGCATTGGGCCTTTGGATATAATTCCGATGCAATTTCAGTGTTTCATCGTCAATAAGAATGTCCAAGGGATACAGTAAACCTGAAGTGAAGCATCGGAATCTATATCTAGTGTCACAGGATTGGTTCAAAACATAGTCAGTAAGAAGAGTCAGTCTTATTGTACTTAAGTCGGCACTGTGCCTTTTGTATTTAATTCCGACACAATTTCTGTGTTTCATGGTCAATAAGAACGTCCAAGGGATACAGTAAATCTGAAGTGAAGCATCGGAATCTATAAATAGTGTCACAGGAATGGTTCAAAACATAGACAGAAGAAGAGTCAGTCTTCTTGTGCTAAAGTCGGCATTGTGAATTTTGTATTTAATTCCGCTGCAATTTCTGCGTTTCATCCTCAATAAGAAGGGCAGAGGGATGCAGTAAACCTGAAGTGAAGCATCGGAATCTGTACCTAGTGTCGCAGGAATGGTTCAAAACATAGACAGTAAGAAGAGTCAGTATTCTTGTACATAAGTCGGCATTGTGCCTTTTGTATTTAATTTCGATGCAATTTCTGTGTTTCGTCGTCAATAAGAAGGTCCAAGCGATACAGTAAAACCTGTAGTGAAGCATCAGAATCTATAACTAGTGACACAGATAGGGTTCAATACATAGACAGTAAGAAGAGTCAGTCTTCTTGTACTTAAGTCGGCATTGTGCCTTTTCTATTTAATTCCGATGCAATTTCTGTGTTTCGTCGTCAATAAGAAGGTCCAAGCGACACAGTAAACCTGAAGTGATGCATCAGAATCTATTACTAGAGTCACAGGAATGGTTCAAAACATAGACAGTAAGAAGAGTCAGTCTTCTTGTACTTAAGTCGGCATTGTGCCTTTTGTATTTAATTTCGATGCAATTTCTGTGTTTTATCGTCAATAAGACGGTCAGAGGGATACAGTAAACCTGAATTGAAGCATCGGAATCTATAACTAGTGTCACAGAAATGGTTCAAAACATACACAGCAAGAAGAGTCAGTCTTCTTGTAATTAAGTCGGCATTGTGCCTTTTGTATTTAATTCCGATGCAATATCTGTGTTTCATCGTCAATAAGAAGGTCCAAGGGATACAGTAAACCTGAAGTGATGCATCGGAATCTATAAGTAGTGTCACAGGAATGGTAGAAAACATAGACAGTAGGAAGAGTCGGTCTTCTTGTACTTAAGTCGGCATTGTGCATTTTGTATTTAATTCCGATGCAATTTCTGTGTTTCATCGTCAATAACAAGGTCCAAGGGATACAGTAAACCTGAAGTGAATCATCGGAATCTATAACTAGTGTCACAGGAATGGTTCAAAACATAGACAGTAAGAAGAGTCAGTCTTCTTGTACTTAAGTCGGCATTGTGCCTTTTCTATTTAATTCCGATGCAATTACTGTGTTTCATCGTCAATAAGAAGGTCAGAGGGATACAGTAAATTTGAAGTGAAGAAACGGAATCTATAACTAGTCTTACAGGAATGGTTCAAAGCATAGACTGTAAGAAGGTTCAGTCTTCTTGTACTTAAGTCGGCATTGTGCCTTTTCTATTTAATTCCGATGCAATTTCTGTGTTTCGTCGTCAACACGAAGGTCCAAGGGATACAGTAAATCTGATGTGAAGCATCGGAATCTATAACTAGTGTCACACAAAAGGTTCAAAACATAGACAGGAAGAAGAGTCTGTCTTCTTGTACTTGAGTCGACATTGTGCCTTTTGTATTTAATTCCGATGCAATTTCTGTGTTTCATCGCCAATAAGAAGGTCAGAGGGATACAGTAAACCTGAAGTGAAGCATTGGAAATTATAACTAGTGTCACAGGAATGGTTCAAAACATAGACAGTAAGAAGAGTCAGTTTTCTTGTACTTGATTCCGCCTTGTGCTTTTTGTATTTCATTCCGATACAATTTCTGTGTTTCATCGTCAACAAGAAGGTCAGAGGAATACAGTAAACCTGAAGTGAAGCATCGGAATCTATAACTAGTGTCACAGGAATGGTTCAAATCAAAGACAGTAAGAAGAGTCAGGTTTCTTGTACTTAAGTCGGCATTTTGCCTTTTGTATTTAATTCCAATTCACTTTCTGTGTTTCATCGTCAATAAGAAAGTCCATGGGATACAGTAAACATATAGTGAAGCATCAAAATCTAAAGCTGGTCTCACAGGAAATGTTCACAACATAGTCAGTAAGAAGAGTCATTCTTCTTGTACTTAAGTCGGCATTGTGCCTCTTGTGTTTAATTCCAATTCACTTTCTGTGTTTCATCGTCAATAAGAAAGTCCATGGGAAACAGTAAACATATAGTGAAGCATCGGAATCTAAAACTGGTCTCACAGGAAATGTTGAAATCATAGTCAGTAGGAAGAGTCAGTCTTCTTGTACTTAAGTCAGCATTGTGCCTTTTGTACTTAATTCTGATGCAATTTCTGTGTTTCATCGTCAATAAGAAGGTCCGAGGGATACAGTAAACATATAGTCAAGCATCATAATCTAAAACTGGTCTCACAGGAAATGTTCAAAACATAGTCAGTAAGAAGAGTCAGTTTTCTTGTACTTATGTCGGCGTTGTGCCATTTGTATTTAATTCCGATGCAATTTCTGTCTTTCGTAGTGAATAAGAAAGTCCAAGGTATACAGTAAGCCTGAAGTGAAGCCCCGGAATCTAAAACCGGTCTCTCAGCAAAGGTTCAAAACATAGAGAGTAAGAAGAGACAGTCATCTTGTATTTGAGTCGGCATTGTGCCTTTTGTATTTAATTCCGATGCAGTTTCTGTGTTTCATCGTCAATAAGAAGGTCAGAGGGAATCAGTAAACCTGAAGTGAACCATCGGAATCAATGACTAGTGTCACAGGAATGGTTCAAACATAGACAGTAGGAAGAGTCAGTCTTTTTGTACTTGAGTCGGCATTGTGCCTATGTATTTAATTCCGATGCAATTTCTGTGTTTCATCGTCATTAAGAAGGTAAGAGGGATACAGTAATCCTGAAGTGAAGCATCGGAATCTATAACTAGTGTCACAGGAATGGTTCAAAGCATACACAGTAAGAAGAGTCAGTCTTCTTGCACTTAAGTCGGAATTGTGCCTTTTGTATTTAATTCCGATGCCATTTCTGTGTTTCATCGTCAATAAGAAGGTCCAAGGCATACAGTAAACCTCAAGTGAAGCATCGGAATCTAAAACTAGTGTCACAGGAATGGTTCAATACATAGACAGTAAAAAGAGTCAGTCATCTTGTACTTGAGTCGGCATTGTGCCTAAGTATTTAATTCCGATGCAATTTCTGTGTTTCATCGTCAATAAGACGGTCAGAGGGATACAGTAAACCTGAACTGAAGCATCGGAATCTATAACTAGTGTCACAGGAATGGTTCAAAACATAGACAGTAGGAAGAGCCAGTCATCTTGTACTTGATTCGGCATTGTGCCTTTTGTATTTAATTCCGATGCAATTTCTGTGTTTCATCGCCAATAAGAAGGTCAGAGGGATACAGTAAACGTGAAGTGAAGCATCGGAATGTGTAACTAGTGTCACAGGATTGGTTCAAAACATAGACAGTAAGAAGAGTCAATTATCTTGTACTTAAGTCGGCATTGTGCCTCTTCTATTTAATTCCGATGCAATTTCTGTGTTTCGTCGTCAATAAGAAGTTCAAAGGGATACAGTAAACCCGAAGTGCAGCATCGGAATCTAAAACCAGTCTCACAGGAAAGTTTCAAAACATAGACAGTAAGAAGAGCCAGTCTACTTGTACTTGAGTCGGCATTGTGCATTTTGTATTTAATTCCGATGCAATTTCTGTGTTTCATCGTCAATAAGAAGGTCAGAAAGATACAGTGTACCTGAAGTGAATCATCGGAAACTATAACTAGTGTCACAGGAATGGTTCAAAGCATACACAGTAAGAAGAGTCAGTTTTCTTGTACTTAAGTCGGCATTGTGCCTTTTGTATTTAATTCCAATTCAATTTCTGTGTTTCATCGTCAATACGAAAGTCCATGGGATACAGTAAACATATAGTGAAGCATCGGAATCTAAAACTGGTCTCACAGGAAATGTTGAAATCATAGTCAGTAGGAAGAGTCAGTCTTCTTGTACTTAAGTCAGCATTATGCGTTTAGTATTTAATTCTGATGCAATTTCTGTGTATCATCGTCAATAAGAAGGTCCAAGGGATACAGTAAACATATAGTCAAGCATCGGAATCTAAAACTGGTCTCACAGGAAATGTTCAAAACATAGTCAGTAAGAAGAGTCAGTCTTCTAGTACTTAAGTCGGCGTTGTGCCTTTTGTATTTAATTCCGATGCCATTTCTGTGTTTCATCGTTAATAAGAAGGTCAGAGGGATACAGTAAAACTGAAGTGAAGCATTGGAAATAATAACTAGTGTCACAGGAATGGTTCAAAACAAAGACAGTAAGAAGAGTCAGTTTTCTTGTACTTGAGTCGGAATTGTGCCGATGTATTTAATTCCGATGCAATTTCTGTGTTTCATCGTCAATAAGAAGGTCAGAGGCATACAGTTAACCTGAAGTGAAGCTTCGGAATCTATAACTAGTGTCACAGGAATGGTTCAAAGCATAGACAGTAAGAAGAGCCAGTCTTCTTGTACTTGAGTCGGAATTGTGCCGATGTATTTAATTCCGATGCAATTTCTGTGTTTCATCGTCAATAAGAAGGTCAGTGGGATACAGTAAACCTGAAGTGAAGCATCTGAATCTATAACTAGTGTCACAGGAATGGTTCAAAACATAGACAGTAGGAAGAGCCAGTCTTCTTGTACTTGATTCGGCATTGTGCCTTTTGTATTTAATTCCGATGCCATTTCTGTGTTTCGTCGTCAATAAGAAGGTCCACGGGATACAGTAAACCTCAGGTGAAGCATCGGAATCTAAAACTAGTGTCACAGGAATGGTTCAATACATAGACAGTAAAAAGAGACAGTCTTCTTGTACTTGAGTCGGCATTGTGCCTAAGTATTTAATTCCGATGCAATTTCTGTGTTTCATCGTCAATCAGACGGTAAGAGGGATACAGTAAACCTGAACTGAAGCATCGGAATCTATAACTAGTGTCACAGGAATGGTTCAAAACATAGACAGTAGGAAGAGCCAGTCTTCTTGTACTTGATTCGGCATAGTGCCTTTTGTATTTAATTCCGATGCAATTTCTGTGTTTCATCGTCAACAAGAAGGTCAGAGGGATACAGTAAACCTGAAGTGAAGCATCGGAATCTATAACTAGTTTCACAGGAATAGTTCAAAGCATAGAGAGTAAGACGAGTCAGTCTTCTTGTACTTAAGTCGGCATTGTGCCTTTTGTATTTAATTCCGATGCAATTTCTGTGTTTCATCGCCAATAAGAAGGTCAGAGGGATACAGTAAAACTGAAGTGAAGCATTGGAAATAATAACTAGTGTCACAGGAATGGTTCAAAACAAAGACAGTAAGAAGAGTCAGTTTTCTTGTAGTTGATTCGGCCGTGTGCCTTTTGTATTTTATTCCGATGCAATTTCTGTGTTTCATCGTCAACAAGAAGGTCAGAGGGATACAGTAAACCTGAAGTGAAGCATCGGAATCTATAACTAGTGTCACAGGAATGGTTCAAATCAAAGACAGTAAGAAGAGTCAGTTTTCTTGTACTTAAGTCGGCATTTTGCCTTTTGTATTTAATTCCGCTGCAATTTCTGTGTTTCATCGTCAATACGAAGGTCAGAGGGATACAGTAAATGTGAAGTGAAGCATCGGAATGTGTAACTAGTGTCACAGGAATGGTTCAAAACATAGACAGTAAGCAGGGTCAGTTATCTAGTACTTCAGTCGGCATTGTGCTTCTTCTATTTAATTCCGATGCAATTTCTGTGTTTCGTCGTCAATAAGAAGATCAAAGGGATACAGTAAACCGGAAGTGAAGCATCGAAATCTAAACCCAGTCTCACAGGAAAGTTTCAAAACATTGTCAGTAAGAAGAGCCAGTCTACTTGTACTTAAGTCGGCATTGTGCCTTTTGTATTTAATTCCGATGCAATTTCTGTGTTTCATCGCCAATAAGAAGGTCAGAGGGATACAGTAAAACTGAAGTGAAGCTTCGGAATCTATAACTAGTGTCACAGGAATGGTTCAAATCATACACAGTAAGAAGAGTCAGTTTTGTTGTACTTAAGTCGGCATTGTGCTTTTTGTATTTAATTCCAATTCACCTTCTGTGTTTCATCGTCAATAAGAAAGTCCATGGGATACAGTAAACATATAGTGAAGCATCGGAATCTTAAACTGGTCTCACAGGAAATGTTGAAATCATAGTCAGTAGGAAGAGTCAGTCCTCTTGTACTTAAGTCAGCATTGTGCCTTTTGCATTTAATTCTGATGCAATTTCTGTGTTTCATCGTCAATAAGAAGGTCCAAGGGATACAGTAAACATATAGTCAACCATCGGATTCTAAAACTGGTCTCACAGGAAATGTTCAAAACATAGTCAGTAAGAAGAGTCAGTCTTCTTGTACTTATGTCGGCGTTGTGCCTTTTGTATCTAATTCCGATGCAATTTCTGTCTTTCGTAGTCAATAAGAAGGTCCAAGGGATACAGTAAGCCTGAAGTGAAGCCCCGGAATCTAAAACCGGTCTCTCAGGAAAGGTTCGAAACATAGAGAGTAAGAAGAGCCAGTCATCTTGTATTTGAGTCGGCATTGTGCATTTTGTATTTAATTCCGATGCAGTTTCTGTGTTTCATCGTCAATAAGTAGGTCAGAGGGAATCAGTAAACCTGAAGTGAACCATCGGAATCTATAACTAGTGTCACAGGAATGGTTAAAACATAGACAGTGGGAAGAGTCGGTCTTTTTGTACTTGAGTCGGCATTGCGCCTATGCATTTAATTCCGATGCAATTTCTGTGTTTCATCGTCAATAAGAAGGTAAGAGGGATACAGTAATCCTGAAGTGAAGCATCGGAATCTATAACTAGTGTCACAGGAATGGTTCAAAGCATAGACAGTAAGAAAAACCAGTCTTCCTGTAGGTGATTCGGCATTGTGCCTTTTGTATTTAACTCCGATGCAATTACTGTGTTTCATCGCAAATAAGAAGGTCAGTGGGATACAGTAAACCCGAAGTGAAGCATGGGAATCTATTACTAGTGTTACAGGAATGGTTAAAAACATAGATAGTAAGAAGAGCCAGTCTTCTTGTACTTGAGTCGGCATTGTGCTTTTGTATTTAATTCCAATGCAATTTCTGTGTTTCATCGTCAATGAGAAGGTCAGAGGGATACAGTAAACCAGAAGTGAAGCATCGGAATCTATAACTAGTGTCACAGGAATGGTTGAAAACTTAGGCAGTAGGAAGAGCCAGTCTTCTTGTACTTGATTCGGCATTGTGCCTTTTGTATTTAGTTCCGATGCAATTTCTGTGTTTCATCGTCAACAAGAAGGTCAGAGGGATACAGTAAACCTGAAGTGAAGCATCGGAATCTATAACTAGTGTCACAGGAATAGTTCAAAGCATAGACAGTAAGACGAGTCAGTCTTGTTGTACTTAAGTCGGCATTGTGCCTTTTGTATTTAATTCCGAAGCAATTTCTGTGTTTCATCGCGAATAAGAAGGTCAGAGGGATTCAGTAAACCTGAAGTGAAGCATTGGAAATTATAACTAGTGTCACATTAATGGTTCAAAACATAGACAGTAAGAAGAGTCAGTTAATTTGTACTTGATTCGGCATGTGCCTTTTGTATTTAATTCCGATGCAATTTCTGTGTGTCATCGTCAACAAGAAGGTCAGAGGGATACAGTAAACCTGAAGTGAAGCATCGGAATCTATAACTAGTGTCACAGGAATGGTTCAAATCAAAGACAGTAAGAAGTGTCAGTTTGCTTGTACTTAAGTCGTCATTTTGCCTTTTGGATTTAATTCCACTGCAATTTCTGTGTTTCATCGTCAATACGAAGGTCAGAGGGATACAGTAAACGTGAAGTGAAGCATCGGAATGTGTAACTAGTGTCACAGGAATGGTTCAAAATCATAGACAGTAAGAAGAGTCAGTTATCTTGTACTTAAGTCAGCATTGTGGCTCTTCTATTTAATTCCGATGCAATTTCTGTGTTTCGTCGTCAATAAGAAGATCAATGGGATACAGTGAACCGGAAGTGAAGCATCGGAATCTAAAACCAGTCTCACAGGAAAGTTTCAAAACACAGACAGTAAGAAGAGCCAGTCGACTTGTACTTGAGTCGGCATTGTGCCTTTTGTATTTAATTCCGTTGCAATTTCTGTGTTTCATCGTCAATAAGAAAGTCAGAGAGATACAGTGTACCTGAAGTGAAGCATCGGAATCTATAACTAGTGTCACAGGAATGGTTGAAAGCATACACAGTAAGAAGAGTCAGTTTTCTTGTACTTAAGTCGGCATTGTGCCTTTTGTATTTAATTTCAATTCAATATCTGTGTTTCATCGTCAATAAGAAAGTCCATGGGATACAGTAAACATATAGTGAAGCATCGGAATCTAAAACTGGTCTCACAGGAAATGTTGAAATCATAGTCAGTAGGAAGAGTCAGTCTTCTTGTACTTAAGTCAGCATTGTGCCTTTTGTATTTAATTCTGATGCAATTTCTGTGTTTCATCGTCAATAAGAAGGTCCAAGGTATACAGTAAAACATATAGTCAAGCATCGGAATCTAAAACTGGTCTCACAGGAAATGTTCAAAACATAGTCAGTAAGAAGAGTCAGTCTTCTTGTACTTACGTCGGCGTTGTGCCTTTTGTATTTAATTCCGATGCAATTTCTGTGTTTCATCGTCAATAAGAAGGTCCAAAGGATACAGTAAACCTGAAGTGAAGCATCGGAATCTAAAACTGGTCGCACAGGTAAGGTTCAGAACATAGACTGTAAGAAGAGTAGTATTTTAGTACTTAAATCAGCATTGTGCCTTTTCTATATAATTCTGTTTCAATTTCTGTGTCTCGTCGTCAGTAAGAAGGCCCAAGGGATACAGTAAACCTGAAGTGAAGCATCTGAATCTAAAACCGGTCTCACAGGAAAGCTTCAAAACATAGACAGTAAGAAGAGCCAGTCTTCTAGTACTTAAGTCGGCATTGTGCCTTTTCTATTTAATTCCGATGCTATTTCTGTGTTTCATCGTCAATGAGAAGGTCAGAGGCATACAGTTAACCTGAAGTGAAGCTTCGGAATCTATAACTAGTGTCACAGGAATGGTTCAAAGCATAGACAGTAAGAAGAGCCAGTCTTCATGTACATGAGTCGGCATTGTGCCTTTTGTTTTTAATTCCGATGCAATTTCTGTGTTTCATCGTCAATAAGAAGGTCAGTGGGATACAGTAAACCCGAAGTGAAGCATCGGAATCTACAACTAGTGTCACAGGAATTGTTCAAAACATAGACAGTAGGAAGAGTAGATCTCTTGTACTTAATTCGGCATTGTGCTTTTGTATTTAAGTCCGATGCAAATTCTGTGTTTCATCGTCAATAAGAAGGTCAGAGGGATGCAGTAAACCTGAAGTGAAGCATCTGAATCTATAACTAGTGTCACAGGAATGGTTCAAAACATAGACGGTCGGAAGAGTCAGCCTTCATGTACTTAAGTCGGAATTGTGCCTTTTGTATTTAATTCCGATGCCATTTCTGTGTTTCATCGTCAATAAGAAGGTCCAAGGGATACAGTATACCTGAAGTGAAGCATCGGAATCTAAAACTGGTCGCACAGGTATGGTTCAGAACATAGACTGTAAAAAGAGTTAGTTTTTTTGTACTTAAATCTGCATTGTGCCTTTTCTATATAATTCAGTTTCAATTTCTGTGTTTCGTCGTCAATAAGAAGGCCCAAGGGATACAGTAAACCTGAAGTGAAGCATCTGAATCTAAAACCGGTCTCACAGGAAAGCTTCAAAACATAGACAGTATGAAGAGCCAGTCTTCTAGTACTTAAGTCGGCATTGTGCCTTTTCTATTTAATTCCGATGCTATTTCTGTGTTTCATCGTCAATAAGAAGGTCAGAGGCAATCAGTTAACCTGAAGTGAAGCTTCGGAATCTATAACTAGTGTCACAGGAATGGTTCAAAGCATAGACAGTAAGAAGAGCCAGTCTTCTTGTACTTGAGTTGGAATTGTGCCTATGTATTTAATTCCGATGCAATTTCTGTGTTTCATCGTCAATAAGAAGGTCAGAGGGTTACAGTAAACCTGAAGTGAAGCATCGGAATCTATAACTAGTGTCACAGGAATGGTTCAAAGCATAGACAGTAAGAAGAGCCAGTCTTCATGTACATGAGTCGGCATTGTGCCTTTTGTTTTTAATTCCGATGCAATTTCTGTGTTTCATCGTCAATAAGAAGGTCAGTGGGATACAGTAAACCCGAAGTGAAGCATCGGAATCTACAACTAGTGTCACAGGAATTGTTCAAAACATAGACGGTAGGAAGAGTCAGCCTTCTTGTACTTAAGTCGGAATTGTGCCTTTTCTATCTAATTCTGATGCAATTTCTGTGTTTCATCGTCAATAAGAAGGTCAGAGGGATACAGTAAACATATAGTCAAGCATCGGATTCTAAAACTGGTCTCACAGGAAATGTTCAAAACATAGTCAGTAAGAAGAGTCAGTCTTCTTGTACTTAAGTCGGCCTTGTGCCTTTTGTATTTAATTCTGATGCAATTTCTGTGTTTCATCGTCAATAAGTAGGTCAGAGGGAATCAGTAAACCTGAAGTGAACCATCGGAATCTATAACTAGTGTCACAGGACTGGTTAAAACATAGACAGTGGGAAGAGTCAGTCTTTTTGTACTTGAGTCGGCATTGTGCCTATGCATTTAATTCCGATGCAATTTCTGTGTTTCATCGTCAATAAGAAGGTAAGAGGGATACAGTAATCCTGAAGTGAAGCATCGGAATCTATAACTAGTGTCACAGGAATGGTTCAAAGCATAGACAGTAAGAAGAACCAGTCTTCTTGTACTTGATTCGGCATTGTGCATTTTGTATTTAACTCCGATGCAATTTCTGTGTTTCATCGCAAATAAGAAGGTCAGTGGGATAAAGTAAACCCGAAGTGAAGCATCGGAATCTATAACTAGTGTCACAGGAATGGTTAAAAACATAGACAGTAAGAAGAGCCAGTCTTCTTGTACTTGAGTCGGCATTGTGCTTTTGTATTTAATTCCAATGCAATTTCTGTGTTTCATCGTCAATGAGAAGGTCAGAGGGATACAGTAAACCAGAAGTGAAGCATGGGAATCTATTACTAGTGTTACAGGAATGGTTAAAAACATAGACAGTAAGAAGAGCCAGTCTTCTTGTACTTGAGTCGGCATTGTGCTTTTGTATTTAATTCCAATGCAATTTCTGTGTTTCATCGTCAATGAGAAGGTCAGAGGGATACAGTAAACCAGAAGTGAAGCATCGGAATCTATAACTAGTGTCACAGGAATGGTTGAAAACTTAGGCAGTAGGAAGAGCCAGTCTTCTTGTACTTGATTCGGCATTGTGCCTTTTGTATTGAGTTCCGATGCAATTTCTGTGTTTCATCGTCAACAAGAAGGTCAGAGGGATACAGTAAACCTGAAGTGAAGCATCGGAATCTATAACTAGTGTCACAGGAATAGTTCAAAGCATAGACAGTAAGACGAGTCAGTCTTGTTGTACTTAAGTCGGCATTGTGCCTTTTGTATTTAATTCCGAAGCAATTTCTGTGTTTCATCGCGAATAAGAAGGTCAGAGGGATTCAGTAAACCTGAAGTGAAGCATTGGAAATTATAACTAGTGTCACATTAATGGTTCAAAACATAGACAGGAAGAAGAGTCAGTTAATTTGTACTTGATTCGGCATGTGCCTTTTGTATTTAATTCCGATGCAATTTCTGTGTGTCATCGTCAACAAGAAGGTCTGAGGGATACAGTAAACCTGAAGTGAAGCATCGGAATCTATAACTAGTGTCACAGGAATGGTTCAAATCAAAGACAGTAAGAAGTGTCAGTTTTCTTGTACTTAAGTCGTCATTTTGCCTTTTGTATTTAATTCCACTGCAATTTCTGTGTTTCATCGTCAATACGAAGGTCAGAGGGATACAGTAAACGTGAAGTGAAGCATCGGAATGTGTAACTAGTGTCACAGGAATGGTTCAAAATCATAGACAGTAAGAAGAGTCAGTTATCTTGTACTTAAGTCAGCATTGTGGCTCTTCTATTTAATTCCGATGCAATTTCTGTGTTTCGTCGTCAATAAGAAGATCAATGGGATACAGTGAACCGGAAGTGAAGCATCGGAATCTAAAACCAGTCTCACAGGAAAGTTTCAAAACATAGACAGTAAGAAGAGCCAGTCGACTTGTACTTGAGTCGGCATTGTGCCTTTTGTATTTAATTCCGTTGCAATTTCTGTGTTTCATCGTCAATAAGAAAGTCAGAGAGATACAGTGTACCTGAAGTGAAGCATCGGAATCTATAACTAGTGTCACAGGAATGGTTGAAAGCATACACAGTAAGAAGAGTCAGTTTTCTTGTACTTTAGTCGGCATTGTGCCTTTTGTATTTAATTTCAATTCAATATCTGTGTTTCATCGTCAATAAGAAAGTCCATGGGATACAGTAAACATATAGTGAAGCATCGGAATCTAAAACTGGTCTCACAGGAAATGTTGAAATCATAGTCAGTAGGAAGAGTCAGTCTTCTTGTACTTAAGTCAGCATTGTGCCTTTTGTATTTAATTCTGATGCAATTTCTGTGTTTCATCGTCAATAAGAAGGTCCAAGGTATACAGTAAAACATATAGTCAAGCATCGGAATCTAAAACTGGTCTCACAGGAAATGTTCAAAACATAGTCAGTAAGAAGAGTCAGTCTTCTTGTACTTACGTCGGCGTTGTGCCTTTTGTATTTAATTCCGATGCAATTTCTGTGTTTCATCGTCAATAAGAAGGTCCAAAGGATACAGTAAACCTGAAGTGAAGCATCGGAATCTAAAACTGGTCGCACAGGTAAGGTTCAGAACATAGACTGTAAGAAGAGTAGTTTTTTAGTACTTAAATCAGCATTGTGCCTTTTCTATATAATTCTGTTTCAATTTCTGTGTCTCGTCGTCAGTAAGAAGGCCCAAGGGATACAGTAAACCTGAAGTGAAGCATCTGAATCTAAAACCGGTCTCACAGGAAAGCTTCAAAACATAGACAGTAAGAAGAGCCAGTCTTCTAGTACTTAAGTCGGCATTGTGCCTTTTCTATTTAATTCCGATGCTATTTCTGTGTTTCATCGTCAATGAGAAGGCCAGAGGCATACAGTTAACCTGAAGTGAAGCTTCGGAATCTATAACTAGTGTCACAGGAATGGTTCAAAGCATAGACAGTAAGAAGAGCCAGTCTTCATGTACATGAGTCGGCATTGTGCCTTTTGTTTTTAATTCCGATGCAATTTCTGTGTTTCATCGTCAATAAGAAGGTCAGTGGGATACAGTAAACCCGAAGTGAAGCATCGGAATCTACAACTAGTGTCACAGGAATTGTTCAAAACATAGACAGTAGGAAGAGTAGATCTCTTGTACTTAATTCGGCATTGTGCTTTTGTATTTAAGTCCGATGCAAATTCTGTGTTTCATCGTCAATAAGAAGGTCAGAGGGATGCAGTAAACCTGAAGTGAAGCATCTGAATCTATAACTAGTGTCACAGGAATGGTTCAAAACATAGACGGTAGGAAGAGTCAGCCTTCATGTACTTAAGTCGGAATTGTGCCTTTTGTATTTAATTCCGATGCCATTTCTGTGTTTCATCGTCAATAAGAAGGTCCAAGGGATACAGTATACCTGAAGTGAAGCATCGGAATCTAAAACTGGTCGCACAGGTAGGGTTCAGAACATAGACTGTAAAAAGAGTTAGTTTTTTTGTACTTAAATCTGCATTGTGCCTTTTCTATATAATTCAGTTTCAATTTCTGTGTTTCGTCGTCAATAAGAAGGCCCAAGGGATACAGTAAACCTGAAGTGAAGCATCTGAATCTAAAACCGGTCTCACAGGAAAGCTTCAAAACATAGACAGTATGAAGAGCCAGTCTTCTAGTACTTAAGTCGGCATTGTGCCTATTCTATTTAATTCCGATGCTATTTCTGTGTTTCATCGTCAATAAGAAGGTCAGAGGCAATCAGTTAACCTGAAGTGAAGCTTCGGAATCTATAACTAGTGTCACAGGAATGGTTCAAAGCATAGGCAGTAAGAAGAGCCAGTCTTCTTGTACTTGAGTTGGAATTGTGCCTATGTATTTAATTCCGATGCAATTTCTGTGTTTCATCCTCAATAAGAAGGTCAGAGGGTTACAGTAAACCTGAAGTGAAGCATCGGAATCTATAACTAGTGTCACAGGAATGGTTCAAAGCATAGGCAGTAAGAAGAGCCAGTCTTCTTGTACTTGAGTTGGAATTGTGCCTATGTATTTAATTCCGATGCAATTTCTGTGTTTCATCGTCAATAAGACGGTCAGAGGGATACAGTAAACCTGAACTGAAGCATCGGAATCTATAACTAGTGTCACAGGAATGGTTCAAAACATAGACAGTAGGAAGAGCCAGTCTTCTTGTACTTGATTCGGCATTGTGCCTTTTGTATTTAATTCCGATGCAATTTCTGTGTTTCATCGTCAACAAGATGGTCAGAGGGATACAGTAAACCTGAAGTGAAGCATCGGAATCTATAACTAGTGTCACAGGAATAGTTCAAAGCATAGACAGTAAGACGAGTCAGTCTTCTTGTACTTAAGTCGGCATTGTGCCTTTTGTATTTAATTCTGATGCAATTTTTGTGTTTCATCGTCAATAAGAAGGTCCAAGGGATACAGTAAACATATAGTCAAGCATCGGATTCTAAAACTGGTCTCACAGGAAATGTTCAAAACATAGTCAGTAAGAAGAGTCAGTCTTCTTGTACTTAAGTCGGCATTGTGCCTTTTGTATTTAATTCTGATGCAATTTCTGTGTTTCATCGTCAATAAGTAGGTCAGAGGGAATCAGTAAACCTGAAGTGAACCATCGGAATCTATAACTAGTGTCACAGGACTGGTTAAAACATAGACAGTGGGAAGAGTCAGTCTTTTTGTACTTGAGTCGGCATTGTGCCTATGCATTTAATTCCGATGCAATTTCTGTGTTTCATCGTCAATAAGAAGGTAAGAGGGATACAGTAATCCTGAAGTGAAGCATCGGAATCTATAACTAGTGTCACAGGAATGGTTCAAAGCATAGACAGTAAGAAGAACCAGTCTTCTTGTACTTGATTCGGCATTGTGCATTTTGTATTTAACTCCGATGCAATTTCTGTGTTTCATCGCAAATAAGAAGGTCAGTGGGATAAAGTAAACCCGAAGTGAAGCATCGGAATCTATAACTAGTGTCACAGGAATGGTTAAAAACATAGACAGTAAGAAGAGCCAGTCTTCTTGTACTTGAGTCGGCATTGTGCTTTTGTATTTAATTCCAATGCAATTTCTGTGTTTCATCGTCAATGAGAAGGTCAGAGGGATACAGTAAACCAGAAGTGAAGCATCGGAATCTATAACTAGTGTCACAGGAATGGTTGAAAACTTAGGCAGTAGGAAGAGCCAGTCTTCTTGTACTTGATTCGGCATTGTGCCTTTTGTATTTAGTTCCGATGCAATTTCTGTGTTTCATCGTCAACATGAAGGTCAGAGGGATACAGTAAACCTGAAGTGAAGCATCGGAATCTACAACTAGTGTCACAGGAATTGTTCAAAACATAGACGGTAGGAAGAGTCAGCCTTCTTGTACTTAAGTCGGAATTGTGCCTTTTCTATCTAATTCTGATGCAATTTCTGTGTTTCATCGTCAATAAGAAGGTCAGAGAGATACAGTAAACCTGAAGTGAAGCATCGGAATCTATAACTAGTGTCACGGGAATGCTTCAAAACATAGACAGTGAGAAGAGTCAGTTTTCTTGTACTTAAGTCGGCATTGTGCCTTTTCTATTTAATTCTGATGCAATTTCTGTGTTTCATCGTCAATAAGAAGGTCAGAGGGATACAGTAAACCTGAAGTGAAACATCGGAATCTATGACTAGTGTCACAGGAATGGTTCAAAGCATAGACAGTAAGAAGAGCCAGTCTTCTTGTACTTGAGTCGGCATTGTGCCTATGTATTTAATTCCGATGCAATTTCTGTGTTTCATCCTCAATAAGAAGGTCAGTAGGATACAGTAAACCTGAAGTGAAGCATCTGAATCTATAACTAGTGTCACAGGAATGGTTCAAAACATAAACGGTAGGAAGAGTCAGTCTTCTTGCACTTAAGTCGGAATTGTGCCTTTTGTATTTAATTCCGATGCCATTTCTGTGTTTCATCTTTAATAAGAAGGTCCAAGGGATACAGTAAACCTCAGGTGAAGCATCGGAATCTAAAACTAGTGTCACAGGAGTGGTTCAATACATAGACAATAAAAAGAGCCAGTCTTCTTGTACTTGAGTCGGCATTGTGCCTAAGTATTTAATTCCGATGCAATTTCTGTGTTTCATCGTCAATAAGACGGTCAGAGGGATACAGTAAACCTGAACTGAAGCATCGGAATCTATAACTAGTGTCACAGGAATAGTTCAAAGCATAGACAGTAAGACGAGTCAGTCTTCTTGTACTTAAGTCGGCATTGTGCCTTTTGTATTTAATTCCGATGCAATATCTGTGTTTCATCGCCAATAAGAAGGTCAGAGGGATACAGTAAACCTGAAGTGAAGCATTGGAAATTATAACTAGTGTCACAGGAATGGTTCAAAACATAGACAGTAAGAAGAGTCAGTTTTCTTGTAGTTGATTCGGCCTTGTGCCTTTTGAATTTAATTCCGATGCAATTTCTGTGTTTCATCGTCAACAAGAAGGTCAGAGGGATACAGTAAACCTGAAGTGAAGCATCGGAATCTATAACTAGTGTCACAGGAATGGTTCAAATCAAAGACAGTAAGAAGAGTCAGTTTTCTTGTACTTAAGTCGGCATTTTGCCTTTTGTATTTAATTCCGCTGCAATTTCTGTGTTTCATCGTCAATACGCAGGTCAGAGGGATACAGTAAACGTGAAGTGAAGCATCGGAATGTGTAACTAGTGTCACAGGAATGGTTCAAAACATAGACAGTAAGAAGAGTCAATTATCTTGTACTTAAGTCGGCATTGTGCCTCTTCTATTAAATTCCGATGCAATTTCTGTGTTTCGTCGTCAATAAGAAGATCAAAGGGATACAGTAAACCCGAAGTGCAGCTTCGGAATCTAAAACCAGTCTCACAGGAAAGTTTCAAAACATAGACAGTAAGAAGCGCCAGTCTACTTGTACTTGAGTCGGCATTGTGCATTTTGTATTTAATTCCGATGCAATTTCTGTGTTTCATCGCAAATAAGAAGGTCAGAGAGATACAGTGTACCTGAAGTGAAGCATCGGAATCAATAACTAGTGTCACAGGAGTGGTTCAAAGCATACACAGTAAGAAGAGTCAGTTTTCTTGTACTTAAGTCGGCATTGTGCCTTTTGTATTTAATTCCAATTCGAATTCTGTGTTTCATCGTCAATAAGAAAGTCCATGGGATACAGTAAACATATAGTGAAGCATCGGAATCTAAAACTGGTCGCACAGGAAATGTTGAAATCATAGTCAGTAGGAAGAGTCAGTCTTCTTGTACTTAAGTCAGCATTATGCGTTTTGTATTTAATTCTGATGCAATTTCTGTGTATCATCGTCAATAAGAAGGTCCAAGGGATACAGTAAACATATAGTCAAGCATCGGAATCTAAAACTGGTCTCACAGGAAATGTTCAAAACATAGTCAGTAAGAAGAGTCAGTCTTCTAGTACTTAAGTCGGCGTTGTGCCTTTTGTATTTAATTCCGATGCAATTTCTGTGTTTCATCGTCAATAAGAAGGTCCAAAGGATACAGTAAACCTGAAGTGAAGCATCGGAATCTAAAACTGGTCGCACAGGTAAGGTTCAGAACATAGACTGTAAGAAGAGTTAGTTTTCTTGTACTTGAGTCGGCATTGTGCCTTTTCTATTTAATTCCGATGCTATTTCTGTGTTTCATCGTCAATAAGAAGGTCAGAGGCATACAGTTAACCTGAAGTGAAGCTTCGGAATCAATAACTAGTGTCACAGGAATGGTTCAAAGCATAGACAGTAAGAAGAATCAGTCTTCTTGTACTTGAGTCGGAATTGTGCCTATGTATTTAATTCCGATGCAATTTCTGTGTTTCTTCGTCAATAAGAAGGTCAGTGGGATACAGTAAACCTGAAGTGAAGCTTCGGAATCTATAACTAGTGTCACAGGAATGGTTCAAAGCATAGACAGTAAGAAGAGCCAGTCTTCATGTACATGAGTCGGCATTGTGCCTTTTGTTTTTAATTCCGATGCAATTTCTGTGTTTCATCGTTAATAAGAAGGTCAGTGGGATACAGTAAACCCGAAGTGAAGCATCGGAATCTACAACTAGTGTCACAGGAATTGTTCAAAACATAGACGGTAGGAAGAGTCAGCCTTCTTGTACTTAAGTCGGAATTGTGCCTTTTCTATCTAATTCTGATGCAATTTCTGTGTTTCATCGTCAATAAGAAGGTCAGAGGGATACAGTAAACCTGAAGTGAAACATCAGAATCTATGACTAGTGTCACAGGAATGGTTCAAAGCATAGACAGTAAGAAGAGCCAGTCTTCTTGTACTTGAGTCGGCATTGTGCCTATGTACACTCCTGGAAATGGAAAAAAGAACACATTGACACCGATGTGTCAGACCCACCATACTTGCTCCGGACACTGCGAGAGGGCTGTACAAGCAATGATCACACGCACGGCACAGCGGACACACTAGGAACCGCGGTGTTGACCGTCGAATGGCGCTAGCTGCGCAGCATTCGTGCACCGCCGCCGTCAGTGTCAGCCAGTTTGCCGTGGCATACGGAGCTCCATCGCAGTCTTTAACACTGGTAGCATGCCGCGACAGCGTGGACGTGAACCGTATGTGCAGTTGACGGACTTTGAGCGAGGGCGTATAGTGGGCATGCGGGAGGCCGGGTGGACGTACCGCCGAATTGCTCAACACGTGGGGCGTGAGGTCTCCACAGTACATCGATGTTGTCGCCAGTTGTCGGCGGAAGGTGCACGTGCCCGTCGACCTGGGACCGGACCGCAGCGACGCACGGATGCACGCCAAGACCGTAGGATCCTACGCAGTGCCGTAGGGGACCGCACCGCCACTTCCCAGCAAATTAGGGACACTGTTGCTGCTGGGGTATCGGCGAGGACCATTCGCAACCGTCTCCATGAAGCTAGGCTACGGTCCCGCACACCGTTAGGCCGTCTTCGGCTCACGCCCCAACATCGTGCAGCCCGCCTCCAGTGGTGTCGCGACAGGCGTGAATGGAGGGACGAATGGAGGCGTGTCGTCTTCAGCGATGAGAGTCGCTTCTGCCTTGGTGCCAATGATGGTCGTATGCGTGCTTGGCGCCGTGCAGGTGAGCGCCACAATCAGGACTGCATACGACCGAGGCACACAGGGCCAACACCCGGCATCATGGTGTGGGGAGCGATCTCCTACACTGGCCGTACACCACTGGTGATCGTCGAGGGGACACTGAATAGTGCACGGTACATCCAAACCGTCATCGAACCCATCGTTCTACCATTCCTAGACCGGCAAGGGAACTTGCTGTTCCAACAGGACAATGCACGTCCGCATGTATCCCGTGCCACCCAACGTGCTCTAGAAGGTGTAAGTCAACTACCCTGGCCAGCAAGATCTCCGGATCTGTCCCCCATTGAGCATGTTTGGGACTGGATGAAGCGTCGTCTCACGCGGTCTGCACGTCCAGCACGAACGCTGGTCCAACTGAGGCGCCAGGTGGAAATGGCATGGCAAGCCGTTCCACAGGACTACATCCAGCATCTCTACGATCGTCTCCATGGGAGAATAGCAGCCTGCATTGCTGCGAAAGGTGGATATACACTGTACTAGTGCCGACATTGTGCATGCTCTGTTGCCTGTGTCTATGTGCCTGAGGGTCTGTCAGTGTGATCATGTGATGTATCTGACCCCAGGAATGTGTCAATAAAGTTTCCCCTTCCTGGGACAATGAATTCACGGTGTTCTTATTTCAATTTCCAGGAGTGTATTTAATTCCGATGCAATTTCTGTGTTTCATCGTCAATAAGAAGGGCAGTGGGATACAGTAAACCTGAAGTGAAGCATCTGAATCTATAACTAGTGTCACAGGAATGGTTCAAAACATAGACGGTAGGAAGAGTCAGTCTTCTTGCACTTAAGTCGGAATTGTGCCTTTTGTATTTAATTCCGATGCCATTTCTGTGTTTCATCGTCAATAAGAAGGTCCAAGGGATACAGTAAACCTCAGGTGAAGCATCGGAATCTAAAACTAGTGTCACAGGAATGGTTCAATACATAGACAGTAAAAAGACCCAGTCTTCTTGTACTTGAGTCGGCAATATGCCTAAGTATTTAATTCCGATGCAATTTCTGTGTTTCATCGTCAATAAGACGGTCAGAGGGATACAGTAAACCTGAACTGAAGCATCGGAATCTATAACTAGTGTCACAGGAATGGTTCAAAACATAGACAGTAGGAAGAGCCAGTCTTCTTGTACTTGATTCGGCATTGTGCCTTTTGTATTTAATTCCGATGCAATTTCTGTGTTTCATCGTCAACAAGATGGTCAGAGGGATACAGTAAACCTGAAGTGAAGCATCGGAATCTATAACTAGTGTCACAGGAATAGTTCAAAGCATAGACAGTAAGACGAGTCAGTCTTCTTGTACTTAAGTCGGCATTGTGCCTTTTGTATTTAATTCTGATGCAATTTTTGTGTTTCATCGTCAATAAGAAGGTCCAAGGGATACAGTAAACATATAGTCAAGCATCGGATTCTAAAACTGGTCTCACAGGAAATGTTCAAAACATAGTCAGTAAGAAGAGTCAGTCTTCTTGTACTTAAGTCGGCATTGTGCCTTTTGTATTTAATTCTGATGCAATTTCTGTGTTTCATCGTCAATAAGTAGGTCAGAGGGAATCAGTAAACCTGAAGTGAACCATCGGAATCTATAACTAGTGTCACAGGACTGGTTAAAACATAGACAGTGGGAAGAGTCAGTCTTTTTGTACTTGAGTCGGCATTGTGCCTATGCATTTAATTCCGATGCAATTTCTGTGTTTCATCGTCAATAAGAAGGTAAGAGGGATACAGTAATCCTGAAGTGAAGCATCGGAATCTATAACTAGTGTCACAGGAATGGTTCAAAGCATAGACAGTAAGAAGAACCAGTCTTCTTGTACTTGATTCGGCATTGTGCATTTTGTATTTAACTCCGATGCAATTTCTGTGTTTCATCGCAAATAAGAAGGTCAGTGGGATAAAGTAAACCCGAAGTGAAGCATCGGAATCTATAACTAGTGTCACAGGAATGGTTAAAAACATAGACAGTAGGAAGAGCCAGTCTTCTTGTACTTGAGTCGGCATTGTGCTTTTGTATTTAATTCCAATGCAATTTCTGTGTTTCATCGTCAATGAGAAGGTCAGAGGGATACAGTAAACCTGAAGTGAAGCATCGGAATCTACAACTAGTGTCACAGGAATTGTTCAAAACATAGACGGTAGGAAGAGTCAGCCTTCTTGTACTTAAGTCGGAATTGTGCCTTTTCTATCTAATTCTGATGCAATTTCTGTGTTTCATCGTCAATAAGAAGGTCAGAGAGATACAGTAAACCTGAAGTGAAGCATCGGAATCTATAACTAGTGTCACGGGAATGCTTCAAAACATAGACAGTAAGAAGAGTCAGTTTTCTTGTACTTAAGTCGGCATTGTGCCTTTTCTATTTAATTCTGATGCAATTTCTGTGTTTCATCGTCAATAAGAAGGTCAGAGGGATACAGTAAACCTGAGGTGAAACATCGGAATCTATGACTAGTGTCACAGGAATGGTTCAAAGCATAGACAGTAAGAAGAGCCAGTCTTCTTGTACTTGAGTCGGCATTGTGCCTATGTATTTAATTCCGATGCAATTTCTGTGTTTCATCGTCAATAAGAAGGTCAGTAGGATACAGTAAACCTGAAGAGAAGCATCTGAATCTATAACTAGTGTCACAGGAATGGTTCAAACATAAACGGTAGGAAGAGTCAGCCTTCTTGCACTTAAGTCGGAATTGTGCCTTTTGTATTTAATTCCGATGCCATTTCTGTGATTCATCTTTAATAAGAAGGTCCAAGGGATACAGTAAACCTCAGGTGAAGCATCGGAATCTAAAACTTGTGTCACAGGAGTGGTTCAATACATAGACAGTAAAAAGAGCCAGTCTTCTTGTACTTGAGTCGGCATTGTGCCTAAGTATTTAATTCCGATGCAATTTCTGTGTTTCATCGTCAATAAGACGGTCAGAGGGATACAGTAAACCTGAACTGAAGCATCGGAATCTATAACTAGTGTCACAGGAATAGTTCAAAGCATAGACAGTAAGACGAGTCAGTCTTCTTGTACTTAAGTCGGCATTGTGCCTTTTGTATTTAATTCCGATGCAATATCTGTGTTTCATCGCCAATAAGAAGGTCAGAGGGATACAGTAAACCTGAAGTGAAGCATTGGAAATTATAACTAGTGTCACAGGAATGGTTCAAAACATAGACAGTAAGAAGAGTCAGTTTTCTTGTAGTTGATTCGGCCTTGTGCCTTTTGAATTTAATTCCGATGCAATTTCTGTGTTTCATCGTCAACAAGAAGGTCAGAGGGATACAGTAAACCTGAAGTGAAGCATCGGAATCTATAACTAGTGTCACAGGAATGGTTCAAATCAAAGACAGTAAGAAGAGTCAGTTTTCTTGTACTTAAGTCGGCATTTTGCCTTTTGTATTTAATTCCGCTGCAATTTCTGTGTTTCATCGTCAATACGCAAGTCAGAGGGATACAGTAAACGTGAAGTGAAGCATCGGAATGTGTAACTAGTGTCACAGGAATGGTTCAAAACATAGACAGTAAGAAGAGTCAATTATCTTGTACTTAAGTCGGCATTGTGCCTCTTCTATTTAATTCCGATGCAATTTCTGTGTTTCGTCGTCAATAAGAAGATCAAAGGGATACAGTAAACCCGAAGTGCAGCATCGGAATCTAAAACCAGTCTCACAGGAAAGTTTCAAAACATAGACAGTAAGAAGCGCCAGTCTACTTGTACTTGAGTCGGCATTGTGCATTTTGTATTTAATTCCGATGCAATTTCTGTGTTTCATCGCAAATAAGAAGGTCAGAGAGATACAGTGTACCTGAAGTGAAGCATCGGAATCTATAACTAGTGTCACAGGAATGGTTCAAAGCATACACAGTAAGAAGAGTCAGTTTTCTTGTACTTAAGTCGGCATTGTGCCTTTTGTATTTAATTCCAATTCAATTTCTGTGTTTCATCGTCAATAAGAAAGTCCATGGGATACAGTAAACATATAGTGAAGCATCGGAATCTAAAACTGGTCGCACAGGAAATGTTGAAATCATAGTCAGTAGGAAGAGTCAGTCTTCTTGTACTTAAGTCAGCATTATGCGTTTTGTATTTAATTCTGATGCAATTTCTGTGTATCATCGTCAATAAGAAGGTCCAAGGGATACAGTAAACATATAGTCAAGCATCGGAATCTAAAACTGGTCTCACAGGAAATGTTCAAAACATAGTCAGTAAGAAGAGTCAGTCTTCTAGTACTTAAGTCGGCGTTGTGCCTTTTGTATTTAATTCCGATGCAATTTCTGTGTTTCATCGTCAATAAGAAGGTCCAAAGGATACAGTAAACCTGAAGTGAAGCATCGGAATCTAAAACTGGTCGCACAGGTAAGGTTCAGAACATAGACTGTAAGAAGAGTTAGTTTTCTTGTACTTGAGTCGGCATTGTGCATTTTCTATTTAATTCCGATGCTATTTCTGTGTTTCATCGTCAATAAGAAGGTCAGAGGCATACAGTTAACCTGAAGTGAAGCTTCGGAATCAATAACTAGTGTCACAGGAATGGTTCAAAGCATAGACAGTAAGAAGAATCAGTCTTCTTGTACTTGAGTCGGAATTGTGCCTATGTATTTAATTCCGATGCAATTTCTGTGTTTCTTCGTCAATAAGAAGGTCAGTGGGATACAGTAAACCTGAAGTGAAGCTTCGGAATCTATAACTAGTGTCACAGGAATGGTTCAAAGCATAGACAGTAAGAAGAGCCAGTCTTCATGTACATGAGTCGGCATTGTGCCTTTTGTTTTTAATTCCGATGCAATTTCTGTGTTTCATCGTTAATAAGAAGGTCAGTGGGATACAGTAAACCCGAAGTGAAGCATCGGAATCTACAACTAGTGTCACAGGAATTGTTCAAAACATAGACAGTAGGAAGAGTAGATCTCTTGTACTTAATTCGGCATTCTGCTTTGTATTTAAGTCCGATGCAAATTCTGTGTTTCATCGTCAATAAGAAGGTCAGAGGGATGCAGTAAACCTGAAGTGAAGCATCTGAATCTATAACTAGTGTCACAGGAATGGTTCAAAACATAGACGGTAGGAAGAGTCAGCCTTCTTGTACTTAAGTCGGAATTGTGCCTTTTGTATTTAATTCCGATGCCATTTCTGTGTTTCATCGTCAATAAGAAGGTCCAAGGGATACAGTATACCTGAAGTGAAGCATCGGAATCTAAAACTGGTCGCACAGGTAAGGTTCAGAACATAGACTGTAAAAAGAGTTAGTTTTTTTGTACTTAAATCTGCATTGTGCCTTTTCTATATAATTCAGTTTCAATTTCTGTGTTTCGTCGTCAATAAGAAGGCCCAAGGGATACAGTAAACCTGAAGTGAAGCATCTGAATCTAAAACCGGTCTCACAGGAAAGCTTCAAAACATAGACAGTAAGAAGAGCCAGTCTTCTAGTACTTAAGTCGGCATTGTTCCTTTTCTATTTAATTCCGATGCTATTTTGGTGTTTCATCGTCAATAAGAAGGTCAGAGGCATTCAGTTAACCTGAAGTGAAGCTTCGGAATCCATAACTAGTGTCACAGGAATGGTTCAAAGCATAGACAGTAAGAAGAGCCAGTCTTCTTGTACTTGAGTTGGAATTGTGCCTATGTATTTAATTCCGATGCAATTTCTGTGTTTCATCGTCAATAAGAAGGTCAGAGGGTTACAGTAAACCTGAAGTGAAGCATCGGAATCTATAACTAGTGTCACAGGAATAGTTCAAAGCATAGACAGTAAGAAGAGCCAGTCTTCATGTACATGAGTCGGCATTGTGCCTTTTGTTTTTAATTCCGATGCAATTTCTGTGTTTCATCGTCAATAAGAAGGTCAGAGAGATACAGTAAACCTGAAGTGAAGCATCGGAACCTATAACTAGTGTCACGGGAATGCTTCAAAACATAGACAGTAAGAAGAGTCAGTTTTCTTGTACTTAAGTCGGCATTGTGCCTTTTCTATTTAATTCTGATGCAATTTCTGTGTTTCATCGTCAATAAGAAGGTCAGAGGGATACAGTAAACCTGAAGTGAAACATCGGAATCTATGACTAGTGTCACAGGAATGGTTCAAAGCATAGACAGTAAGAAGAGCCAGTCTTCTTGTACTTGAGTCGGCATTGTGCCTATGTATTTAATTCCGATGCAATTTCTGTGTTTCATCGTCAATAAGAAGGTCAGTGGGATACAGTAAACCTGAAGTGAAGCATCTGAATCTATAACTAGTGTCACAGGAATGGTTCAAAACATAGACGGTAGGAAGAGTCAGTCTTCTTGCACTTAAGTCGGAATTGTGCCTTTTGTATTTAATTCCGATGCCATTTCTGTGTTTCATCTTCAATAAGAAGGTCCAAGGGATACAGTAAACCTCAGGTGAGGCATCGGAATCTAAAACTAGTGTCACAGGAATGGTTCAATACATAGACAGTAAAAAGAGCCAGTCTTCTTGTACTTGAGTCGGCATTGTGCCTAAGTATTTAATTCCGATGCAATTTCTGTGTTTCATCGTCAATAAGACGGTCAGAGGGATACAGTAAACCTGAACTCAAGCATCGGAATCTATAACTAGTGTCACAGGAATAGTTCAAAGCATAGACAGTAAGACGAGTCAGTCTTCTTGTACTTAAGTCGGCATTGTGCCTTTTGTATTTAATTCCAATTCAATTTCTGTGTTTCATCATCAATAAGAAAGTCCATGGGATACAGTAAACATATAGTGAAGCATCGGAATCTAAAACTGGTCGCACAGGAAAAGTTGAAATCATAGTCAGTAGGAAGAGTCAGTCTTCTTGTACTTAAGTCAGCATTATGCGTTTTGTATTTAATTCTGATGCAATTTCTGTGTATCATCGTCAATAAGAAGGTCCAGGGGATACAGTAAACATATAGTCAAGCATCGGAATCTAAAACTGGTCTCACAGGAAATGTTCAAAACATAGTCAGTAAGAAGAGTCAGTCTTCTAGTACTTAAGTCGGCGTTGTGCCTTTTGTATTTAATTCCGATGCAATTTCTGTGTTTCATCGTCAATAAGAAGGTCCAAAGGATACAGTAAACCTGAAGTGAAGCATCGGAATCTAAAACTGGTCGCACAGGTAAGGTTCAGAACATAGACTGTAAGAAGAGTTAGTTTTCTTGTACTTGTGTCGGCATTGTGCCTTTTCTATTTAATTCCGATGCTATTTCTGTGTTTCATTGTCAATAAGAAGGTCAGAGACATACAGATAACCTGAAGTGAATCTTCGGAATCTACAACTAGTGTCACAGGAATGGTTCAAAGCATAGACAGTAAGAAGAATCAGTCTTCTTGTACTTGAGTCGGAATTGTGCCTATGTATTTAATTCCGATGCAATTTCTGTGTTTCTTCGTCAATAAGAAGGTCAGTGGGATACAGTAAACCTGAAGTGAAGCATCTGAATCTATAACTAGTGTCACAGGAATGGTTCAAAACATAGACGGTAGGAAGAGTCAGTCTTCTTGCACTTAAGTCGGAATTGTGCCATTTGTATTTAATTACGATGCCATTTCTGTGTTTCGTCGTCAATAAGAAGGTCCAAGGGATACAGTAAACCTCAGGTGAAGCATCGGAATCTAAAACTAGTGTCACAGGAATGGTTCAATACATAGACAGTAAAAAGAGCCAGTCTTCTTGTACTTGAGTCGGCATTGTGCCTAAGTATTTAATTCCGATGCAATTTCTGTGTTTCATCGTCAATAAGACGGTCAGAGGGATACAGTAAACCTGAACTGAAGCATCGGAATCTATAACTAGTGTCACCGGAATGGTTCAAAACATAGACAGTAGGAAGAGCCAGTCTTCTTGTACTTGATTCGGCATTGTGCCTTTTGTATTTAATTCCGATGCAATTTCTGTGTTTCATCGTCAACAAGAAGGTCAGAGGGATACAGTAAACCTGAAGTGAAGCATCGGAATCTATAACTAGTGTCACAGGAATAGTTCAAAGCATAGAGAGTAAGACGAGTCAGTCTTCTTGTACTTAAGTCGGCATTGTGCCTTTTGTATTTAATTCCGATGCAATTTCTGTGTTTCATCGCCAATAAGTAGGTCAGAGGGACACAGTAAAACTGAAGGGAAGCATTGGAAATTATAAGTAGTGTCATAGGAATGGTTCAAAAGATAGACAGTAAGAAGAGTCAGTTTTCTTGTAGTTGATTCGGCCTTGTGCCTTTTGTATTTTATTCCGATGCAATTGCTGTGTTTCATCGTCAACAAGAAGGTCAGAGGGTTACAGTAAACCTGAAGTGAAGCATCGGAATCTATAACTAGTGTCACAGGAATTGTTCAAATGAAAGACAGTAAGAAGAGTCAGTTTTCTTGTACTTAAGTCGGCATTTTGCCTTTTGTATTTAATTCCGCTGCAATTTCTGTGTTTCATCGTCAATACGAAGGTCAGAGGGATACAGTAAACGTGAAGTGAAGCATCGGAATGTGTAACTAGTGTCACAGGAATGGTTCAAAACATAGACAGTAAGCAGGGTCAGTTATCTTGTACTTAAGTCGGCATTGTGCTTCTTCTATTTAATTCCGATGCAATTTCTGTGTTTCGTCGTCAATAAGAAGATCAAAGGGATACAGTAAACCGGAAGTGAAGCATCGGAATCTAAAACCAGGCTCACAGGAAAGTTTCAAAACATAGACAGTAAGAAGAGCCAGTCTACTTGTACTTGAGTCGGCATTGTACCTTTTGTATTTAATTCCGATGCAATTTCTGTGTTTCATCGTCAATAAGAAGGTCAGAGAGATACAGTGTACCTGAAGTGAAGCATCGGAATCTATAACTAGTGTCACAGGAATGGTTGAAAGCATACACAGTAAGAAGAGTCAGTTTTGTTGTACTTAAGTCGGCATTGTGCCTTTTGTATTTAATTCCAATTCACTTTCTGTGTTTCATCGTCAATAAGAAAGTCCATGGGATACAGTAGACATATAGTGAAGCATCGGAATCTTAAACTGGTCTCACAGGAAATGTTGAAATCATAGTCAGTAGGAAGAGTCTGTCTTCTTGTACATAAGTCAGCATTGTGCCTTTTGTATTTAATTCTGATGCAATTTCTGTGATTCATCGTCAATAAGAAGGTCCAAGGGATACAGGAAACATATAGTCATCCATCGGATTCGCAAAACTGGTCTCACAGGAAATGTTCAAAACATAGTCAGTAAGAAGAGTCAGTCTTCTTGTACTTAAGTCGGCGTTGTGCCTTTTGTATTTAATTCCGATGCAATTTCTGTCTTTCGTAGTCAATAAGAAGGTCCAAGGGATACAGTAAGCCTGAAGTGAAGCCCCGGAATCTAAAACCGGTCTCTCAGGAAAGGTTTGAAACATAGAGAGTAAGAAGAGCCAGTCATCTTGTATTTGAGTCGGCATTGTGCATTTTGTATTTAATTCCGATGCAGTTTCTGTGTTTCATCGTCAATAAGTAGGTCAGAGGGAATCAGTAAACCTGAAGTGAACCATCGGAATCTATAACTAGTGTCACAGGAATGGTTAAAACATAGACAGTAGGAAGAGTCAGTCTTTTTGTACTTGAGTCGGCATTGTGCCTATGCATTTAATTCCGATGCAATTTCTGTGTTTCATCGTCAA